>NW_024723541.1:7430290-7768244 GCF_018991925.1 Homarus americanus
TGTTGTACTTCGCGTTTCAGTTACGTATTGCTCTGTTTGTATATGTACTCTTACCTTAATCAGTTTTGTCTGTTAGTTGTCAAAATGTTATTGTGTGGGGGTTAAGCTAGAGTAGGTTGGGGGTTAGAGGTAGGGTGGGTTAGGTTAGAGGTAGGTTGGGATAGGTTAGAGGTAGGTTGGGATAGGTTGAGGTAGGTTGGGATAAGTTTAGGGTAGGTTGGGATGGGTTAGAGGTAGGTTGGGATAGGTTAGGAGTAGGTTAGGATAAGGTTAGAGGTAGGTTGGGATAGGTTGAGGTTGGTTGAGTTAGCTGGGTTAGGTTCAGCTAGGTTAGAGTAGGTTAGGTTAAGCTAGGTTAGGTAGGTTGGGTTAGGATAGAGGGTTGAGTTAGGTTCGATTGAGTTCCGATTCAGTTCAGATTGAAGGTACAGTTAAATGAGTTGGGTGTTTGAGAATCAGTCATCTCTTAACTCATATTTGGCTCTCAGGGACACAAAACACCAGAAAAAAGTCAGAATTTTGTGCACTTTCATTTTCAATACTGGTTTCTTTATGTCTGTCTGTTCCTCCACAGTGGCGTCTCCCAGCCCCCTAAAGGCCAACAGGTACCATGTTTAGTAAGAATGTGAGGCTAGGTCAAGTTCTCAATATTAGAAATATTCACCTTGTCTTACCTAACCTAACCTAACCTAACCCTAATGTCTCTCTTACCTTGTGTAAGAAACGCCTAACTAATCTAATTCTATCTTATATTTACAATAATAACCTAACCTAGTCCCCCCCCCTTAGGGAGCGTTAGGTTAGTTAGGTTGGGATTCTTTTATGATATATGTATTCATTGTAAGTATCTTTTAACACCCTGGTCATCTGTCGTTTCATTTAGGTAATTAAGACTTGATTCTTCCTGTATTGTCAATTGGGTTTTTGTTGTTTCCTGAGTCAGTTTTATTAATGTGTGTGTGTGTGTGTGTGTTGTTGTATTTGTTGTTGTTGTTGTTTGTCAACAAAGTATATTTATCTCAGTGACTTTACAACAAGGCTACTAACTACCTGACAACAGCAGGGTTACCACGACACTGCCTTGACTACAAAAAAGATTACCAACAAAGCATAACCAAATAATCAGGGCTACCAACAGCTCCAGCCACTATCCAGGGGCTACCAACAGCTCCAGAGACAAACCAGGGCTACCCACAGATCCAAGAAACAAACCAGAATTTCTAACACCTCCAGAAACAAACCAGGGCTACCAACTGGCTCAGAAACAAACCAGGCTACCAACAGCTCCAGCCACTATCCCAGGCTACAACAGATCAAAGAACAAACCAGAGCTACCAACGATCCAATAACAAAACCAGAGACACCAACAGCTCAAGACAAACCAGGCTACCAACAGATCCAAAGTAACAAACCACGGCACCAACGGATCCAGTAACAAACCAGGCTACCAACAGGTCCAGAAAAAACCAGGACGCAACAGCTCCAGAAAGAGACAAACCACGGCTACCGCACCTCCAGAAACAAACCAGGGCTACCAACAGCTCCAGAAACAAACCAGGCTACCAACAGCTCCAGCCACTATCCAGGCTACCAACAGATCCAGTAACAAACCAGGCTACCAACGATCCAGTAACAAACCAGGGCTACCAACAGCTCCAGAGACAAACCAGGGCTACAACAGATCCAGTAACAAACCACGGCTGGGATCCAACAAACCAGACTACCAACAGGTCCGCCAACCAGACTACCAACGACCAGAGACAAACCAGGCTACACAGATCCAGTAACAACCGCTACCAACGGATCCAGTAACAAACAGGCACCAACAACCCAGAGACAAACCAGGCTACCAACGGTCAGAACAAACCAGGGGCTACCAACAGCTCCAGAGACAAACCAGGCTACCAACAGATCCAGTAACAAACCAGGCTACCAACGGATCCAGTAACAAACCAGGGCTACCACAGATCCAGTAACAAACCGCTACCAAAGGATCCAGTAACAAACCAGGCCACCAACAGCCCCAGAGACAAACCAGGGCTAACAGGTCCAGAACAACCAGGCTACCAACAGCTCCAGAGACAAACCAGGCTACAGATCAGCAACAAACCACCAATAGCCCAGAAACAACCAGGCTACAGTCCAGAAATAACCAGAATTTAACAGGTCCACAGAAACAACCAGGGCCACCAACAGCTCCAGAGACAAACCAGGCTACCAACAGGTCCAGAAATAACCAGGGCTACCAACAGGCCCAGAAACAACCAGGACTACCAACAGGTCCAGAAACAACTAGGGCTACCAGCAGGTCCAGAAATGACCAGGGCTACCAAACAGGTCCAGAAACCAGGGCTACCAACAGGTCCGAAATAACCAGGGCTACCAACAGGCCCCAGAACCTTCCAGGACTACCAACAGGTCCCAGCAGAAATAACTAGGCTACCAACAGGTCCAGAAATGACCAGGGCTACCAACAGGTCAAGAAACAAACCAGGGCTACCAACAGGTCCAGAAACAAACCAGGCTACCCACAGATCCAGAAACAAACCAGGCTACCAACACCTCCAGAAACAAACCAGGGCTACCAACAGCTCCAGAAACAAACCAGGGCTACTAACAGCCCAGCCACTATCCAGGGCTACCAACAGATCAGTAACAAACCACGGCTACCAACGGATCCATTAACAACCAAGGGCTACCAACAGCTCCAGAGACAAACCAGGGCTAACAGATCCAGTAACAAACCACGGCTACCAACGGATCCAGTAACAAACCAGGGCTACCAACAGGTCCAAGAAATAACCAGGGCTACCAACAGCTCCAGAGACAAACCAGGGCTACCAACAGGTCAGAAACCACCAGGCTACCAACAGGCCCAGAAATATGGGACTACAACAGGTCCAGAAATAACTAAGACTCCAACAGGTCCAGAAATGACCAGGGCTACCAACAGGTCCAGAAACAAACCAGGCCACCAACAGGTCCAGAAACAAACCAGGGCTACCAACAGTTCCCAAAATATGGAAAACTAGTATGAACAACACAACTAGATCACCAACACCTTCAACAATGCACAGCAAACAGGATTACCAACACATAGCCTGGGACAGCAAGGCTACCAATGTGAAACCAGCATCCCTGGTGGTATAAGGAGTGTACAAGATGGCGTGGGGCCACATCCGGTGTGTGGTGATAGCAGCTGGAGGCCACCCTTGTATTATCCCCACGAAATGTGTGTGTGGAGAAGTTAGATTTAGCCATGTATTAAGACCCAGTACACGTATGGGACCCCCACACATAGTTTTACTGGGAGGTTCGCCACACCATACCTCGAACCATTACCAGGTTATCACCACCCCCACCATCCCTCACACCCTCACCACCCCTCACCATCCCAACACCCTCACCATCCCCACCCCTCACCACCCCTCACAGTGAAGAAAACAAATTAAGCGAGATAGTAGTGACTAGTAAGCAGTCTTAGTAAGCAAATAGACAAACAAAAGCCCTAATTGTCACCTAGTCCTGAGGAGATATTTGCCAGAGTAATGAACGTAAGGAAGATCAAAATGCCCCAGCCAAAGTTGTTTAACAATGTCAAAACAGATGTAGTACCAGAATCCGGAGATATCAATTAATCCGATTTCAAGAAGGGGAAGGTCACCATCCCCCAAATATCCCAATAAATTCCTCATCAATAGTAACCAAATTACTCAAACAATCATTTCCAAACTCTATTCAAAACCACCTGGAAGCACCGATTGACCAATGATTCCCAGCATGGCTTCACAAGCGACGTTCTTGTCTAACTAATCTAATAACATTCTTTCATCAGTTTTCGAACCGGTGACGAGGCGGATTATGATGTGGTATATCTCGACATAAAAACTCCCGACAGAATCCCCGAAAGACTAATTAGAAAGGTAGAAGCAAATACGGCACCAAAGGTGACATCCTTAAATGGATTAGGCGTGGTTAAAGGACAGAGGAAACGAGTGAGCATTAACGGCACTAAGTCCCATTGACAACGCTCACAAAGCGGAGTTCCCAAGGCTCCAGCACGGACCATTATTATTTATTCTCTCATAAACGACATAAATATCGCATAGACAGCAACATAAGTAAATGCTGATGACACTAAAAATAGGACGTATATTAAATCACGAGGACCCCAAAACTACAGGAAGATCTAAACAAATTTTTTCGAATGGTCTTAAAAATGGCAGATGATCAACGGACAAATGTAAAATCACTCAGTATAGAGATAAACAGGAAACCAGATACCAGATGAACAACGATGCCATAGAAATCAAAACTGCTAGAGATTTAGGGTAAAGATAAAGTAAACCCAAGAAAACAAATGTTTTTGCTCTTGAAAAAAGGCTAATATTGTACTTTAGCTCATACAAAGAAGTGTTAGCAAGACCAGCGAGGTCATCCTAAAACTGTATCTTGCTCTTGTGAGACCACCTGCAGATTACGCCAGTTCAGTTCTGGCACCCAAATTACAAAGAATGGATAGAATCATGAAAGAAAATTCCAGAGGAGAACAACCAAATACAATCCTGGGCATTAGGAACCTGAGTATAGAAGACAGGTTAAAGCATCTAAATTTGCACCCTCGAGAGACGAGAAGAGAGGAAACCCACAGTTGAGATGTATAAGTGGAAGCCAGCTAAACAAGGAGACAACAAGGTAATCAAACTATCAACCAGGAGCAACTCGTAACAATAGTTTTAAATTAGACAAATTTAGATTTAGCAGAAGTGGAAATAGGTGAACACTGGTTTGGAAACAGAGGGATGAATGGAAACAAGTTCCAAATATCATCATTAACTCAAATATGCTAAATAGCTTCAAACATAGGTTGGATAATATATGAGCAACAGAAAAATGGGACTGCCAGTATAGACCAATAGGCCGCTGCAGTCTCTCCATTCCAGTTCTTATGTTCACATCCCCATCACCCTCACACCCCCACCACCCCTCACACCCCACCACCCCTCCACACCCTACACCTCACCACCCTCACCACCCCACCACCCCTCCCCCCACCCACCACCCCCCACCACCCCTCACCACCCCACCACCCCTCACCACCCCTCACCACCCCACCATCCCCTCACACCACCCCACCATCCCTCCACCACCCCTCCACCCACCCCCACCACCCCCCAACCCCTCCCCACCACCCCTCCCACCCACCCCCACCACCCCACCACCCCCACCCACCCCTCACCACCCCCACCACCCCCACCACCCCTCCCCACCCCCCACCCACCCCTCACCACACCCCTCACCACCCCTCCACCCACCCCTTCACCCCTCACCCACCCCCCACCACCCCTCCACCACCCCCCTCCTCACACCACCCCCCACCACCCCCCACCACCCCCACCACCCCTCCCACCCCCACCCCACCCACCCACACCCCCCACCCCTCACCACCCCCACCACCCCCACCACCCCTCACCACCCCTTCACCTCCCACCACCCCCACACCACCTCACCACCCCCCACCACCCCACACCACCCCTCACCACCCCTCACCACCCCACCACCCCTCCCCACCCCCCACCCCTCCACCACCCCACCACCCCTCACCACCACCCCCACCACCCCTCCCCCACACCCCACCACCTCCCCACCCCCACCCCCATCCCTCACCATCCCCTCACCCCACCACCCTCCCACCACCCCACAACCCCACCCACCCCTCCCACACCACCCCCACCACCCCTCACCCCCACCACCCCCACCACCCCTCATACCGTTCTTCACACTACACTAAGTTTTCTGGAGGTAATCCGTAATAAACAATTATTTCAGTATCCAATCACAAGATGTATTTCGTAGCTGATACACCTTCTTGCATTGTGGATGGTCATAATACAGTGTCTGGGCACAGCAGGATACCTGTCTCGAGATGGACGGTACGTGTGACTAATCGTGTAACCAATTACGTCCGGCAGGACATACCAAATTTCTGGCAGCTACCTGTGTGTGTGTGTGTGTGTGTGTGTGTGTGTAGAGAGAACTTACGCAACATAACACACAGTAAATACCGTACATAAGTGATACATAAGACACTAGTAAGACTAATAATAAATAATAATAATAATAATAATAATAATAATAATAATAATAATAATAATAACAACGCCTGGTAATACCTTCTCTTATAATGTAGTGATGACAATGTGAGTCTTACACGATAACTGTTATCTGTTGTACATCCTCTATATTGTCTGTTATCCGTTGTACATCCTGTATGATGACTTCTCTGTTGTACTTCCTGTATGTTGTCTGTTATCTGTTGTACATCCTGTATGATAACTTATCTGTTGTACTTCCTGTATTATGACTGTTATCTGCTGTACATCCTGTATAATGACTGTTATCTACTGTACATCCCGTATAATGACTGTTATCTGCTGTACATCCTGTATGATTACTTATTTGTTGTACAGTCAAGGATAAAAATCCTGTGCCTGGTAGTTTTGCCTAACCTTTGGTATGGCACAAGTCTTTGCTTTCTAAACTTCCCTCTTATAGTATCTCTCACCCACTTTGCTCTCTAATCTCTAGCTTCCTTGAGAACCGATCCATGGCCGAGGGATCGATCTCTCGCTCTTTCTCTACCAGTAGTGGTGTCCCACAGGGTTCTGTTCTTTCACCTACTCTCTTCCTTCTTTTTATCAATGATTTACTCACACTACGACTATTTCTATCCATTCTTTCGCTGATGATTCTACTCTTCACTCTTCTTCACATTTCCCCCTTCCCCCTAATTCTCAAACTAGAGCTGATATCATTACATCTATCAATGCGGATCTGTGCAGCATCTCCGAATGGGGAGGTAGAAACTTGGTTAAATTCAATAGTAATAAAACTCAGTATTTACCAATTACACTTTCCAAATTAGATGATCTCCCACCAATCACATTTCAGGACGCAATCATTCTGCCAAATTCTAAAATAGACATGCTAGGCCACACCATTTCCTCTAATATGTCATGGAAGCCACACATCCACGACATAGCTAAAGCTGCCTCCCGAAAGCTGGGAATGCTGTACAGATGCCGAAGCTACTTCACTCCTGAGCAGTTACTTCAAGTATATAAGGGATTCATTCGTCTTAACTTGGAGTATTGCTCTCACATCTGGGGTGGCTATTCTTCTGTCCAACTGTTAGTTAAGGTGGAATCAAAGGCATTTCGCCTTATTGTCTCTCCTCCTTTAGTTGATAATCTTCCTTATCTTTCTCTTCGCCGTAATGTTGCTTCACTCTCTCTCTTTTACAGGTACTTTAACGGGCAATGTTCGGTGGATTTGGCATCCTGTGTACCGCCGGAAAGGCCTTGGGCTCGTAACTCTCGTCTTGCCCGCAGTGCCCACCGCTTCTGTGTGGATGTCGGTCACACTAGAATAACCCGTTACAGTACCTCCTTCTTTCCTCACACAACCAAACTGTGGACTGCTCTGCCTACTTCTGTGTTTCCATACTCTTACAATCTGCCTCACTTCAAAACGCTGGTTTACCGGCAACATCGTAGTGTAGATTAATATAACCTTTTTCTTTTCTATTTTTAATTAATTTTTACTCTTATTTTTTCGCCCCCTAGGCGTCGTTGTGGGTTCGATGACCTGTGCCCGGGTGGGCTATTCCCGGGCACACGCACGAACATACATGATGGAACTACTGGGCCCATTGTTTAAGCGTCGCTCTGGGCTTTAAAGGACGTATTTCATTATATATATATATATATATATATATATATATATATATATATATATATATATATATATATATATATATATATATATATATATATATATATATATGGGGATTAGCCCACCTGGGCACGGGTCAATGACCCATATCGGGGCCTGGGAGGCGAAAATATAATAATAATAGTAATATTAATAAAATAGCATAAATAATACACAAATTAAGAAAGATCAATAGTAAGAAACTATACATGTATGTTGTGTTGTCAAAGTAAGAGGAACAATTGAGACCCTGCAATTGTGTGTAAATGAGGTAGAAGGTCAGATCAGCAACCTGGGACTTGGTCACAATATTCGTGATGTCATATGGCAGCAGGGTCTACCAATATTTTCCCAGGCGGTAGTACCTCCCTGTTTGGTAGCTGCCTAATTGTCGGCCTTGTCAGGACCAAACCAATGAATACCATAAATAATTATTTCGACCTAAACTGAAAGAGCAGCAGTGTATTTACGAGCACAGACGAAATGCCTCCCCACGCCGCGGTACACCGTCAGCTAGACACCTCGATCATGGAAACAATCCATTCTATGGTGTGTATGTGCATATAGTCTTTGAACTACACCAAGTATCGGTGATATGAGTTGTCTTATATGAGTGTCAGGAGGACAGGTATAAAAAACGCTGCATAAAGAGATACTTAATTTCAAGTCATACCGGAGAGGGTTCCTGATAGGAGAGAGGGTTGGTGATGGTTCCAGACAGCAGGGCGGCGGGAGTGAAGTGCTCAAGTCAATTTTTCCTCTCGTTCTTATCATCATTGTCATGCTTTATTGGTAAGCTTTTAATATAATCAAGTGACACATTTGAGATATTAACTTGACACATTACAAGAACTAAAGACATTTGAAAGGGAACAGAAAACACAATGTGGACCACCCCCCTTCCCCCTTGACTGACTTACCCTGTACACACACACACATGCACACAGTTTAAGCGCTACTTTCTTTCGGAGTGTGGTCTACGTTTCAATTGGTAAAATTGGTTCGAGTACACTATGTTATATCCAGTCCAGTGCCCCTCCCTATCAATGACTTGATGCAAACGACGAGGCACGGAAAACACCAAGTTGTAAACCACATACGGTCTCCTTCTCAATGCCTTCAGTCCTGCCAGTGTGTGCTGCCTGGTCCTCTCCTGCTGTGGTTCCTACGTATTAACCATGTTAGCCCATACAGTCTCGATGGGGTTCAGATCACAGGCTTTACTCATCCATCATCCAGTCCAGGAGCAAGATGTGGTCTCGGTGTTCGGTGAACCACTGTCACGGTGTGGGTGGGGTATCGGTCCTGAGATAAATTGAAACAGGAGATGAAATCACTTGTCATACAGTTCATATTATTACAATTATTATTTTACAAAAGTTTATTCATAACATTACACGTATTTAGGAAATATAACAAAACTTTACCTGCATGCAAATAATGTGCTCAGGGTAGGGCAGTGTGTATGCTCGGACTGTGGGCAGCATGATCACCTCTTAAAATATTTCCAGTTATTGCTCTGTGGTGAATCTGTTATTATCTCCGCCAACTCGCCCACACTGTTGAGGTTGATGCAGCTCCACATGTTTACATTCACGTGGCTTCTTGATAAAAATGCTGCCTGTCGTAACGGGTGTTATCAGGTCTCCAGCAGTGAAGACGGCCCTGGTTGGTAGAGTTGAAACTTTTTTCATCCGAGAAATTAACTCTTGACCAGGGAACTGTAGTCTCCCAACCCGGTGTTGATCTTCTAGCCTTTCCTTGACAGCAGGGACCCTGTGATGGATTCCAATTCCATGAAATCGTCGCCTAAATTGTCCTAGCCGAGACCTCCAATGCGGCCGCTCCGTCGTGGCCACCTCATTGGTGGAAGGATGGTCGCGAATGTCTGCCACAATCCTCACGTCGTCTGCTGCTCTAGTCAGTCTAGGCTGCCGTGATCTGGGAAGATAGGTTAAATTACCAGACTCATCAAACCGCTGTAATCAACATCGCATGGTCGATCTCGAGACTCCCATCTGCCTTGTGATCTCGCTAATACTTAACTCGCTGGAAGATCTCGTGGTGTTGGTCTCATGGTTGTTGTTGGTGGAATGACCGAGGGGCTGCTGTATGACCTCGTCATAACCTCGGATAAGTTAAAGGTTGTGGTGAAAACATGAGCTGTCCGTAGAATCATCATTTCCGTATTACAATAAACTATCATGTACAATGAGACTGACGTTTTTAAAAACTTCAGTAAAAGCAATAGGAGAGGGATAATATACCCACCACCACCAGTCTCTCTACTTTGAATACTGTATAGTGTTTTATATAATATCTGTCCTCCCGGCACTCACATAAGAGAAATGTTATCACTGATAAGTGGTGTTGTTCAAGGTGGAGGAGCATATAGGCTTGCTCTAGAATAGATTGTTTCCGTAATTCAGGTGTCGAGCAGATACAATGTGTCCGGGCTTTTTTTTATTAGAAGCGTGTTTGTAACTTATAAGTAATTTCTTTCTCCCAAGACATAATATTTTATATCCCTATCATCTTACTTACGTATGACACTAATAGTTCACCACAAACATTTCATGTTCTTTTCTTGGTATTATTTCACTTGTTGCCACTAAACGAAACTTAGGAATTTTATAGTTGCAATCGGTAATTTTGACAATTATATGATACTTTTCTTCAATGCCATTTCTGGCGCAAATTACATATAAGCGAGATATTTAACATTTTATTATGTGTGTTCGTATGTGTCGGTACTCTCCAGAACATGGAACGACTGTGGAGCCCCCAGGTTAGGTTAGGTTAGGTTTGATTAAAAAAAAATTCCGGTGGTTTTTTTTTATTTGTTTTGAACACTTTTTACTTCGATTTTTTTAGTAAATCTCAGAAGCTATTGATTTGAGCCAAAAATAAAGGTGAAATTCGTTCTTAACACATCAAAAACCATCGGAAACGGCATAGTTTCAACTTCGATTTCGTATTGTGGCAACATGTGAAAAATTTCCCATTTCTTTATACACGGTTGTTTTACATGGATACAAGTACAGTATTATATAATTACATAAACCAAAAAAAAATCATACAAAATTATTAAAAACTCGAAAGTATGGTGAGGTAGACTTGAGTGAGTGATCGAGGGATTGTTTTAGCTACTGCCTGACAATGACCAATATCACTGATATTGTTATATTAAGAGTAATACAGTATAAAATATACTCTACTATTTTACCATTGATCATCGGTAAACTGTGTACTTCACAGAGGATATGCACATAGAGACGCCATATAATGGATTGTTCACCTAATCGGAGTTTCTGGCACACGCCATGTGTGTTCTTGGGTGTGTCTCCGACGTTGCCACATAACCGGGTTAGCCAAATTTCTTGGCGCAGGACTTTTGACCGGGACTGTACATCCTGTATGATAACTGTTTTATGTTGTACATGTTGTGTGTTGTTTGTTATCTGTTGTACATCCTGTATGTTGACTTACTGTTGTACATCCTGTAGCTATGACAATTGTTATGTTGTACATCCTGTAGCTATGATTACTGTTATCTGTTGTACATCCTGTAGCTATTATAATGACTGACCAAGAAGAGGGGCGTGGGTTTACTTTAAAGGCGCTGCTACCACTGTAATGAGGGAAGAACACGGGTAGAAGGTTCAGGAAGAAGTTGTAGTTGGAGGATTGTAAAGTGAGGAAAGTTGGTAGCGCGGCTGAATAGTAATTTAACCATCATATATGTTCTTAGGGGGAAAACATCTAACCAACACTTCTAAGTATTTATTAATTAACTGAATGGCATGGACACATTAACAGATCATTACACGGACGTTACTAGACAATGACTCCCGGACACAAACATGAAATGAATACACTTCCCTCCGTAAGTAACTCACCCTATGGATCGCTCTGACAATGACTTAGGTGTGACCTAAGGGAGGCCCAGCGACTGGGGAATGTCTGCAGGGCTTGCTACTGTTGAAGAGAGTGGCCCCGGCGGGTGCTGGACTCTGTCTTCTGTGGGAGACGGCTAGCTAGGGACTCTGTGCTGGGAAGGGAAATCCCCCTCTCGACCTCGACTTGTGACGAGTGTGACTCCGTCTTCCCCTGAGTTCTGTCTCCCCCTGTCTGCCTCACTGAAGGAGCTGTAGGACCCTTATATTGGCAGTGCCAGACTGGCAGATGTCCTCTCCCAATTAACACTAATCTGGGTATGTCTAGAGACTCTAGACAGCTGTGTGTTTGATCGGGCGCGTGGTGCTGACTGGAGGGTGAGTTAACAAGGTCATGACGCCGGCTGACTACTAACACGGCTGTGAGAGCTCTTTTTTCCTTTGTAACCGTGACCTCTGTTGGGTCAGGTCATAATCTCACTTTAATTACTGTAGGCTGAGTCAACTTACGTGGGTGTACACCTGCTAATCTAGTTCCTGCTATATGCGTTGTTCTTCTCAGGGCTGTATGTTATGGTCTGATAAACAATCATTACACTATAGTAACTGTTATCTGTTGTACATCCTGTAGCTATGATAACTGTTATCTGTTGTACATCCTGTAACTATGATAACTGTTATCTGTTGTACATCCTGTAACTATGATAACTGTTATATGTTGTACATCCTATAGCTATGGTAACTGTTATCTGTTGTACATCCTGTAACTATGATAACTGTTATCTGTTGTACATCCTGTAACTATGATAACTGTTATATGTTGTACATCCTGTAGCTATGGTAACTGTTATCTGTTGTACATCCTGTAGCTATGATAAAAGTTATTGGTTGTACATCCTGTAACTATGATAACTGTTATCTGTTGTACATCCTATAGCTATGATAACTGTTATCTGTTGTACATCCTGTAGCTATGATAACTGTTATCTGTTGTACATCCTGTAACTATGATAACTGTTGTCTGTTGTACATCCTATAGCTATGATAACTGTTATCTGTTGTACATCCTGTAACTATGATAACTGTTATCTGTTGTACATCCTATAGCTATGATAATTGTTATCTGTTGTACATCCTGTAACTATGATAACTGTTATCTGTTGTACATCCTGTAACTATGATAACTGTTATCTGTTGTACATCCTATAGCTATGATAACTGTTATCTGTTGTACATCCTGTAACTATGATAACTTATCTGTTGTACATCCTATAGCTATGATAACTGTTATCTGTTGTACATCCTGTAGCTATGATAACTGTTATCTGTTGTACATCCTGTAGCTATGATAACTGTTATCTGTTGTACATCCTGTAAATATGATATCTGTTATCTGTTGTACATCCTGTAACTATGATAACTGTTATCTGTTGTACATCCTGTACTTATGGCAACTGTTATCTGTTGTACATCCTGTAGCTATGATAACTGTTATCTGTTGTACATCCTGTAACTATGATAACTGTTATCTGTTGTACATCCTATAGCTATGATAACTGTTATCTGTTGTACATCCTGTAACTATGATAACTGTTATCTGTTGTACATCCTGTAGCTATGATAACTGTTATCTGTTGTACATCCTGTAATTATGATATCTGTTATCTGTTGTACATCCTGTAACTATGATAACTGTTATCTGTTGTACATCCTATAGCTATGATAACTGTTATCTGTTGTACATCCTGTAGCTATGATAACTGTTATCTGTTGTACATCCTGTAACTATGATAACTGTTATCTGTTGTACATCCTTTAACTATGATATCTGTTATCTGTTGTACATCCTATAGCTATGATAACTGTTATCTGTTGTACATCCTGTAACTATGATAACTGTTATCTGTTGTACATCCTACAGCTATGATAACTGTTATCTGTTGTACATCCTGTATGTCATATGTTATCTGTTGTACATCCTGTAGCTATGATAACTGTTATCTGTTGTACATCCTGTAACTATGATAACTGTTGCCTGTTGTACATCCTATAGCTATGATAACTGTTATCTGTTGTACATCCTGTAGCTATGATAACTTATCTGTTGTACATCCTGTAACTATGATAACTGTTATCTGTTGTACATCCTACAGCTATGATAACTGTTATCTGTTGTACACCCTGTAACTGTGATAACTGTTATCTGTTGTACATCCTGTAGCTATGATAACTGTTATCTGTTGTACATCCTACAGCTGTGATAACTGTTATCTGTTGTACATCCTGTATGTCATATGTTATCTGTTGTACATCCTGTAGCTATGATAACTGTTATCTGTTGTACATCCTGTAACTATGATAACTGTTGTCTGTTGTACATCCTATAGCTATGATAACTGTTATCTGTTGTACATCCTGTAACTATGATAACTGTTATCTGTTGTACATCCTGTAGCTATGATAACTGTTATCTGTTGTACACCCTGTAACTATGATAACTGTTATCTGTTGTACATCCTGTAGCTATGATAACTGTTATCTGTTGTACATCCTGTAAACTATGATAACTGTTATCTGTTGTACATCCTGTAGCTATGATAACTGTTATCTGTTGTACATCCTGTAACTATGATAACTTGTCTGTTGTACATCCTATAGCTATGATAACTGTTATCTGTTGTACATCCTGTAGCTATGATAACTGTTATCTGTTGTACATCCTGTAGCTATGATAACTGTTATCTGTTGTACATCCTGCAACTATGATAACTGTTATCTGTTGTACATCCTGTAGCTATGATAACTGTTATCTGTTGTACATCCTGTAACTATGATAACTTGTCTGTTGTACATCCTATAGCTATGATAACTGTTATCTGTTGTACATCCTGTAGCTATGATAACTGTTATCTGTTGTACATCCTGTAGCTATGATAACTGTTATCTGTTGTACATCCTGCAACTATGATAACTGTTATCTGTTGTACATCCTGTAGCTATGATAACTGTTATCTGTTGTACATCCTGTAACTATGATAACTTGTCTGTTGTACATCCTATAGCTATGATAACTGTTATCTGTTGTACATCCTGTAGCTATGATAACTGTTATCTGTTGTACATCCTGTAACTATGATAACTGTTATCTGTTGTACATCCTGTATGATAAGTGTTATCTGTTGTACATCCTGCAACTATGATAACTGTTATCTGTTGTACATGCTGTAGCTATGATAACTGATCTGTTGTACATCCTGTAACTGTGTTAACTTATCTGTTGTACATCCTGTATGTTAACTGTTATCTGCTGTACATCCTGTATGTTAACTTATCTGTTGTACATCCTGTATGATAAGTGTTATCTGTTGTACATCCTGCAACTATGATAACTGTTATCTGTTGTACATCCTATAGCTATGATAACTGTTATCTGTTGTACATCGTGTAACTATGATAACTGTTATGTTGTACATCCTGTAGCTATGATAACTGTTATCTGTTGAACATCCTGTATGATAAGTGTTATCTGTTGTACATCCTTTAACTATGATATCTGTTGTACATCCTGTAACTATGATAACTTATCTGTTGTACATCCTATAGCTATGATAACTGTTATCTGTTGTACATCCTGTAGCTATGATAACTGTTATCTGTTGTACATCCTGTAGCTATGATAACTGTTATCTGTTGTACATCCTGTAACTATGATAACTGTTATCTGTTGTACATCCTTTAACTATGATATCTGTTATCTGTTGTACATCCTATAGCTATGATAACTGTTATCTGTTGTACATCCTGTAACTATGATAACTGTTATCTGTTGTACATCCTACAGCTATGATAACTGTAATCTGTTGTACATCCTGTATGTCATATGTTATCTGTTGTACATCCTGTAGCTATGATAACTGTTATCTGTTGTACATCCTGTAACTATGATAACTGTTGCCTGTTGTACATCCTATAGCTATGATAACTGTTATCTGTTGTACATCCTGTAGCTATGATAACTGTTATCTGTTGTACATCCTGTAACTATGATAACTGTTATCTGTTGTACATCCTACAGCTATGATAACTGTTATCTGTTGTACATCCTGTAACTATGAAAACTGTTCTCCGTTGTACATCCTGTAGCTATGATAACTGTTATCTGTTGTACATCCTATATGATAACTGTTATCTGTTGTACATCCTGTAGCTATGATAACTGTTATCTGTTGTACATCCTGTAACTATGAAAACTGTTATCTGTTGTACATCCTGTAGCTATGATAACTGTTATCTGTTGTACACTCGGAAACCATATTTTCTAGCCCACCTGGGACCTGGGTCGCTGCTGGAGGTTAGTACAGTGTCCTTTCTGGACGGGGGCCCACTCTAACTATCATGAGGCAACACACACACGAACACACACAGTCATAGTCCGGCTGTATAGATGACATTTTATACTCTGCATTATCTTCATTATATATGAACACGAAGAAAAATTACCATAGGTTGTAGTTACGAAAGTATGAATGGAAATAAACACTTCCAAACCACCTAGTGAGTCCACACAACGGGGGGACCGGTGGTAGAAGCGGCACCTTTCTTGCCTCGCAAGCGAGATATCACGGGTTCGATTCCCGGGCCGGTGGAAGTTGTTTGGACATACTTCCTAGCCCCCATTAGTCCCTGTTCACCTAGCAGTAAAGTAGGTACCTGTTGTAAGTCGAAAGTTGCGAATTCGTATTCAGGGAGTTGTTGGAGCTTCCAATAACTTGATGACATAAACCACTGACTCTTCAGGCTTCTACGCCCTTAACGCTTCAGGCTTCTACGCCCTTGACGCTTCAGGCTTCTACGCCCTTGACGCTTCAGGCTTCTACGCCCTTGACGCTTCAGGCTTCTACGCCCTTAACTCGTGAGACATAAAAGGCAAGCATGAACTTAGCATGCTTCCCTGTTGGGCGCTGTAAACGCTTCTGCTCTTCACCTTACACAAGGATGTAGAGGGGTGCCCCGTGAGAGTTACCGTGGGCCTCCATGTGCCCAGGTGAGATGGTCAAAGTATTACACTATAAGTGTGTCAAATGAGGAGTGACTGATCCACATGTAATTTAAGGTTTTTGAAATATGTGGTTAAATTAAACACGATTTTTCATACAGTTATGCGAATGATGGGGTGTGGTGGAAGCATCGTGGTCTGGCACACACACACACACCCCCAGTGCTGACAATTGTAACACCTCCGGTTAGGGGGCTGATAGAGAGTTACCTTCAGAGTCGGATAGGCATCACGGACTCGAATGGTCTTGGATGGGTCTTCCGAGCCAACCCAGTCTGCAATGACTGCATTCTTGCCCCTGAGTCGCTTCGTCCTTCTGATGTCGGGAGGAGCTTCTAGGAGTGTAGGGGTCTGGTACTGGTCGAGCCCTATGATTAAGATGGGTTTCTTGCTCGATGGTTGGGATGATTGTTCCATGGTTATTCCCCTTATGCTATTGGTGAGGAGATCCTGTATAACTGCTGGGTCGTTTCTAATCAGAACATGATCTTGTGTGGCCCGGTTATGCCCCTCGACTAAGCCGTGGTGTGGTCTCTGCTCAAGGCAACATGCAACACAGTTTTGCAGAGATACAGTTGCTCAAGGGGGTGTCATCCAACAGAAGTGTATTAACTGCAAAACAGTTGGAGTTCCTGTATGGCACCCTGACTGTTCTAGAGCTCCTACACCCCTTCAGCGCCCAGACCCGCCACCCAGGCAGGTCTCAAGAAACACTAATGCTGCTAGGGTACTCCCTACGGCCAACCCCTGGCCCGCCCTCCCCACCAAAGCTCCAGGATCATCACCAGCAGTCATCGAAAGATCAGCATGGGGTAACACAGACGTACCGACACAACAGGTAGCTGCCAACACACTCCGTGAACACGCACAACGTGAAGAGATCAATGATTTGAAAAATGAAATTAAAGAACTCAAAGCTCAATTTACAGCTCAAACTGAAATGTTAAGGAGCCTCTGTGATACACTAAAGGAAAAAAACACCACCAACACAGTGCAGCAGCTACGGAAAAATTACAGTCAAACTGAAGACATTCAGATGTCAGTACCAGATGTGGAAACTCAAGACCCACCAGGAACTAGTGTCCACGCAGAGGAAAATAGTGATACTGGTAACAGTTCTACTGATGCCTCTGTGGACATGGTCAGTGAAGATGAACAAGCACAAACAGAAAATGGTGGTGATGTCGAGTGTAACCAAAGTGTGTTGTTGTCTGCCACTGAAATACAACAATTGTTGAGCCGTACATGCTCCAGAAATGTTTCAAAAAGGTTAACTGGCCTACTGCCTGCCGAAGGGACAGGCAGCGCAGAAAAGAACAGTATCATACAGTGCCTTTTGCTTCTTTCCAAATACATTTCATAATGGCCAGTGTTAATACCAGACAAAGATACAGAGCAGGTGAAGGTGATGAGTTGGAACATCTCATCCCTTAGAAAACGATACCCTGACCTACACCACAAAGTTGTGACTGAGGACATCGATATTGTGTGTCTGCAGGAGTGTCTCACACCTAATGGTAAGCCCCCACCCAGTCTGCCCAATTATGTGTATTATGATCTTAGTTCTACTCACATATGTTTGATGTATGTTAAGAAGTCACTCCCGCATGTACCTCTTGTATCCAAAAAGACTACCAACCTTCAGTACCATGGGATCACTATCCACCTGGGCAACTCCACACTCAACGTGCTAAACGCCTATGCTCCCTCAGATCAACTTCAGTACACAGATCTCCCAGACTTTTTACACACTGAGCCCACTGTCCTGATGGGTGACCTGAATACTAGACACAAGAAATTAGGTGACTCCACCACTAACACCAATGGTAGGAGACTTATCTCACTTCTCAGCGCATATGAAGATGTTCAAATTATAGGTAATAATGAACCAACACACATCTATGGCGGGGGTCTAGACAAATGTATTGGCTTTAATCTATCATACACAACTCATAGCTCTGATGTTGTCACTGATCTTATGTCTGACCACAGCCCAATCCAAGCTAGTATACATGTAGCCAATGACACCCCCACTGGTGGTAAACTCAACAGACGTAGAATCACAGTCAAGCAAGAACATGAAAGCCAGTTCATAGACTTCATCCATGACTGGTACAAGGACTACAAGCCTGACAACTACCAAAGTTTCCATGACGATCTGATAGATAGGACTTATGCATACTTCACCAACAATGCCTCCACCAAAAAAAGGAGAAAACGTGGTCAGCATAATGGGAACAGGCAACAGCAGTGCTATAATGACCCTGAGCTGAAAAAACTCAGGGCTAGGGTCAGGAGGGTGGGTAAGGGTTACAGACAAATTAGAACACCTCAAATGTTACAATTGTATCAAGCTTCCCTTGCTGCTGTCAGGGAACGTGTAAACGAACTCAGACAAAATGCATGGGAGACATATATCAACAGCCTGAACCAACACACATCCCTCAGCAAAGCCTGGAAAGACATAAACATAATCAGAGGTAAAAACAGAAGACACGTCTCCCATCCAAACCCTCTGCAAAAGTCGAATGAGCTAATAACAAAGTGGGCTCATGTCTCTAGCTATGACATGTTACCAGCTGGGACTCGGGGACCCCTTGATGCGAAGTCTGTAGAGAGAAGTAATCTTATTAGCTTTATGCTGGGCAAACAGCACGATGAGTGTGATGTTCCATATACTGAGTGGGAGCTTGACGCCGCCCTCGCCAGGGGTAGGTCTACTTCCCCTGGAGAGGACGGAGTCACCTACAACATCGTTAGACTACTAAGGCGCGTGCCAGGCAATCCATTGTTGGTATTGTACAATATGAGTCATGCCGAGAGCCAACTACCCACATCATGGACCAGCAGTATTGTTGCACCAATACCGAAACCAGGACAGCCTGATGCTTTTCGTCCCATATCACTAACCAGCTGCCTGTGTAAAACCTTTGAGAGGATGGTTCTTGGCAGACTCTTGTCTCTGAAGCCAGACACAAATATGCGTGCCTTGTTGACCGGGGTGTCAAGGTCAAACTGTTGTGGATCCCCTCTCACATAGGCCTCATAAAACATGACAGAGTTGATGCCCTCGCCAAACTCGCGTCTAACAAAGACACCGTTGAATACAATTTGGGTCTGTCAAAAAGAACCCTTAAAACTGTAATTCGGAAAGAACTTATTGATGAGTTTGACGAAAGTAGACAAGTGCAAACAGGCACTAGTCGATCCATAGGTTACCATGATGAGATGTATCAAGTGAAACATGTATATGGAGCAAGTAACAAGATCACTAGATTACAAGATGTTGTAACCGCTAGATTAAGGTTAGGATATAAGTACCTTTGGCAGTATGTTCCTCAAGCAGATGTAAACAAAACTAAATGTAAAGTGTGTGGCCATACATATGGCCACACACTTGAACACTACGTCCTCGACTGTGTGAAGATAGAACCTTTTAGGGACAGGTCCAAGCACGCTGTGTGTGAAATGGCACAACACTTCATCTCTAATGGCAAGATAGCCGACATATTAAGATTGTATCCACTTTTTTGCACTTAGTAACTATATAAATTCTCATGTAGAGAACCAAATACGCAATGTGCTTGAATACCTCTCACGTAAATGTGAATAACAAAGTGTGAGGCCAGACATACTGCCTCACACGCCTGTACTCACGCATTTGTGAATAAGTTACCCTTTATGTATAGAAATAAACAAATAATGTAAATGAAATACTGTGTAACTTTCAGTGCCATAATATCCTGACAACGGGGGTTAATTATTATGACCCTTTGTAAACCCTACTCTGTAATCCTTTTGGGCTACCGCCCACAGGATGAGTGTGGGGTGCACAATAAAGTAGCCACTGTAAGCGGAAAAATAAAAAATCAATCACACACACACACACGCACACACACACACACGCGCGCGCGCGCGCGCGCGCTGTAAACGTTGTGTGGATTCACTGGGTGGTTTGGAAGTGTTTATTTCCATTCATACTTTCGTAACTACAACCTATGGTAATTTTTCTTCGTGTTCATATATAATGAAGATAATGCAGAGTATAAAATGTCATCTATACAGCCGGACTATGACTGTGTGTGTTCGTGTGTGTGTTGCCTCATGATAGTTAGAGTACCCCCCCCCTTCCAGAAAGGACACTGTACTAACCTCCAGCACCGACCCAGGTCCCAGGTGGGCTAGAGAATATGGGTTCCGAGTGTACATCCTGTATGATAATTGTTATCTGTTCTACATCCTGTAACAATGATAACTGTTATCTGTTGTACATCCTGTATGTTAACTTATCTGTTGTACATCCTATATGATAACTGTTATCTGTTGTACATCCTGTATGTTAACTTATCTGTTGTACATCTTGTATGATAATTGTTATCTGTTGTACATCTTGTATGACAACTGTTATCTGTTGTACAGCCTGTATGTTAACTTATCTGTTGTACATCTTGTATGATAACTATTATCTGTTGTACATCCTGTATGTTAATTTATCTGTTGTACATCTTGTATGATAACTGTTATCTGTTGTACATCGTGTATGTTAATTTATCTGTTGTACAGCTTGTATGATAACTGTATTCTGTTGTACATCTTGTATGATAACTGTTATCAGTTGTACATCCTGTATGTTAATTTATCTGTTGTACAGCTTGTATGATAACTGTATTCTGTTGTACATCTTGTATGATAACTGTTATCTGTTGTACATCCTGTATGTTAACTTCTCTGTTGTACATCTTGTATGATAACTGTTATGTGTTGTACATCCTGTATGTTAATTTATCTGTTGTACAGCTTGTATGATAACTGTATTCTGTTGTACATCTTGTATGATAACTGTTATCAGTTGTACATCCTGTATGTTAATTTATCTGTTGTACAGCTTGTATGATAACTGTATTCTGTTGTACATCTTGTATGATAACTGTTATCTGTTGTACATCCTCTATGTTAACTTCTCTGTTGTACATCTTGTATGTTCACTGTTATCTGTTGTACATCCTGTATGTTAACTGTTATCTGTTGTACATCCTGTACAGTATGTTAACTGTTATCTGTTGTACATCCTGTATGTTAACTTATGTTGTACATCTTGTATGATAACTATTATCTGTTGTTCATCTTGTATGTTAAATTATGTGTTGTACATCCTGTATGTTAACTTCTCTGTTGTACATCTTGTATGATAACTGTTATGTGTTGTACATCTTGTATGTTAATTTATCTGTTGTACAGCTTGTATGATAACTGTTATCTGTTGTACATCCTTCATGTTATTTTATCTGTTGTACATCGTGTATGTTAACTTATCTGTTGTACATCTTGTATGATAACTGTTATCTGTTGTACATCCTGTATGTTAACTTATCTGTTGTACATCTTGTATGATAACTGTTATCTGTTGTACATCCTGTATGTTAACTGTTATTTGTTGTACATCCTGTATGTTAACTGTTATCTCTTGTACATCCTGTATGTTAACTGTTATCTGTTGTACATCTTGTATGTTAACTTATCTGTTGTACATCTTGTATGTTAACTGTTATCTGTTGTACATCTTGTATGTTAACTGTTATCTGTTGTACATCCTGTATGTTAACTGTTATCTGTTGTACATCCTGTATGTTAACTGTTATCTGTTGTACATCCTGTATGTTAACTGTTATCTGTTGTACATCCTGTATGTTAACTGTTATCTCTTGTACATCCTGTATGTTAACTGTTATCTGTTGTACATCTTGTATGTTAACTTATCTGTTGTACATCTTGTATGTTAACTGTTATCTGTTGTACATCCTGTATGTTAACTGTTATCTGTTGTACATCTTGTATGTTAACTGTTATCTGTTGTACATCTTGTATGTTAACTTATCTGTTGTACATCTTTTATGTTAACTTATCTGTTGTACATCCTGTATGTTAACTTATCTGTTGTACATCCTGTATGTTAACTGTTATCTGTTGTACATCTTGTATGTTAACTTATCTGTTGTACATCTTGTATGTTAACTGTTATCTGTTGTACATCTTGTATGTAAACTTATGTTGTACATCTTGTATGATAACTATTATCTGTTGTATATCCTGTATGTTAACTGTTATCTGTTGTACATCTTCTATGTTAAATTATCTGTTGTACATCCTGTATGTTAACTTATATGTTGTACATCTTGTATGATAACTGTTATCTGTTGTACATCTTGTATGATAACTGTTATCTGTTGTACATCCTGTACAGTATGTTAACTGTTATCTGTTGTACATCCTGTATGTAAACTTATGTTGTACATCTTGTATGATAACTATTATCTGTTGTATATCCTGTATGTTAACTGTTATCTGTTGTACATCTTCTATGTTAAATTATCTGTTGTACATCCTGTATGTTAACTTATATGTTGTACATCTTGTATGATAACTGTTATCTGTTGTACATCTTGTATGATAACTGTTATCTGTTGTACATCCTGTACAGTATGTTAACTGTTATCTGTTGTACATCCTGTATGTTAACTTCTCTGTTGTACATCTTGTATGATAACTGTTATGTGTTGTACATCTTGTATGTTAATTTATCTGTTGTACAGCTTGTATGATAACTGTTATCTGTTGTACATCTTGTATGTTAACTGTTATCTGTTGTACATCTTGTATGATAACTGTTATCTGTTGTACATCCTTCATGTTATTTTATCTGTTGTACATCTTGTATGTTAACTTATCTGTTGTACATCTTGTATGATAACTGTTATCTGTTGTACATCTTGTATGTTAACTGTTATCTGTTGTACATCTTGTATGATAACTGTTATCTGTTGTACATCTTGTATGTTAACTTATCTGTTGTACATCTTGTATGTTAACTTATCTGTTGTACATCCTGTATGTTAACTGTTATCTGATGTACATCCTGTATGTTAACTTATCTGTTGTACATCTTGTATGTTAACTTATCTGTTGTACATCTTGTATGTTAACTTATCTGTTGTACATCTTGTATGTTAACTGTTATCTGTTGTACATCCTGTATGTTAACTGTTATCTGTTGTACATCTTGTATGTTAACTGTTATCTGTTGTACATCCTGTATGTTAACTGTTATCTGTTGTACATCCTGTATGTTAACTGTTATCTGTTGTACATCCTGTATCTGTTGTACATCTTGTATGTTAACTGTTATCTGTTGTACATCTTGTATGTTAACTGTTATCTGTTGTACATCCTGTATGTTAACTGTTATCTGTTGTACATCCTGTATGTTAACTGTTATCTGTTGTACATCCTGTATGTTAACTGTTATCTGTTGTTACATCCTGTATGTTAACTGTTATCTGTTGTACATCCTGTATGTTAACTGTTATCTGTTGTACATCTTGTATGTTAACTTATCTGTTGTACATCTTGTATGTTAACTGTTATCTGTTGTACATCCTGTATGTTAACTTATCTGTTGTACATCTTGTATGTTAACTGTTATCTGTTGTACATCTTGTATGTTAACTTATCTTGTTGTACATCTTGTATGTTAACTTATCTGTTGTACATCCTGTATGTTAACTGTTATCTGTTGTACATCCTGTATGTTAGCTATTATCTGTTGTACATCTTGTATGTTAACTTATCTGTTGTACATCCTGTATGTTAACTTATCTGTTGTACATCTTGTATGTTAACTGTTATCTGTTGTACATCCTGTATGTTAACTTATCTGTTGTACATCTTGTATGTTAACTGTTATCTGTTGTACATCCTGTATGTTAACTGTTATCTGTTGTACATCCTGTATGTTAACTGTTATCTGTTGTACATCTTGTATGTTAACTTATTTGTTGTACATCTTGTATGTTAACTTATCTGTTGTACATCCTGTATGTTAACTTATCTGTTGTACATCTTGTATGATAACTGTTAACTGTTGTACATCTTGTATGTTAACTTATCTGTTGTACATCCTGTATGTTAACTTATCTGTTGTACATCCTGTATGTTAACTTATCTGTTGTACATCTTGTATGATAACTGTTATCTGTTGTACATCTTGTATGTTAACTTATCTGTTGTACATCCTGTATGTTAACTTATCTGTTGTACATATTGTATGTTAACTGTTATCTGTTGTACATCCTGTATGTTAACTTATCTGTTGTACATCTTGTATGTTAACTGTTATCTGTTGTACATCCTGTATGTTAACTTATCTATTGTACATCTTGTATGTTAACTGTTATCTGTTGTACATCCTGTATGTTAACTGTTATCTGTTGTACATCTTGTATGTTAACTTATCTGTTGTACATCCTGTATGTTAACTTATCTGTTGTACATCCTGTATGTTAACTGTTATCTGTTGTACAGCTTGTATGATAACTGTTATCTGTTGTACATCCTGTATGTTAGCTGTTATCTGTTGTACATCCTGTATGTTAACTTATCTGTTGTACATCTTGTATGTTAACTTATCTGTTGTACATCTTGTATGTTAACTGTTATCTGTTGTACATCTTGTATGTTAACTTATTTGTTGTACATCTTGTATGTTAACTTATCTGTTGTACATCCTGTATGTTAGCTGTTATCTGTTGTACATCCTGTATGTTAACTGTTATCTGTTGTACATCTTGTATGATAACTGTTATCTGTTGTACATCCTGTATGTTAGCTGTTATCTGTTGGTAACATCTTGTATGTTAACTTATCTGTTGTACATAACCTGTTATCTGTATGTAACTGTTATCGTTGTACATCTTGCATGTTAACTTATCTGTTGTACATCCTGTATGTTAATCTATCTGGCTGTAACATCTTGTATGTTAATCCTCGTTATCTGTTGTACATCCTGTATGTTAGCTGTTATCTGTTGTACATCTTGTATGTTAACTTATTTATGTACATCTTGTATGTTAACTTATCTGTTGTACATCCCGTATGTTAGCTGTTATCTGGTTAAACATCCTGGGTATGTTAACTGTTATCTGTTGTACATCTTTTATGTTAACTTATCTGTTGTACATCCTGTATGTTAACTTATCTGTTGTACATCCTGTATGTTAACTCGTTATCTGTTGTACATCTTGTATGTTAACTTATCTGTTGTACATCTTGTATGTTAACTGTTATCTGTTGTACATCCTGTATGTAAACTTATGTTGTACATCTTGTATGATAACTATTATCTGTTGTATATCCTGTATGTTAACTGTTATCTGTTGTACATCTTCTATGTTAAATTATCTGTTGTACATCCTGTATGTTAACTTATATGTTGTACATCTTGTATGATAACTGTTATCTGTTGTACATCTTGTATGATAACTGTTATCTGTTGTACATCCTGTACAGTATGTTAACTGTTATCTGTTGTACATCCTGTATGTAAACTTATGTTGTACATCTTGTATGATAACTATTATCTGTTGTATATCCTGTATGTTAACTGTTATCTGTTGTACATCTTCTATGTTAAATTATCTGTTGTACATCCTGTATGTTAACTTATATGTTGTACATCTTGTATGATAACTGTTATCTGTTGTACATCTTGTATGATAACTGTTATCTGTTGTACATCCTGTACAGTATGTTAACTGTTATCTGTTGTACATCCTGTATGTTAACTTCTCTGTTGTACATCTTGTATGATAACTGTTATGTGTTGTACATCTTGTATGTTAATTTATCTGTTGTACAGCTTGTATGATAACTGTTATCTGTTGTACATCTTGTATGTTAACTGTTATCTGTTGTACATCTTGTATGATAACTGTTATCTGTTGTACATCCTTCATGTTATTTTATCTGTTGTACATCTTGTATGTTAACTTATCTGTTGTACATCTTGTATGATAACTGTTATCTGTTGTACATCTTGTATGTTAACTGTTATCTGTTGTACATCTTGTATGATAACTGTTATCTGTTGTACATCTTGTATGTTAACTTATCTGTTGTACATCTTGTATGTTAACTTATCTGTTGTACATCCTGTATGTTAACTGTTATCTGATGTACATCCTGTATGTTAACTTATCTGTTGTACATCTTGTATGTTAACTTATCTGTTGTACATCTTGTATGTTAACTTATCTGTTGTACATCTTGTATGTTAACTGTTATCTGTTGTACATCCTGTATGTTAACTGTTATCTGTTGTACATCTTGTATGTTAACTGTTATCTGTTGTACATCCTGTATGTTAACTGTTATCTGTTGTACATCCTGTATGTTAACTGTTATCTGTTGTACATCCTGTATGTTAACTTATCTGTTGTACATCCTGTATGTTAACTGTTATCTGTTGTACATCCTGTATGTTAACTGTTATCTGTTGTACATCCTGTATGTTAACTTATCTGTTTTACATCCTGTATGTTAACTGTTATCTGTTGTACATCCTGTATGTTAGCTGTTATCTGTTGTATTTCTTGTATGTTAACTTATCTGTTGTACATCCTGTATGTTAACTTATCTGTTGTACATCTTGTATGATAACTGTTATCTGTTGTACATCCTGTATGTTAACTTATCTGTTGTACATCTTGTATGTTAACTGTTATCTGTTGTACATCCTGTATGTTAGCTATTATCTGTTGTACATCTTGTATGTGTACATCCTGTATGTTAACTGTTATCTGTTGTACATCCTGTATGTTAACTTATCTGTTGTACATCTTGTATGTTAACTGTTATCTGTTGTACATCCTGTATGTTAACTGTTATCTGTTGTACATCCTGTATGTTAACTGTTATCTGTTGTACATCTTGTATGTTAACTTATTTGTTGTACATCTTGTATGTTAACTTATCTGTTGTACATCCTGTATGTTAACTTATCTGTTGTACATCTTGTATGATAACTGTTAACTGTTGTACATCTTGTATGTTAACTTATCTGTTGTACATCCTGTATGTTAACTTATCTGTTGTACATCCTGTATGTTAACTTATCTGTTGTACATCTTGTATGATAACTGTTATCTGTTGTACATCTTGTATGTTAACTTATCTGTTGTACATCCTGTATGTTAACTTATCTGTTGTACATATTGTATGTTAACTGTTATCTGTTGTACATCCTGTATGTTAACTTATCTGTTGTACATCTTGTATGTTAACTGTTATCTGTTGTACATCCTGTATGTTAACTTATCTATTGTACATCTTGTATGTTAACTGTTATCTGTTGTACATCCTGTATGTTAACTGTTATCTGTTGTACATCTTGTATGTTAACTTATCTGTTGTACATCCTGTATGTTAACTTATCTGTTGTACATCCTGTATGTTAACTGTTATCTGTTGTACAGCTTGTATGATAACTGTTATCTGTTGTACATCCTGTATGTTAGCTGTTATCTGTTGTACATCCTGTATGTTAACTTATCTGTTGTACATCTTGTATGTTAACTTATCTGTTGTACATCTT
This sequence comes from Homarus americanus, assembly GCF_018991925.1. Lineage (NCBI taxonomy): Eukaryota > Metazoa > Arthropoda > Malacostraca > Decapoda > Nephropidae > Homarus > Homarus americanus. The sequence goes on from NW_024723541.1 coordinate 7,458,441, forward strand.
GTATGTTAACTGTTATCTGTTGTACATCTTGTATGTTAACTTATTTGTTGTACATCTTGTATGTTAACTTATCTGTTGTACATCCTGTATGTTAGCTGTTATCTGTTGTACATCCTGTATGTTAACTTATCTATTGTACATCTTGTATGTTAACTGTTATCTGTTGTACATCCTGTATGTTAACTGTTATCTGTTGTACATCTTGTATGTTAACTTATCTGTTGTACATCCTGTATGTTAACTTATCTGTTGTACATCCTGTATGTTAACTGTTATCTGTTGTACAGCTTGTATGATAACTGTTATCTGTTGTACATCCTGTATGTTAGCTGTTATCTGTTGTACATCCTGTATGTTAACTTATCTGTTGTACATCTTGTATGTTAACTTATCTGTTGTACATCTTGTATGTTAACTGTTATCTGTTGTACATCTTGTATGTTAACTTATTTGTTGTACATCTTGTATGTTAACTTATCTGTTGTACATCCTGTATGTTAGCTGTTATCTGTTGTACATCCTGTATGTTAACTGTTATCTGTTGTACATCTTGTATGATAACTGTTATCTGTTGTACATCCTGTATGTTAGCTGTTATCTGTTGTACATCCTGTATGATAACTGTTATCTGTTGTACATCTTGTATGTTAACTTATCTGTTGTACATCCTGTATGATAACTGTTATCTGTTGTACATCTTGTATGTTAACTTATCTGTTGTACATCCTGTATGTTAACTGTTATCTGTTGTACATCTTGTATGATAACTGTTATCTGTTGTACATCCTGTATGATAACTGTTATCTGTTGTACACACTGTAGCTGTAATCTTTATTTGGTGATGGACGAGTATAATTACTAGCCTTGTTACGCACTTAAAGGTGTTCTTTGTTAATGCTCAGTAATAACATAATACAGTCAGCATCAAGTACGTTGGACATTAGTACCCCTGCTCTCATGACTAGTGGGATGTTGGCATTCCTGTTTCTATATCATGGACTATGTTGGCACTCTTGTCTGCATCATGTACTGTTGGCACTCTTGTTTATGTACGGTTGGCACTCCTGTTTCTTTATCGCGGACAGTTAGCACTTCTGTTTCTATATCATGGAATATGTTGGCACTCCTGGTTCTGTATCCTGTAATGTTGGCACTCCTGTTTCTATATCATGGAATATTTTGGCACTCTTGGTTCTGTATCATGTACTGTTGGTACTCCTGTTTCTGTATCAAGGACTGTTGGCACTCCTGTTTTTGTATCAAGGACTGCTGGTACTCCTGGTTTTGTATCATTTACTGTTAGCACTCCTGTTTCTATATCATGGACTATGTTGGCACTCCTGTTTTTGTATAAAGGACTGTTGGCTCTCGTGTTTTTGTATCAATGACTATGATGGTACTCCTGTTTCTGTATCAAGGACTATAGTCACCCCTGTTTTTGTATCAAGGACACTGTTGGTACTCCTGCTTTTGTGACCTCGGGCTGTGACGTAATTGCCGCCAGTGGTTGTGCCATTACCATCACCACATTACAAGCTATACATTACCTGTACACGTAATAGCTGTCAGGTATTATGGCGTTGTTTCCGGGGCTCACATAGTTGTATTGATTGTCCACCCGTTATTAGTGTCAGTCTTGTTGTGAGGTTGTTTTCGCATCACGGCTTACAGTATACTCGTGAGCCAAGTGGATCATGGGTAGATCAGGCATCATCACGTTATCTGTCTCACTTAATGATTAAACACCCTGATGACTAATGCTCTCAGGTGGTGTTGGGTTAGATTAGGTTTTGTTTTTGGTTGTTATGGGAGGTTTGGTTAAGTTTGCTTTAAGTTGGTAAATCTTTCGGTGAAATAAACTGGGATGCCTAATCTTCCGGTGATTTGTGGAACTCGATCTGCTTTCCTTTGCTCTGTCACGTGATGGTGGACGGTCTCTGTCACGTGTTGGTGGACGGTCTTTGTCATGTGATGGTGGACGGTCTCAATCTGTCACGTGATGGTGGACGGTCTTTGTCATGTGATGGTAGACGGTCTCAATCTGTCACGTGAAGGTGGACTGTCTTTGTCATGTGATGGTGGACGGTCTCTATCTGTCACGTGATGGTGGACGGTCTCTGTCATGTGATGGTAGACGGTCTCAATCTGTCACGTGAAGGTGGACTGTCTTTGTCATGTGATGGTAGACGGATCACTCTGGGGGTTCATTGATGGTATGGTGCTATATTTAGAACCTGCGCGCGTGTGTTCAGTAGCCTTTAATCGTGTGTGTTCACCGTTAACATTTCACTAGTGATTTTGGGCCCCGCAAACGCACTATGAACGTTTATAATTAGCTCATTAAGGTAGGACTGGCAGGGTCAGGTTTGTGTAAGTAAACATAATTTATTCTCCAAAATTTTTGCCAACTGTGTCATAACCCTTGATGAAGAGAGAGAGTCTGGCTGGCGTCTTGACTACATTTTTTTAAATATGTAATTGTAAAATCAAACTAGTCATTGTCTACCAAAGTAACCAGTGTGCAACCTCATCCTAAATCCTAGGTTAGCTTAGCTAGCCAACAAACTCTGCAATATGTAAAACAAGGGGTGTCGTCCCCCTCTGTTTAACTCATTAAACTTCTTTTCCAACCTTTCCCCCCACGACTATATGTCGTGACTTCTCCATCCCTCATGTCTGGCTGTGCCTTGAGCCCCAGCATGCCTTCCATCCTTTCCCCACCTTAACTTAAAAAAAATATATAATAATAATAATAATAAAAATAAATAAATAAAATAAATACAAATTGTCATCTCGATTTAAATATTGACGAAAAAAATACTTTGATATTTTTGAAGGAAAGGATACGTGAGGCTGTTAGAAAAGTTCAATATGATGTTATGGAAGGAAATAGAATATCACGTTAACGTCTACACAGCCACTAGAGGAGCTAATACTCTACCTTTATAACTTGAAAATTTATTTATTTTTTTATTCGTGTATTTGTAATCACCCGACACAGTATAGTCCAACAGCTGCCGTCTTGGAGTTGTCGAAATTGAAGGCAGCGAATTTTATCGGGAGTTTATACTAAGCTTGATGACTAGAACGACAAACTCTTGACGCGGAATATGACCATGGTTGGCAATCCTGTGTTCTGGCTGCCTGACTGACTGTTTGCATGGCAATTTGACATTCTTGTGCAATTGTTATGAAGTTTTACATGATAACCACTTAATTTTGGACATTAGAAGCACTACATGAATATTATTGCTCCTAACGTGTATTTGTTGCGAAATTGTCGAGTTGTTACATTACTATATGAGGAGGACTTGGATTGCGTAATGCAGTGCCGCAACCAAAATAATCATCAGGTCGTTATGGTTGACTTGTATTCTTACATTTTACAGGATGTCCCAAAAGTTAGGTTGTTACTAAGACTATCGAAAATGCGTCAGCTTGGTGCGCTCATTTATTGGGACACTGTTCTTGTTCCAGCTCGTGTGTAGGAGTTTGTTAATGTGTGTTTAGTTTGGCTTTGGTTGTCTGTTTCAAGAACCTAACCTTACCTAATCAATTTAAACTTACTTAACCTAACCTCATCAATTTAACCAAACCTAACCCAACCCACCCAGGTAGCTTTTAGGGTGTCTAATCATCCACATTATCTACCTCGAACCAAAGACCAATGACAGATGTGTATTACAATTTAAGCCATTAAAATCGTCTTTCATCTTGATGGGTTTTTTTTTTAAGTTGAAAATTTATATAAGAGTCGTAAATATACTGTATGCGGAGTTGTTTTTTTATTGAAGTCTCCAATTAGCTCACCTTAGCTAAGTGCTGAAAGACGTAAATTTGTTTGGGCGGTTTAATTGATGTCTTTTTAGCTCACCCGAGAGACGTAAATTTGTGTTATTATTGATGTTTCTAATTAGCTCACCTTATCCAACTGTTGAGGCCTGAAGGAATAATAATGTTGTATCTCTCGCCTTATGGTCGTCATCTTAGTCGCTGTTGGCCGGTGACAGACGTGAATCTTCTGTTTACAATTGTTATTACAGTGATCCTTCCCTCCCCCGAATCCCAAGTTGTTTAATCTGTGGCTGTAAAGGTCAGTGTGTACAGCTGGTAAGGTAGAACATGCTCACGCCATGCTTGTGAGTTTGATGGTGATAAACAGCTCATAGACTAATACAAATTAAATGTTCGTGTAAAGTTATGAGAGAGAGAGAGAGAGAGAGAGAGAGAGAGAGACATATATACAACAGACAGACAGACAGACAGAGTATTTTGTAAGTCACACATCCTGTAATATTTACCAAAGCGGCCTTCTTGAAACGTATAGGACACAAGATACAAAGAATGAAAAATTGCTCCAATATACTAAGTCACAGTTTTTCAAGCTGAACGATGAAGGCTAAAAAATAACCCACCGTGAATATAAGCTGACCTCCAAAAAAAAAAAAAAAACCCGCCTTACTATCGCCTAATAAACAGTATATCAAGTAAGTGGTCACAGCTAATGATGGTAATTAAGATGGAATTGTCTTCAGTGTTGCCATCGTGCGGTCGAGTAATTTTCCTGTGTTGTTGGTAAAGTCGGCAAAACTCATTGTTACTTTCGGTTGTAACGCTGTGTATAATGTTGTCTTCGTCAACTGGTGTGTCAACTGGTGGCCTTGAACGCATGTGGGAAATATAGGAGGGGGTGTGTGTGTGTGTTCAATGTAAATATTCTCGTATGTGTCTGTGTTTGTTTAATCCTTTTACGTGCAATGTTTGTGTGTGTGTGTGTGTGTGTGTGTGTGTGTGTGTGTGTGTATTTCTGTATTCGATATTTGATCTGTCGCACACATTATTATCATTAGAGAAATGAATGGAACGATGGAGGTAATGACTGAGGGAGGGAGGGTGTGATGGAGGGAGGGAGGGTGTGATGGAGGGAGGGAGGGGCATGAAAATATTAACACACAAAGCAGGGGATGACACGCCAACCATCCCGGATGTTCTTCAATAACACTGGTACTCCTGGATGTTCTTCAATAACACTGGTACTCCCTCCCGGATGTTCTTCAATAACACTGGTACTCCTGGATGTTCTTCAATAACACTGGTACTCCCTCCCGGATGTTCTTCAATAACACTGGTACTCCCTCCTGGATGTTCTTCAATAACACTGGTACTCCCTCCCGGATGTTCTTCAATAACACTGGTACTCCCTCCTGGATGTTCTTCAATAACACTGGTACTCCCTCCTGGATGTTCTTCAATAACACTGGTACTCCCTCCTGGATGTTCTTCAATAACACTGGTACTCCCTCCTGGATGTTCTTCAATAACACTGGTACTCCCTCCTGAATGTTCTTCAATAACACTGGTACTCCCTCCTGGATGTTCTTCAATAACACTGGTACTCCCTCCTGGATGTTCTTCAATAACACTGGTACTCCCTCCTGGATGTTCTTCAATAACACTGGTACTCCCTCCTGGATGTTCTTCAATAACACTGGTACTCCCTCCTGGATGTTCTTCAATAACACTGGTACTCCCTCCTGGATGTTCTTCAATAACACTGGTACTCCCTCCTGGATGTTCTTCAATAACACTGGTACTCCCTCCTGGATGTTCTTCAATAACACTGGTACTCCCTCCTGGATGTTCTTCAATAACACTGGTACTCCCTCCTGGATGTTCTTCAATAACACTGGTACTCCCTCCTGGATGTTCTTCAATAACACTGGTACTCCCTCCTGGATGTCCTTCAATAACACAACCTCTATACTGTGACTCTACCTTAAACCCGTTCGTGTTCTAAGATATTTATATTACAAGAGCGTTTTACAAGCTAACCTAACCTAACCTAACCTAACCTAACCTAACCTAACCTAGAACGTTTTACAAGTTAATTTTTGTTTCCCTAAGTCCGTCCTACAACCAGTCAGCTGCCACCTTACAAACTGACCGTAGGCCTTGAGTGAACAGGCTATAGATTCGTTCATTTAGCACCAGTTAGGGTAAGAATTTGTGTAGAGAATTTATCTAAAATGATTCTAAGCTTGAATTTTGTCAAGGTGAAATTTTAAAAAATTTTTTTAGTTCATTATTTAGAAAAATTTTTATGTCTTCACTTACGAGAATTCTTCATCTTAAGAAACTTTGTGAGTCCGGTCCCTGGTGTTCCCTCCCACACACAAGTTGATTTAATGTAATTTGCTTCCTGTCGCGGGTAAATGTGGGGGAGACGTTTTTCTTGCCATAGAGTTCAAGGAGATTATTGTGTATCACTACGGAGAATTTCACTCCACTTCCCTGCATTCAGTGTGTTGTGTACTTGATAAATGATGATTTATTGAATTCCATTAGTTTCCAACATCCAAGTTATTGTTTATACTTTGTCATAACCAATCAATCATTACCTTTAGTAATAATAAGATATGGATCACACATTTATTTGGCAAGGTTCCATACACTGATTTACAATTTGCGTGGATATATGGATCACTCGCATCCACGCCACAATTAAATAAAATTTTGTAAACGGGGAGTTTTCAGTCTGGGAACCACACATTTAATTACACTACTGTGAGGAGTATAACCACTTATGGTTCACTAGGCCAGCCTGGATCACTCTTGATGCAACAGGCTTTCATCAGTGATCTTTTTATGGGGAATAGCAAAGCCTTGGGTTTGGCACACACAGTCTCGTGTCACTGACAGTCTTCAGGACGGTACCGCGGCAAAGGACTCTGTATAGCGCTCCTTTCCTTGAAAGTAGCGGAGCAGGGCGTCTTAAATAGCCTACGGTCTGGGACTACTGGTTAAAATGTGATTGTGGCAGGCGTGAGACACGATGAACAATACAGCACTGCCCTATGGCGCCCATAGCTTGACTCACATACCTCCCTAATGGAATCTTGATAACGTAGTCACGCTTCACCTGCTGTCTTATCTTACATAAAACAAACATTGGAGTCCGGTTGCCTGAGGCAGTCCTATAGCAGGCCTAGCGCAACCCATGACATTTTCATACTCTCTTTTCTTACTTTCTATAATTGTCTAGCACTGCTTTCTCTCTTACTTTCTTCCTTTCTTTGATGTTTGTGTTTTGTTTGATCCTTCACCCAACAATGGAAGTTAATACGTACATAGAGATTCATAGACGGAGAAGGAGAGTTAGACTATATAGATAAACATTTGGCAGACTTATAGCAAGATGGGGTATTCTCAGCTAGATACATAGACGAAATATTCTGAAATTCAATACTGCAGGGGAATCCATGACAGAAGATACACAATAGCGAGTACCGAACGACCCGGAATGAAGATAATTCGAGTATATGCTTAAGAGGCGTTAGTTGTTGAAGCGGAGAATGACTACGTGAAGATTGGGACAGCCTACCTTATTGCAACTTAAGAATAACCACCCTAACCTAACCTGGCCTAGCCTAACTTAATCTAACCTAACCTAATGCTAACTTACCTTCCCCAAGTAGCATTAGGATATTTACTCATCAGGTAAAATTAGTTAAAGTGCTTAATCTTCGGGTGATCCGTCTAGAATTGCGTATATACAACAACAAACAACAAGAATGGTGAGGTTGCACAGAGTAACCTTTACAGTCATTACCTTTTATTATTCGGGAGAAAGGTAATGTTATTGTTAAGGTGTGATGTAATACTGGATGCCAAGGTGACGACTCTCTCTCTCTCTCTCTCATAAAGAAAGTACTACCAGGCCGGGTCTATAGAGGACTCCTGGCGTCTGTGCAGGGATTATTCGATGACTCACCCAGTGTTTGTTATTGACACCATAACCTATCAACATCCGTCTTGACCTACAACAAGTAGTCACACCTTAAGGTGATGGAGGTAAAAAGAGGTTATTTCTACTAAATGTTGTCACCAGTTATAATAAGCGTATGCAGGTGCCAGGACCATCCTGTCTAATGTCAACTTAGAAACCAGAACGGTCTCACTCTGAATGCAATATGAGTAAACAGAGCTGATGGAAGACAGATACAGATGGTAGTCTCTGTGTTAGCACGGAGCACTGATGTGATGGTGGGTCTCAGCACTGATGTGATGGTGGTCCCTTGCTAGCACGGAGCACTGATGTGATGGTGGTCCTCTTGTGTTGCTAACGGAACTGAAGATGAGGTTTCCTCTTGTGTTAGCATGGAGCACTGATGTCAGGTCACCAGGAGGGGTGTCAGGTCACCAGCAAGAGGGTGTCAGGTCACCAGCAAAGGGTGTCAGGTCACCAGCTGGAGGGTGTCAGGCCATCAGCTGGAGGGTGTCAGGCCATCAGCTGGAGGGTGTCAGGCCATCAGCTGGGGGTGTCAGCCATCAGCTGGAGGGTGTCAGGCCATCAGCTGGAGGGTGTCAGGCCATCAGCTGGAGGGGTCAGGCCATCAGCTGGAGGGGTCAGGCCATCAGCTGGAGAGGGTGTCAGGTCATCAGCTGGAGGGTGTCAGGCCATCAGCAAGAGGGTGTCAGGCCACCAGCTGGAACACCATCAGCAAGAGGGCGTCAGCCATCACTGGAGGTGTCAGGCCATCAGCAAGAGGGTGTCAGGTCATCAGCAAGAGGGGTCAGGTCACCAGCTGAGATGTCACACCAGCAGGGTGCAGCTGGAGTGTCAGGCTCAGGCTGGAGGGGCTGTCAGGTCAGCTGGAGGTGAGGACCAGCTGGAGGAGATAGAAGTTCGGTCACTGCAGTGTTCTGGTCACCAATATGGAAAAATCCGTTAAACAGTCAGCAGAGTCGAGAAGAGGAACACAGGCAGCACACTCCCATAATTGTACACAATAAGTGATGGTGAATAATAAATACCACAACGCCAACACACCATCAATAAGCAGAATGCAAACATGTTAAGTTGCTTCAACTACATATTAAATATCTGTTACTGCCTGGTAGAGGCCCACCATACCCGCTACCTTTCATGGACCTATACACGAGCCTGATGGGGAATAGCGGTTGATCCGTTCTCGAAAAGTGGGAGTGCAATATCTAGTGTCCGTTGTTTATGTCTAAAGAACATTTAAGTGAAAGTACGAACTCTGTTGGTAAGTACTGAGAGATGTTCGTGTGAAAGTGTTTGTCTATAAATATTCGTCACAGATCACCTGTTATCCCTGAGAAAGAAAAGTTGACTCTGTACAAGTAACTCGTAGTGTTTTTAATCCAACTGAAGGATGTAGAGTCATTTGTTTATGATCTTTGACATTAAAATTAAGATGTGGGAAATTTTTTGAACCTAAAAATTAGAATGTAGTATTGACGAAGTTTCCCAAATTAACTTCGTGTTTACTGAGGGGGGTAATTTAGTTTTGTATTTATAAGTAATATACTGACAGAAAGATAGAAAAAACTGAACCCCGGTGGTTGTGCCACGTGACCAAAACACCACAACTCAGGGCGAGCTGACCTGATCATATAGATAAATAACAAGCAATCGCGGGCCCTTCGTGCCCTGTGAAAGTTTGAACGCTCGTGCTTGGCTAGCGTACAGCGAATGAGGGTGCGCCAAGTCCGTAAACTTGCATGGTTAATTAGGGTGCGCCAAGTCCGTAGACTTGCATAGTTTTCCATCGTAAATAAAATGGTTTATTAATGCCTTCCTAAAGAAACCATCGACATGGGACCAGGTTTGTTCCACTCTATGAATTGTTTGCAATTTTTCCACCAAGTTTGATGAAAAACGATTGTGCCGTTTCGGCTGCCCAGAACAGACAGACAGACAGACAGAGCCACGGCTATTCCTATAGTATATTAGATGTGAGGGTTGGCATTGTGTCACAAGCACACACGGTCTCCCTCACAGCCTGGACTAGTGTAGATCCTGACAAAAGTATTTGTGATGCCCAGGTAGCTGGTTTCCTCAGCATATTTCAACACCAACTGAGATTACAGCTGTTATACAACACAAAAATATGTCATTGTCACAAACCGGCATTATGGTATGTGTAGCTCTTCTCTGTGAATCACTTTCGTTCTGGATCTAATTTCGACTTACTGTGTTAGCGCGTCAGTGTGGGAGTATCGTTCAGTTTAACACTCTTTGATTCGTCGCCTTCAAACTCTCACATCAGATGTTTTAGGTTTATCAGTGGTTTTACTCCGGATTTAGACGCTACTAGTCACTGTTGAGAGATGCAGCGGCCGAGTGGCTACAGTGCTCACCTTCTGTTCTAAAGGTAGCTGGTTCGAGTTCGGGGCACTCGCAGTCCACGCGACTGTAGATGAGTGGCAAACTTTACAGTTGGGAAAGTGAAGGTGGTCAGTTGCAGTGCCGGCCACGCTGCCTCTTCGTGTGTCCAAGGCTTAATATACTGTACAGTATGACCCACACTGACCCTAATGAGCCGTCAGGGCTACACGACTCACTTTTAGTTTCAGTGTTGTGAAACGTTTAAGTTGTCTGAGCGTTTACCAATACAGTATTGCTTTTCAGCTTAGTATAACTTGTTCAGTAAAGTACAAATTGGGGTTGAGTAAATTTACTTCAAGTACAGGTAATATAAATGCCTTTAAAGCGATTTGTTAATAATAATTTGAAGTAAAGAGGAAACTGATAAAACAATCAATATTATAATTTAAAAAATTAATAACCTTGTTATTTATTGAGAATTTTATTGTTGAAGTACAGTAATAATATAACATCCATGTCTCTCTACAGAGTTCTGTCTCATAATTTGTTATTGTTGGACGAGCGTATTATTAACCTTGTTACGCGCTTAAAGACCTTTATTGATGAAGCGCAGTAATAACATTATTACTCTCTCTCTCTCTCTCTCTCTCTCTCTCTCTCTCTCTCTCTCTCTCTCTCTCTCATATCCCTTACTCGCCGCACTATCATTTGATCAGTATGCTGTTGTCGTTAGTCGGTGGTTAAAATTATATATCCCGGGGCGTCTCGTATCATCAGGTTGGTGGTTGTGTCACCGGAAGAGTCGAGAGGATATGGCTGGTCATGAGGCTCGTCTACACCTGGCTTCACCTCCCTGGGCCCCTTGTGCTGGGAAGGTGACACCGTCCCTCTGTCTATCGGGAAGTTTTTTGTGAATGTCTTAACTCGAATAAATAGGAATGGATTATTAATAAGCTTAGTGTATGGAAAGATCTCATCAAGATCTCTTAACTGCTCGAAATTTATCAATTTCTGTTGACGATTTTCCGAGTAATAGCCATTTGAATTTCATATGTGCTCACCTCTGCTACCAACCTGGGTGTGTTTTTCTGAAGCTGTAAGTACAATAATGAGGACAGTTATTGGTATTGTTAACCCAGAGTAATACAAAGTAAACAACAAAAACATTATTGACATGGCTGAGCCTTTAGAGTGCTTTAGGTCTCTTAAAAGGCGCCCGATAAATACCTTACATTTATCTCAAGAAAGTGATCAGATATCTTAGTGTCGTGTAGATTAAATCAACATACATGGTGTTCGTAAATACATTTTATTTTTGTTACAGTGAGCTGCTCTTGAAAAAAAAGTATGCCTCAAGCTGAAAATCCTTGTCAGTTGAATCAGGAGGGATGGGTAGGATGCTGACTGAGCCCTTGTAAGCTGTTCAATGTGTTATTACGCCGTAAAAAAATAATATATATCTAAATTGAATGCCCTAATTAGTGGATTTGTTTTGTGTTTGCAAGTTGAGGATATGAGCAAGTGTGTGTATGTGGGTATTTCTGACTCTTATCTTTAACCTTTCCTGTCCGTCTGTACACTTGTCGTGCACCACACTGACCTGTTAGTGCCCTCTCTCCCTCTCTTGATCTGTGGTTATTATTATCATTGATCTACTCAATACACACATCAAAATAACAGAACTAAACGACTAAAGTGTATAATGGTCATTCTGATCGTGTGTATGGAACCACTTCACACTGTGCTTATAATATACGTTAAAACACACTTTAATGTAATTATTAATTATTAAAATTAACTATTAATGTAATAAAACCTAATAAAATACAGTAGTCAGTGTTAAGTAGGTTAAGTTGAATCAGAAGTGCGTATAAAGAGAATTGCGCCATAGATGTGATGCGACTCTTGGTGTGTTGTTTACATACCGAGTAACTTGTGGTGATGACATGTTGTTTACATACCGAGTAACTTGTGGTGATGACATGTTGTTTACATACCCAGTGACTTGTGGTGATGACATGTTGTTTACATACCTAGTAACTTGTGGTGATGACATGTTGTTTACATACCGAGTAACTTGTGGTGATGACATGTTGTTTACATACCCAGTGACTTGTGGTGATGACATGTTGTTTACATACCGAGTAACTTGTGGTGATGACATGTTGTTTACATACCCAGTGACTTGTGGTGATGACATGTTGTTTACATACCCAGTAACTTGTGGTGATGGTATGTTGTTTACATACCGAGTAACTTGTGGTGATGACATGTTGTTTACATACCGAGTAACTTGTGGTGATGACATGTTGTTTACATACCCAGTGACTTGTGGTGATGACATGTTGTTTACATACCCAGTGACTTGTGGTGATGACATGTTGTTTACATACCGAGTAACTTGTGGTGATGACATGTTGTTTACATACCCAGTGACTTGTGGTGATGACATGTTGTTTACATACCCAGTGACTTGTGGTGATGATACGTATTAGTCAACAATAACTGGTGTCACGTTATATGCCAGAGAATTGTGTTATATCCAGTAAAATATTAAGGTGTTCGCGCATATATTCTTCAAGGTTGAATGATTTTTCCTAATGTCGTTGATTTTCCTTCGTAACTGATGTAAGATATAATGTATATTTATTTAAAATGTTTAATCGTCATGCCAAGTTCACATTTGATCATCGTGTTCATAGATAGTGCAGGTATACAGTGTACTTAGGGCAGGTATACAGTGTACTTAGGGCAGGTATACAGTGTACTTTGGGCAGGTATGCAGTGTACTTTGGGCAGGTATGCAGTGTACTTTGGGCAGGTATATAGTGTACTTAGGGCAGGTATACAGTGTACTTAGGGCAGGTATACAGTGTACTTTGGGCAGGTATGCAGTGTACTTTGGGCAGGTATACAGTGTACTTAGGGCAGGTATATAGTGTACTTAGGGCAGGTATACAGTGTACTTAGGGCAGGTATACAGTGTACTTTGGGCAGGTATGCAGTGTACTTTGGGCAGGTATGCAGTGTACTTTGGGCAGGTATGCAGTGTACTTTGGGCAGGTATACAGTGTACTTAGGGCAGGTATACAGTGTACTTAGGGCAGGTATACAGTGTACTTAGGGCAGGTATACAGTGTACTTAGGGCTTTGGGCAGGTATGCACAGTGTACTTTGGGCAGGTATGCAGTGTACTTTGGGCAGGTATACAGTGTAGGGCATTAACAGGGTATACAGTGTAGGGCATGTATGCAGTGTGCTTAGACAGGGGCTGGTATACAGTGTACTGGGCATGTATACAGTGTGCTAGACAGGGCTGGTATACAGTGTACTTCAGAATGTATACAGTGTACTTAGGGCAGGTATACAGTGTACTTAGGACATGTATATAGTGTACTTAGGGCAGGTATACAGTGTACTTAGGGCAGATATACAGTGTACTTTGGGCAGGTATACAGTGTACTTAGGACATGTATATAGTGTACTTAGGGCAGGTATACAGTGTACTTAGGGCAGATATACAGTGTACTTAGGGCAGGTATACAGTGTACTTAGGGCAGGTATACAGTGTACTTAGGGCAGGTATACAGTGTACTTAGGGCAGGTATACAGTGTACTTTGGGCAGGTATGCAGTGTACTTTGGGCAGGTATACAGTGTGCTTGGGGTACTTAGGGCAGGTATACAGTATACTTAGGGCAGGTATACAGTGTAATTATGGGCAGGTATAGGGCAGTATACAGTAGGGCAGTGTGGGGCAGGTATACAGTGCTGCAGGTATGCAGTGTACTTTGGGCAGGTATACAGTGTGCTTAGGGCAGGTATACAGTGTGAGGGCAGGTATACAGTGTACTTAGGGCAGGTATACAGTGTGCTTTGGGTATGCAGTGTACTTTGGGCAGGTATGCAGTGTACTTTGGGCAGGTATACAGTGTACTTAGGGCATGTATACAGTGTACTTAGGGCAGGTATACAGTGTACTTAGGGCATGTATACAATGCACTTAGACAGGGCAGGTATACAGTGTACTTAGGGCATGTATACAGTGTACTTAGACAGGGCTGGTATACAGTGTACTTCGGGAATGTATACAGTGTACTTAGGGCAGGTATACAGTGTACTTAGGACATGTATACAGTGTACTTAGGGCAGGTATACAGTGTACTTAGGGCAGGTATACAGTGTACTTAGGGCATGTATACAGTGTACTTAGGGCAGGTATACAGTGTACTTAGGGCATGTATACAGTGTACTTAGACAGGGCAGGTATGAAAGACACCAATGGAAATGAGCTTTTAATTGCCTTATTGACCTGTAACTGGATGAATCGACCTACTGTTTGTATGCCCACACTGCCACTCTACTTGCTGAACCAATATGTTTTTTTATGATTTTTTTGTGAATAAATGTAACTTCGCCTTACAATTTATCGAGGTTTGGTGTGAGTGTATATTATACGAGTGTAGGACAAAAGCCCCCGGACCAATAGCCCCCTTTGGACAAAATCGCCCTAGGACAAACGCTCTCAAGGACAAAAGCCCACTTCCCTGACATGTAAAATATTACATTTATTATATCATACGACTGCAATACCTAACCTAACTTAAGCTGACCTATTTTTCTCATTAACTGAGGGGTTTTGTCCGGGGGGCTTATGTTTGTCCTAGGGGGCTTTTGTCCGGACCCCATATCATACTGTGTAATGGTGTAGAGGCGGGTAACCGAGTGTGTTGTTATTCCATTTTCTTTCGTGGATGGTGAGTGTTTTCAGGAGATACTTCCCGAAGTTGTACTCAGTTGTCTAAACCTCATCTTGTTTGGTCGAGTTCGGGATCATATATTTGTCGTGTGTGTGTGTGTGTGTGTGTGTATGTGTGTGTGTGTGTGTGTGTGTGTGTGTGTGAACTGCGAAATATTACAAGGAGGTTAAACTAAGGTGCAGCTCTGCCTTACATGGGTCTCTCAAATAAGTTCGACAAACAATCCTTTCCTTGGGGAGTGAATTCTCAAACATATTCTCAGCCATTATTTGTACAGTTCGTTATCTAGTGCGTATTAAAACACTTAAGACACATTAGCCCTTTTTTTCTCCTGTATAGATGGAAGTTTACGCCCAGGCAAGCAATCGTCACTCACTATGCCATGTTTATCCATCGTCCGGAAACTTCTTCAGTCTTCCACTTAACTATTGTCCTTTTCTTTGAAGTCTTCCCCTCAACCACTTTCATTTTCAATGTACAATTATTAAACCAACTGCACAGGGGGTAGGTCGGGACGGCTGCACCAACTAGCAGTGGGTGCTGACGTTTGGATCCTCCTTGCCCCTCATTGGCCAACATCTGATAATCTAGTTGTGACGTCACGCTTGAGTGTACATTTGTGTTTTTGTGAGTCATATAACACCTATGGTCGCCTCAACAACCACAGTATAATGTTATGGTGTTTAATGTAATGTAGTGGCGTGATTTAATGGTATAAGGGTAGAGGCATGGTGGCAGTAGTAGAGGTCAGTAAGGGATTCGACTACTGTACTGTCGTCTGTTGAAGCTGTACTGTATATGAGAATGAATTCATTCATGATATCACAGGGTGTATAGAGACGCTTTTACCTGACTGTAATAATAATGATAATTAAAAAAAAATCATAATAATAATAATAAACACTACTCATTACAAATATATAAAATAATAATGAAAACCTCGTCTCATTCTATTACCCATATAAATATTTATTGTATTTTCTCACTTAACGGCCGCCTTTATAATTATAATAATCTTTGGATTTATGTCACGTTTAAATTGAGTATCTACGCATGTCTGATTTTATTATATTATATTTTTTGAATTATCAATGTATAAGTAACAAGATTTGATACTTATAACCATGTTTTTACAGGAAGATATTGCTTGAGTATATTTCAATTCCCCTAGATAATAATAATAATAATAATAATAATAATAATAATAAAAATAATAATAATAATAATAATAATAATAATAATAGTTTTAATTCCCATGTGATAATTGTAATAATAATGACAACTTATTATTGAAAGGTTGAATCAAATAATGAAGGAGACATTTTACTTTATTTAGACAGTGTTGTAGCCTGTGTTATGGTTCTATTGCAATAATATACTGAGCTTGATATATATGGGGGTGTAGTACAGTATGAGTGTATCAGTGTAGTGTGGTAGTGTAGTGTATCAGTGTAGTGTCGTGTGGTGAGTGGTAGTATAGTGTAGTGTGGTAGTGTAGTGTATCAGTGTAGTGTCGTGTGGTGAGTGGTAGTATAGTGTAGTGTGGTGTGTGAGTGTAGTGAGTGGTAGCGTAGTGTGTCAGTGTCTTTTGTAGTCAGTTAATGTTTGGAAGTGTATAATTGTTAGTGCAGGAGGATATGAGGAAGTGTGTTTAATTATTTGTGTGGGGGGAGTGTGTGTGGGGGTGTGGGGTGTGGGGGTGTGGGGGTGTGGGGGGGTGTGGGGGTGTGGGGGGTGTGGGGGTGTGGGGGGGTGTGGGGGTGTGGGGAGTGGGGTGGGGTGTGGGGGTGTGGGGGGTGTGGGGGGTGATGGGGTGTGGGGGGGGGGGAGTGTGGGGGGGATGTGGTGTGGGAGTGGGGGTGTGGGGGTGTGGGGGGTGTGGGGAGTGGGGAGTGTGTGGAGGTGGGGTGTGGTGGGGGTGGGGAGTGTGGGGGTGTGGGAGGTGTGTGGGGGTGTGGGGGTGTGGGGGTGGGGGGTGTGAGGGGTGGGGGTGTTTGGGGTGTGGGGGTGTGGGGAGTGGGGGGTGTGGGGGTGTGTGTGGGGGTGTGGTGGGGGTGTGGGGTGTGGGGGGAGTGTGGGGGTGTGAGTGGGGGGTGGGAGTGTGGGGGGGTGTGGGGAGTGTGGGGGTGTGAGGGGGGTGTGGGGGGTGTGGGGGTGTGGGGGAGTGGGGTGGGGATGTGGGGTGTGGGGGTGAGTGTGGTGTGTGGGGGTGTGGGGTGGGGGAGTGTGTAGTGTGAGTGTGGGGGTATAAAGGAGTGTGAGAGGTGAGGAGGCATAAAAGAGTGTGTGGGGAAGTGTGTGGGGTGTGGGGGAGCAGTTGGTAGAGGAGAGAGTAACGTCCATGTTGTGTTTCAGGAGTGAGTGGGGTCGCCTGGCCGCGCGCTGCTACTTATATCAGAGTGGAGGGCCACGTTGGAGGGCTGGTTTAGTTACAAGTGGCAGGTGTGACACAGGTGTGTGAGGCAGCACAGGTGTGGGGGTCGTCATGAGTGGCGGGGCGGCCCGTCATGGCAGCGCCACAACAACATACACTGACTAACACCTCTACCATCGTTGCCTCTCCTGCCGTCCTCGCTGCTGCCTCCGTCAATACCACCTCCTCAGCCTCCGCCGACACCTATGGTAGCGGTCACCACGCGTCCTGTGACGAGGTGTATAGCCGACTGAGTGGTGTGGGTGTGGGCGGCCTCAATCCGCCCACCACCCCCGCCCACTACCCACCTCTCCCTGCTTCACGTCGCCTGCGTCCCTGCTCCCTGTGTGGCACTGCCGCCCTGCGTCCACACACCCCCATCGTGCCCACCTCCCCCGTAGGAGCCCTTGAACAGCCAGTTGTTCTCCTACACCGCCTAGAGGACGGCCTCCCCCAGGGTGACGTGAACAGTCTCCGCGCTTACGGCACCATCCGTCTGCTACCTGTCCACAGCCCCACACATAATGCCACCTCAGAGGATGACAGGAGTGATCAAGACGGTGACAGTAATGAGCGACCGGTGAACCATGCCATGGCGCACCCCAAACACACCGATGACGCAGGTAAACACGAGGACACGAGTAGCAGCGCTCACTACGCCAGCTGGACGTGCAGTAACGGTGAACACTCGCTCAGTGACGAGCATAGTGTAGGTGAAGTGCCTCTTGGTGCCAAGTTAGTGTGTACAGAGCTGCATAATGCAGTAGCAATAAAAAGTGTTGTTAATGTGATAGAAAACGAAAGTGAGGCTGACAGTGACGAGCCTTTTATAGGTATAAGAATACACAGTGTTGTGTCGGAGAAAGACTTAAACATTGAGGGAATATACCAACAGGAGGGCCATGTCGGTGACAGGGGTGAGAGCCACGCCACCCCGGAGACTACCAGTGTGTATCCCGAATGTCACCCCAGGTCCCCCACCTCCCCTTCCTCTCACACTCACTCCTCAGCTGCCCCCTGCCTATCTTCTTGTTCTTCGTCCTGCTCCATACACCACCACCCGCCCTCACTCCCACCCCCTCCCTTACCAACCACTCCACCACCCTCACACCCCGCCGCATCAACTCCAACCACCACGTGTTGTAACCCTTCATCCACGAATCCATCCTTGCCATCCACTGCACTCTCAACCACACACACGAATCCATCAACCCCAGAACATAACCCAACAGCCAACCACCACAACCCAACAACCACGCCAACCTCCCCGACAATCTCTGGTCTCTCGAGTCCCACCACAAGTCACCCCCATCCCTCAACTTCCTCCTCCCCATTCACCCCCATGTCACTGGTTCTCTCATCCCCCGTACAACCCCTTCCCTCATCCTCGCCCAGTGCTCCCCTCGCATCCTCTCACGCCCACACACATCCCCCGGCCTCCCCATCCTCTCCATCTGTCTTCTCACCCGCGGACTCCCCACCTTCATCCTTACCTTCTCCAGTCCATCCCTCGAATTCAGTAGACACTACTATTCTGCCTCCCTCCTCCCCATACTCTCCCATGACTCGACCTTCTTCCCCGACGTCCCCAGCCTCCCTGCCCTCCCGTGCCGACTCTCCTCCATCTCCCACACTGTCTGTCGAGTCTCCTCCTGCGTCGCCCGTCCCTTCCCCGGGTCTGGCCAGTCACGAGGCTCAGCATGCATCCCCACATGTGCTTACTGAACTCGCTAAGGCCTCACCACTCGAGGTCGGGGACTTGCCCAACTCTCAGGTCGAACTATGGGATAAAAGACAAATGGAATGTTGCCAAGTCGAGCCACCAGTAGAAGCTGAAGTCGAACCTGTGGGGGGCACTGTTGTTCAGACGTCAGTATGTGCAAACATCAGTCCCCTGGTGGATACTCAGGACGAACTGCCAGCAGACACTCAAGTCAACCCGTCAGGAGACACTCAGGTCGAATCCTCGGAGGACACTCAGACAGAGGCATCGTTGGGTGAGGGCGAAACTCAGGTGGAGTCATGTGAGAGCACTCAGGTAGACGATGTGTCTGAACCTGAGCAAGGTGAGGCTGAGGACCAGCAACTAGCACGAGAAGTGAGTAGTTATTGTGAACGTGTGAGTGAGGAGAATAACCCCGACATGGGACCAATGAAAATAAAGTTCAGGTTAAGACAGAAGGTGGACAGCCACCCATCTCTTGGTGCAGAGAAAAAAGAGTGCAATAAAGAAAACGGTATTCCAAAGATTGTGTTAACTCTGAAGGGTAATGGACCCAATAAGGAGTACTCTTGCTCAAATAGGTTAAGAAGTGAGGACCAAAGCTTTTCGGGTGTAACTGTTAATAACAAAAAACACAAATCAAAGAAAGATAAAAAACAAAAATTAAAAGATAAAGAAAAAACCAAGAAAAGCCTCAGGGGGAACAAACACAAAAGACAGCTTGAGTTGTTTGGTGAAGACAGCAATGACTCGTGTGACATCATCAGTAACAAGTGCAATGGGCTGAATGGTCAAAACGAAGACCATCACAAGAGCGAGGTTGATAGTCAAAAGAGTCTTCACCTGCCCCTGGCCTTCCCGACACTGGGTGAGTCCCCTGAGCGTAGTGATGACGATTTCCTTCCTTTACCCCCAAAAAGGGAGTCTTATGCCTTTAGCGTCAAAGTCGAGAGAGTTTGTAAAAAAATAAAACATAGTTCTACTAGTGATTCCCTGGATGACTCATTATCAGATTCTTTGCCAGATTTGGATCCTCTCCCTGCTGCTCCTGAGGACGTTGAGGGCCTCGCGAGTCACGACAAGAAGGTGGAGAAGAGTGTCCAGGAGTCTAAGCATAAGGTGGTGGCGGAGAAACACCAGGAGACCACAACACAACAAGATCTGGACCTCCCTAACACCATCACCTGTGTTAAGACTTCGCAGGAGGACACCAACACCAGCCAACACAGTGTAGAGAATCAGGACGAGATGCAGGAAGTTACTGAGAGTTCCACCTGTCAACACGCCTCTAAGGAAATTCCTGAGACGTCAACCAGTCAACCAGATCTGGAGAAAATGGCTGAGAAATCAATCAATCAGCCAGGTACTGAGAAAACTCATGAGAAATCCACCCTTCAAAAAAGTCTTGAGAAGATAGCTAAGAGATCAATCAGTCAGTCAGGTCCTGAGAAATACAACCGTCATACAAGTCATGAGAAAATTTCTAAGAAATCAACCACTCAACAAGGTACTGAGAAAATTACCGAGAAATCCACCAGTCAACCAGGTCCTGATCCTTGTGAGAACACTCGAGGGTCAACCTTAAGAAGTCGACGAGAAAGGATCGTGAAGAATACCAAGTCAGACAGGGATTCTGATCGGTGCTTGTGGGTGAGTTTTGGTGTTGATGGTCCAGTGCCGCTCCCCACCAGTGACATGCCCAGCCTAGAACCCATCCTCGATAATGGTGACAATGCCAAGGCCTCTAAGGCGAGTGACGGTCACCTTGATCCTGCCTCGTCGCATCCAACAGAGAAATCAACACGTGATGTGGAGAAGTGTAGAAGAGACAGAAACTCTCAGGTAGTGGCCACTCGTAAAAGTCAAGGGGGGAAAAATTCTGAGGCCAAGTTAGAGAAATCAGTGAATGCAGTTGACTGTGTTGTTGAAGAGAAGGATTATAATGAAAGACATAAACGGTGTTTGTCCAGTCAATCACAGTTAAATAATCGTGAAGTCAAGGATTCGTCTCTCGGGAGGAAGCATATGAGAGTTGAGCAGACACATCGGAAGTCGTCAATTCACAGGACTAAGGAATGTGATGCTAGATTAAGACCGACAGATAAACTGGGTGGGTCACGGTCAAAGCGATCGTCCAGATCGTCGACTCAGGAACGTAAAGAAATGGTGGAGGGTAGTGGAGCCAAGGCCACACCTGCTGAGACTGTTGCGAAAGGTGACGACATCGCTAGTCAGGAACACGGTACCAATACCTCAATTAATGATGCCAGTAAAAATGAAAAGACAGAGAGTTTAGCGAGTGATGGTGCCGAGAGGGATGAAGTGGCAGGAGAGGAGACACACAGTCACAGCGAGGAACTGAAGCCTCCTGAAGGTAATGCCACCTCGCTTGGTGTCACTTCGTCATCTGACGAGCCTGGTGGTTCTCATACTAATGAAGAGCAGCCAAGCAGTTCAGACAATGCTCAGAAACATTTGGAATCTCCAGACAAACCTGGAGCCATGGAAGGTGAAGATGACAGCCAGTATTACCGACCCAAGAAAATACGAAGAATGAGTGATACAAAATTATCCAGAGAGAATGTGAGTGATAACGCTTCTTCTGTCGATCTTCAAGATCCAAGGACGTCTTGGTTGGTCGTCTCAGAGACCGATAAATACCTATCAAAAGAGAGGAATCTCAGCGTTAACGAAAACCAAGTTTGTGCCAAGAGTATCACTGCTCCTGACGCCACTCCTTCAGAAGCACATGTGATGAACTCTCCTGGCATAGGATCTAGTGCTTCCAAAGTCACCTCTGACACGTCTGAAGTGGAAATGGATACGCAAGAGATAGTGCCTGAAGGTGTGTCGCAGAGAGACGACCTGGCAAAGACGTGTTCCTCAGTCTCTCAGGACTCTTCGGGTGACAGAGGCCAGAAGAAACGAAAGCCACGGTCCAGGACGTATTTGAAACAGAACTCAAAAGTTGGGTCACAGGAAGACTGTGGTGACGATGTCTCCTCCCCCCTGAGAGGTGAGGACAAAGAGGAGGGAACCTCGGATAAGCTGGACAGTGCATCAAGAGAAGACAGTATGTCGTCCAAGGAAGATGTTCAGAGCCAAGAGACACCACAGAAAGACGAAAAGGAAAAGAAGAGAAAAACAAGGAAAGAGAAGAAGAAGAACGGTTCAGGTAAGTTCTTGTTGTATGTTCACTTAACACTAACATTGTCAGCACTTTGCAGTCACCAAGAATATTGAGTGTTGTTACTGGTTATTACAAGATCACCGTTAACTAGTGTCTTGTGATATCCTTAACTCTCACTTTCAGCTTGATCAATTTTTCCTAATACTAAAATAATGATATCAAGTCTCACTACAAAGTCGGTGTAAATCGTGAACTTGTTATGATAATGAACTGACCCACTATTATTTGGAGTCTTTGGATATTTCCATTTAAGCTCTCAACCAGTTCATTGGCTCCAGTTTCAATGTAACAGTTTCCAGTTTTACTCCGACCGGCTTAATCGGCCTAACTGTTGCTTACTATAAGGCTGTGACTATAACTGTACGTGATTAATATGATTGATCTACCTACTTAATATATCAAATGATTTCATAATCCATGTAGACTGTAAACAATACTAGCTTCTTGTATTGACGTGTGTAATTATTTTCAGATTCCGACAGTGATTCACGTAGCCAAGGTATAGCTAATTTACATAGCTCTTATGTATAGCCTGTTACTGTTCTTAATTATTGATTTTGGCTTCTCTTGGCTTGTTGCGTTTGTAGACAAGTGCTTAATATCTGCAAGGCCGTGAGGTATGTTGCAGCGATGTGTGTGTCACGTTTTTCAGTACAATAACTCTTGACGTAATGTTAACTTTACACGTTAATTTTATGAGTTAATTTCAAATGCGTTAATGGTGTTAAAGTTGTAAGAATTTACCTAAGATGTGTAGATGTAATTTATTCAACCTAGTCTGACCTATCCAGGCTACCCTAACTAACCTAATCTCTTTTCCTAACTTAATCTAACCCAGCCTCTTATCCTATCCTATTCTATGCTAACCTAACCATGCAGTTCCAACTTACTTCAAATTCCCTTTTTTATATTTTACAATTAATTCGTCTTAGACAATTAAGATTACCTTTAAAAGAGTTCATTGTACTGAATGACATTTTAGGATGGTCTTTAGTGAGTCTAGTCTTTGCTTTAGCTATGTCCAATGTTACTGTGGAAGTCCGTAGCCTAGACTTGTTTAACATAAGGCTTGTCTCTCGGGTGTGTCAAGAACGTGATGTCGAAACCGCTGTAAGCCTCCTTGTTTGTGGGTAGTTGACGCTGGTTTTGTGTGGGTGTTAAAAATTTACTCCATAGTTGAAGTGTACTAACAGGTGATTAATTTACACGGGTAAGTAAATGGTATAGTACATAGGTGATTAATGAGGTAAATAAACGGTCCTTTGGTAGGATTTCCTCTCTAACCAATTAACTGTACCGTACTGTACCATCAAGTGTATACGATATTTAAGGTACGCCCTCTATAGTCGAACGGTACAAGTAGGCAAGAAAAACAGATGCAGTACGTCATAGGTGCGTTAGTAAGAGAAGGGAACGTTTTGGGGGTGCAGTGAGGAGCCAGTGCTGTGGGAGAATTTTGCCCCCAATGGTTTATTTTGACAGGAAATGTACTCATTGATCTCATTATGTAATTTAGTCTGACATAGTGTATCTGTTTACCTGTTCTGAATATGTAGTGAAGATACATGAAACGTACTTTTGGAAGCTAAGATCGGAGGAGAAAATCGAACAAGAATGTCATTAATTTGTTTCAACCACCTAAAGCAGACACCATTTACAGACAATTTCATTATATAAATAAAAACAATATTCTAAAACCCAACTGAGAATATTAGAAAACTTTACACATCCAGCTAACCATACTTGGGCATCTCATCAGCGAATCACCAGTTATATTATAAACGTGAAGAGGAACAGTTGTGTATTTTACTTTCGTTTCTCATACATTTGTTCTTGTTTTCTATAACATTATTATAGACCTATTTGTGTAATAATTTTATATCTTATTTATATAAGAATTATACTTTTAGTCACGTATTGTATTGGCCACTTTAATGATTTACAACTTATTTATTTACTTTATTAACGAAATATTTGTGTATTAGATTGGAATTTATCGTATACTGTATTTTTCTCAACTTTTTTTATCGTTTGTTTATTTTATATATATAGTCATTTATCATTACCACATTAATGCCTTCATTATAATGTTTTATTATTCAAGTAATTATTTTGTAATTATAGATGCTATAGTAGTGTACTTAAGTGAGGATTTTAACAATATATAATTACCATTTATTGGAAGTTTAGTGTGGATGAAAGTTTCGGTTACCTGTCGAACACTTTATTGTTAATGACAAGTGCTATACTCATTTATTGTTAATGACAAGTGCTATACTCATTTATTGTTAATGACAAGTGCTATACTCATTTATTGTTAATGACAAGTGCTATACTCATTTATTGTTAATGACAAGTGCTATACTCATTTATTGTTAATGACAAGTGCTATACTCATTTATTGTTAATGACAAGTGCTATACTCACTTATTGTTAATGACAAGTGCTATACTCATTTATTGTTAATGACAAGTGCTATACTCATTTATTGTTAATGACAAGTGCTATACTCATTTATTGTTAATGACAAGTGCTATACCCCTAAGCCACGCCCCCTTTCTATGCTAAAAAGTAGCTGATTGGTCCATAGAAAGTGTTGGTTTACCTCTGCATTTATCATACTAATATGTTCATAATTTATAATTAGACCTGTTCTTTTCAATAATAATGTTAAAAATTGCGAAATAAAATGCAAATGATTTCAAGGCATTAGCACTTCAAAGAGGATGCTATTTTGTATGTGTACTATTACGAACGGTCGATGTCAAGGACAAAAGTTGCATTCGGAAAAAAAGCCTATCTATCATTTCTTTGTTTTGTAGCAAACAGAAACAAATAACACCAAACTTATAGCACAATAGACAATTACCTACAGTTTGTAAAGGCTAGATATATCGCAAATCATTGTTTAACTGAAAAAATTGATAAACATACACTCAGGGGAGCGGCCACAGGGACGGAGCGAACTGAAGTGTTGCCAACAACCTTTTACATCAAGGCGTGGCAAATCTATCATAAGGAGCCCAAATTTTAGCATGGGTTCTTGAAAGTTTTTGCATTATATATATATATATATATATATATATATATATATATATATATATATATATATTTTTTTTTTTTTTTTTTTTTTGCAGAAACTTTCACGAATCTATTTTTTTTTTATACTTGTAGCCTGAAGCATGCTAAGTTCATGCTTGCCTTTATGTCTCACGAGTTACTGGTGTAGAAGCCTGAAGAGTCAATGGTTTATGTCACCACGCTATTGGAAGCTCCAACAACTCCCTGAATACGAATTCTCAACTTTCGATTTACACCAGGTACCTACTGTACTGCAAGGTGAACAGGGACTAATGGGGGCTAGGAAATATGTCCAAACAACTTCCACCGGCCCGGGAATCGAACCCGTGACATCTTGCTTGCGAGGCAAGAGCAATACCGCTTCTACCACCATTAGTATCAATAGGGGCGCTGGTGTAAATCGAAAGTTGAGAATTCGTATTCAGGGAGTTGTTGGAGCTTCCAATAGCGTGGTGACATAAACCATTGACTCTTCAGGCTTCTACACCAGTAACTCATGAGACATAAAGGCAAGCATGAACTTAGCATGCTTCCCTGTTGGGCGCTGTAAACGCTTCTGTGCTTCATCTTACACAATGATGTAGGGGAGTGCCCGATAAAAAAAAAATAGAATGAATAAATAGACAGCAAATCGAACATTTGATATGAACCAATCAGCTCGCTTATAGAAATGAGGGCGTGGCTTGTGGGCCAAGCTAGTGTAAAGTGAGTATCGTGATTTATATAAGTTTTCACGTGATTGTGGTTGACGGGTGCTAGTGATTTATATAAGTTTTCACGTGATTGTGGTTGATGGGTGCTAGTGATTTATATAAGTTTTCACGTGTTTGTGGTTGACGGGTGCTAGTGATTTATATAAGTTTTCACGTGATTGTGGTTGATGGGTGCTAGTGATTTATATAAGTTTTCACGTGTTTGTGGTTGACGGGTGCTAGTGATTTATATAAGGTTTCACGTGATTGTGGTTGACGGGTGCTAGTATGTAACAAATTTTATGTTCCAAATTTAATGTAACATATTTTATGTAACAAATTACTCTTTCTTAATAAGGGCGGGATGAATTAGGACTCTTATTAATGGCTACTGTATTTATTGAATACTTTCTATTAGGGTTTGACAATTATACTTCTAAATAATAAACTTATCTTCTTAGCTTGCTAACCAAAGGGGTCCATGACTCACAATACATTTCGGAAAACGGATCAAACCTATTAGGTACTCACGTTATAGCCGCCATATGAGGAGGTGACACCCAGGACACAACCATACTTAACTCCTACCAAACACAGACTCCGCTTTTCAAACTCCGTCAGCCCACAAGGGACGCCACAACTTTCATGACGTCACGCCTGATAGGCTTTCTCATTGGTCTAAGACTGTCCTAAGGCCTTCATACTATTGGCTTGAAATTGGCGGGAAACTCATGACATTGTTACAAGTAATTTATGTAAGTTTTTACGTGATTGTGGTTGAAAGGTGCTAGTAATTTATGTAAGTTTTCACGTGGTTGTGGTTGACAGATGCTAGTAATAAATTCAAAATATAAATTCACATTGCTTTTTAACATAGTTTACTAATACAATACCATATTTTTTGTGACCTTTTTATGAGCAAAATATTAGATAAAATTATACTGTAACAATGTAAACTGAGGCTATAAATATTTGCTTTGTTCTGAGTGATTTTTTTTTTTAATATTCACTCGGTTGTATGATTTTTAAGAGTGTATATTGTTCCCAGAATATCGCGAGAACTGTGTCTGTAGTCATCGAAACGAAATTTAGTTTAGTCTGTCCTGAAGATGCATTACAAAATATATTTATTATATAACCCGTCATCATCAAGGTTATTAGTGCCAATTTCTACGCTACAATTACCCGATAGCGGCTCTCCATGCTGCACGCTCTCATGTCAAACCTTACAACCTCTCCTATGCCCTTCTTGGCCTACCTCTCCTCTCCTTCACATTTAGGTTAATGCACCTCTTAGACTCAATTGGTCGTATCCATTCTGTCCACTTGCCCAATCATCTCAACCTGCATCTATGCAGAATTTTGTCAATATCCTCGATACCCAGCTGCCCTCTTAGCTCATAACAGGGCCTCTTCTCTTTCAGTGTCACATTACACAGTCAACTCACCATTCTCATTTCAGCTCACTCATGCCTGCTTGTCATCCTCTTCAACTGCCCATGTCTCAGTGCCACTCAACACCTCACTTCTCACCCCAGCCACATACATTCTTTCTTTCATGCAGTAGGAAGGTCCTCTTGCTGTCAATAAAGGCAACAACTCTCTAAACTTCCTCCAACCAACTTTAACTACGGCAGGTTTCATCACTCCGTCCAACACTGATCATGTCAAACAGATAGAGGAACTCGTTGACACAGTCCAGGGACATATCCTCATTGTTGAGCTTCTACAGCCTTGCTGTGGCCGTGGGTACATTGTTACCAGCACATACTGTACACAACACTTACTGAGGGCGGCTGAGACTGGCACTGGTGAAGTGTTGGCGAGGGTGTGGGTACCTGTGTTGGGGAGGGTGCCAGTGCTGGGGAGGGTGTGGGTACCAATGTTGGGGAGGGTGTGGGTACCTGTGTTGGGGAGGGTGTGGGTACCTGTGTTGGGGAGGGTGCCAGTGCTGGGGAGGGTGTGGGTACCAATGTTGGGGAGGGTGTGGGTAGCAGTGTTGGGGAAGGTATGGAGACAGCAGTTGGGGAGGGTGAGGGGACAAGTGCTGGGGAGGGTGTGGGGACAAAGTGAATATGGGTGCTCCAAGTCGACAGCAGTTTCTCCCCGCTACACTTAACTATTTTGAGACCTGAGCAGAATTTCCCTATCACGGGGGAAAAATAGGGGACTATGACACTACAGGGCGGACTGACAAAAACGACCTCACCGTAACTCAATGAAACATAAATATATGTTAGTTTTTGGGGCTATTTTTATTTTACTTACTTATTTGCTGTTTGGGTTTTTTGTTGGCAAGTTGTGGTCGTAGAACAAGAGCTACAAGATGGGGTCGTATAGCCACAGGTACAGGTAGAAGCATATTGACAGGCACAGGTAATAATAGTACAGGTAATCGTACAGATACAGACACAGGTATTACTGGTGCTGGTCCAGGTACAGTTATAGATATTGGTACAGGCAGGGGCCCCCAGAACCTATAGGGAACCAAGGGTGGAGCCCTCAGTAGTCCCTCAAAACACACCGACTCTGTTCTTGTATATTTTTTCCTACTGTATATCGCTACTTCACACAGTGTATATTTTGTTTCAAACGTTTAAGTATTGATCTTCACAACATAGTTACGATACGGCGTCAATCATTTCTTTTTAGCGTGAGTATCGGTCACTAATAGGAACGCACTGTATAATAGTGTAATGGCTATTGAATACGAATTAAATTTTGGATTCCATCAAAAAGTTCTTTAATAAATGGTTTTTTAGTTCATCAATTTATGTTATTTAATTAATACAAACAAATATCATTCTCGTATGTTACATGTTAGCACTCCTACCCAGTTATTCTCACAGTGAATGAAAGTTGATTATTACAGACACACACACACACACACACTGTGTCTGTGTGTTTCTAGCTCTCATTGTTTAGTAAATTGGAAGCCGTCTGGGGGTGGGGACGACTAGGGCAATTTATCCATCATGGAGAACCTTGGGTACAGTTACTGGTACAAGTACAGTATTTGCACAGGTCTACACAGAGGTACTGGCACAGGTACACACAGAGGTACTGGCACAGGTACACACAGAGGTACTGGCACAGGTACACACAGAGGTACTGGCACAGGTACACACACACACACAGTTACTGGCACAGGTACTGACACAGGTACACACAGAGGTACTGGCACAGGTACACACAGAGGTACTGGCACAGGTCTACACAGAGGTACTGGCACAGGTACACACAGGTACTGGCACAGGTACACACAGAGGTACTGGCACAGGTACACACAGAGGTACTGGCACAGGTACACACAGAAGTACTGGCACAGGTACACACAGAGGTACTGGCACAGGTACACACAGAGGTACTGGCACAGGTACTGACACAGTTACAGCGTCACACCCACACGTTATCGGTTATTGCTGCCTTGAACTGCATTATGGATTTATCTGGTCAATAGGCTTGTTTTCAGTACTACTATCTCCCCACACCTCGGTTATATTTTGGAGGACGTTTGTGTGATTGATCATCTATCAGGCACGGTACCAATCTCACACTCACCTCTGTTAGTGACTCTGTGGTCTCCTGGCAACGTGTAGTGAGGGAAGGCTGACAGGGGGAGAGGTAACCGTGGTAACGAGAGACGCTGAGAACCATCATGTTAAGGAACTATCTTAATGTGTGTAAGAAACAGAAATAAAACGGTTTTTATTAGGAGAACTATTGTGTGAGGTGGAAATAAAAATAAGAATATCCAGCTGGAGTTTCGGAGTGTTGGAGGGAGGGAGGATTGGAGAGGAGTGGAAGAGAGGAAGGAAGGAGAAAGAGGTGATTGAACTAAAGAACAAGGAGTGTTAAATATATGGATTCAGCATTGTATGGGGTATATTTTGGTATTGATGCTTGATGCATGGGTTAGCTGGCTAAAAATTTTGTTTGTTTTGTATAATGAAAGCATTAAGCTGCTGTATCAAGCTGGCAAGCGACCATTTATTGATTATGCTCAAACTTTTAGTGCCGAATTCTTGGCAATTCTTTGAAGCAAGTGATAACATCGTGCGGTGTTATGTTCAGTAACATTCTCGTGATATTAACATCGTGCCGTATAAACACCTACCGCACAGTCTCCATGTACCCGCAAGTAAAATCTACTTCTTTGGCCACGTTGCAAGTTTATGACTACGCTGTAACCTGTATATAGTCCCTGCCACCTTCTTCTTTGCGGCGCAGTGCGGTGTGACTGCCAACCGCAGTATTCCGCGCCGCCGACACCATGGGGTCCTGCGCATTGTTGTGCGCCGCCGGCGGGTGCGCAGATGGCATGGCAGGGTGCGCATGCGGCGCGGGGTCACGGATGACTGCGCTGTAACCTGTGTAGAGTCCCTGCCACACACAGTGTTATTCCTGTATATAACCTGTGTAGAGGTCCTGCTACACAGTGTTATTCCTGTATATAACTTGTGTAGAGTCCTGCCACACAGTGTTGTTCTGTATATAACTTATATTGTAGCGTCCTGCCACACAGTGTTATTCCTGTATATAACCTGTGTGAGAGTCCCTACCACACAGTGTTATTCCTGTATATAACACCAATGGCAGAGTCCCACCACCACATTATTCCTGTATATAACTTGTGGCAAGTCCTGCCACACAGTGTTATTCCTGTATATAACCTGTGTAGAGTCCTACCACACAATTATTCTGTATATAACCTGTGTAGAGGAGTGCCTGCTCACACAGATGTTATTCCTGTATATAACCTGTGTAGAGTCCCACACCCACACACAGTGTTATTCTGTATATAGCCTGTGTATAGTCCCTCACCACACACTGTATTCCTGTTTTATAACTTGTGTGAGTCCTGCCACACAGTGTTATTCCTGTATATAACTTGTGTGAGACCACTGCCACACACAGTGTTATTCCTGTATATAACCTGTGTAGAGTCCCTGCCACACAGTGTTATTCCTGTATAACCTGTGTAGAGTCCCTGCCACACACAGTGTGTTCCTGTATATATAACTTGTGTAGAGTCCCTGCTTTCACACAGTGTTATTCCTGTATATAACTTGTGTAGAGTCCTGCCACACAGTGTTATTCGCAATACATATAACCTGTGTAGAGTCCTGCTCACCACACACTTTCTATTTATTCCTGTTTATAGCTTGTGTAGAGGTCCTGCCACAGTGTTATTCCTGTATGCTTGTGTAGAGTCCCTGCCACACAGTGTTATTCCTGTATATAACCTGTGTATAGTCCTGCCACACACTGTTATTCCTGTTTATAACTTTGTGTAGAGTCCCTGCTACACCTGATGTTATTCCTGTATATAACTTGTGGCAGAGTCCCTGCCACACAGTGTTATTCTGTATATATAACCTGTGTAGAGTCCACACTACCACACAGTGTTATTCCTGTATAACTTGTGCGAGTCCTGCCACACAGTGTTATTCCTGTATATATAACTTGTGTAGAGGTCCTGTACACAGTGTTATTCCTGTATATAACCTGTGTAGGTCCCTGCCACACAGTGTTATTCTTGTATATAACTTGTGTAGGGTCCCTGCCACACAGTGTTATTCCTGTATATAACCTGTGTAGGAGTCCCTGCCACACAGTGTTAGCTTCCTGTATATAACCTGTGTAGGAGTCCTGCCACACAGTGTTATTCCTGTATATATAACTTGTGGCAGAGTCCCACTATACACAGTGTTATTCCTGTATAACTTGTGTAGGGGTCCTGGCACACAGTGTTATTCCTGTATATAACCTGTGTAGAGTCCCTGCCACAGTGTTATTCCTGTATATAACCTGTGTAGAGTCCTCTCACACAGTGTTATTCCTGTATATAACTTGTGTGAGTCCTACACAGTGTTATTCCTGTATATAACCTGTGTAGCGTCCCTACCACAGTGTTATTCTATTATATAACCTGTGTAGAGTCCTATACCACACAGTGTTATTCCTGTATACAGCCTGTGTAGGTCCTGCCACACAGTGTTATTCCTGTATATAACTTGTGTAGAGTCCCTGCCACACAGTGTTATTCCTGTATATAACCTGTGTAGAGTCCTATACCACACAGTGTTATTCCTGTATATAACCTGTGTGGGAGGTCCTCTCACACAGTGTTATTCCTGTATATAACCTGTGTAGAGTCCACTACCACACAGTGTTATTCCTGTATATAACCTGTGTATAGTCCCTACCACACACTGTTATTCCTGTTTTATAACTTGTGTAGAGTCCTGCCACACAGTGTTATTCCTGTGTATATATAGCATTGCTTGAGAGACCCTGCCACACAGTGTTATTCCTGTATATAACCTGTGTAGAGTCCCACTACCACACAGTCATTATTCCTGTATATAACCTGTGTGAGGAGTCCCCTACCACACAGTGTTATTCCTGTATATAACTTGTGTGCAGGAGTCCTGCCACACAGTGTTATTCCTGTATATAACTTGTGTGAGTCCTGCACCACACAGTGTTATTCCTGTATATAACCTGTGTAGAGTCCTACCACACACACTGTTACATTCTGTTTTATAACTTTGTGTAAGAGTCTCACACACAGTGTTATTCCTGTATATAACTTTGTGTAGAGTCCCTGCCACACACAGTGTGTCCTGTATATAACCTGTGTATAGTCCTACCACACCTGTTATTCCTGTTTATAACTTGTGTGAGAGTCCCTGCCACACAGTGTTATTCCTGTATATAACTTGTGTAGAGTCCCTGCTACAGTGTTGTTCCTGTATATATAACCTGTGTAGAGTCCACTGCTACACACAGTG
The DNA here is from genome assembly GCF_018991925.1 of Homarus americanus. Taxonomy (NCBI): domain Eukaryota; kingdom Metazoa; phylum Arthropoda; class Malacostraca; order Decapoda; family Nephropidae; genus Homarus; species Homarus americanus. The sequence goes on from NW_024723541.1 coordinate 7,491,231, forward strand.
TTATTCCTGTATATAGCTTGTGTAGAGTCCTGCCACACAGTGTTATTCCTGTATATAACTTGTGGCTAGAGGTCCCACTATGCCACACAGTGTTATTCTGTATATAGCCTGTGTAGAGTCCCTACCACACAGTGTTATTCATATATAACTTGTGTAGAGTCCATATACACAGGTATTTTATTCCTTATATATAACATAGTAGTAGGTCCTCTTTCACACAGTGTTATTCCTGTATATAGCCTGTGTAGAGTCCTACCACACAGTGTGTTCTGTATATAACCTGTGTAGAGTCCTCACCACAGTGGCTATTCCTGTATATAACCTGTGTAGAGAGTCCCTACCACACAGTGTTTATTCCTGTATATAACCTGTGTAGAGTCCCACTATACACACAGTGTTATTCCTGTATATAACCTGTGCTTGGGAGTCCCCTGCCACACAGAGTGTTATTCCTGTATATAACTTGTGTAGAGTCCTGCCACACAGTGTTGTCCTGTATGTAACCTGTGTAGCGATACCCCTGCCACACAGTGTTATTCCTGTATATAACCTGTGTAGAGTCCCTGCCACAGTGTTATTCTGTATATAACCTGTGTAGAGTCCCCTACCACACAGTGTTATTCCTGTATATAACTTGTGTAGAGTCCCTGCCACACAGTGTTATTCCTGTATATAACCTGTGTAGAGTCCTACACACAGTGTTATTCCTGTATAACCTGTGTAGAGTCCCTACCACACAGTGTTGACCTGTATATAACCTGTGTGAGTCCCACACTGCCACACAGTGTTATTCCTGTATATAACCTGTATAGTCCTACCACACACTGTTATTCCTGTTTACTTAACTTGTGTGAAGTCCTGCCACACGAGTGTTATTCCTGTATATAACCCATTGTAGAGACCCTGCCACACACAGTGTTATTCCTGTATTAACCTGTGTAGAGTCCCTCTACACACAGTGTTATTCCTGTATATAACCTGTGTAGAGTCCCACATACTACACAGTGTTATTCCTGTATATAACTTGTGTAGAGTCCCTGCCACACAGTGTTATTCATATATAACTTGTGTAGAGTCCTGCCACACAGTGTTATTCCTGTATATAACCTGTGTATAGTCGATCACACACTGTTATTCCTGTTTTATAACTGTGTGAAGTCCCTGCCACACAGTGATATTCCTGTATATAACTTGCGTAGAGTCCTGCCACACACAGTGTTATTCTGTATATAACTTGCGTAGAGTCCCTGCTACACGAGTGTTATTCCTGTATATAACATAGTAGCCAAGGTCCTACTACCACACAGTGTTATTCCTGTATATAACCTGTGTAGAGGTCCACACTGCCACACAGTGTTATTCCTGTATATAACCTGTGTAGAGTCCCTACTACACACAGTGTTTTCCTGTATATATAACTTGTGTGTAGAGTCCTGCCACACAGTGTTATTCCTGTATATAACTTGTGTAGAGTCCCTGCCACACAGTGTGTTATTCTGTATATAACCTGTGTAGAGTCCTACCACACAGTGTTATTCCTGTATATAACTTGTGTGAGTCCCTGCCACACAGTGTTATTCCTGTATATAACCTGTGTAGAGTCCCTGCCACAGTGTTATTCCTGTATATAACCTGTGTAGAGTCCCTGCCACACAGTGTTATTCCTGTATATAACCTGTGTAGAGTCCTACACAGTGTTATTCCTGTATATAACTTGTGTAGAGTCCCTGCCACACAGTGTTATTCCTGTATATAGCGTGTAGAGTCCTGCCACACAGTGTTATTCCTGTATATAACCTGTGTGAGGTCCTTCCACACACACTGTTATTCCTGTTTATAACTTGTGTAGAGTCCTGCCACACAGTGTTATTCCTGTATATAACTTGTGTAGAGTCCCTGCCACACAGTGTTATTCCTGTATATAACTATTGTATGGTCATATACACACTGTTATTCCTGTTTATAACTTGTGTAGAGTCCCTGCTACACACAGTGTTATTCCTGTATATAACTTGTGTAGAGTCCCTGCCACACAGTGTTATTCCTGTATATAACCTGTGTGTAGAGTCCCTACCACACAGTGTTATTCCTGTATATAACCTGTGTAGAGTCCCTGCCACACAGTGTTATTCCTGTATATAACCTGTGTAGAGTCCCTGCCACACAGTGTTATTCGTGTATATAACTTGTATAGAGTCCCTGCCACACAGTGTTATCCCTGTATATAACCTGTGTAGATTCCCTGCCACACAGTGTTATTCCTGTATATAACTTGTGTAGAGTCCCTGTCACGCAGTGTTATTCCTGTATATAACTTGTGTAGAGTCCCTGCCACACAGTGTTATTCCTGTATATAACTTGTATAGAGTCCCTGCCACACAGTGTTATTCCTGTATATAACTTGTGTAGAGTCCCTGCCACACAGTGTTATTCCTGTATATAACCTGTGTAGAGTCCCTGCCACACAGTGTTATCCCTGTATATAACCTGTGTAGATTCCCTGCCACACAGTGTTATTCCTGTATATAACCTGTGTAGATTCCCTGCCACACAGTGTTATTCCTGTATATAACTTGTATAGAGTCCCTGCCACACAGTGTTATTCCTGTATATAACCTGTGTAGAGTCCCTGCCACACAGTGTTATCCCTATATATAACTTGTGTAGAGTCCCTGCCACACAGTGTTATTCCTGTATATAACTTGTGTAGAGTCCCTGCCACACAGTGTTATTCCCATATAACTTGTGTAGAGACTTGCCACACAGTGCAAGTTATTCCTAGTATATAACCTGTGTAGAGTCCTGCCACACAGTGTGTTATTCCTGTATATAACCTGTGTAGAGTCCCTGCCACACAGTGTTATTCCTGTATATAACTTGTGTAGAGTCCCTTGCCACACAGTTATTCCTGTATATAACTTGTGTAGAGTCCCTGCCACACAGCAAGTTATTCCTAGATATAACCTGTGTAGAGTCCTGACACACACTGTTATTCCTGTTATAACTTGTGTAGAGTCCTGCCACACAGTGTTATTCCTGCATATAACTTGTGTAGAGTCCTCACACACAGTGTTATTCCTGTATATAACCTGTGTATAGTCCCTGCCACACACTGTTATTCCTGTTTATAACTTGTGTAGAGTCCCTGCCACACAGTGTTATTCCTGTATATAACTTGTGTAGAGACCCTGCCACACAGTGTTATTCCTGTATATAACCTGTGTAGAGTCCCTGCCACACAGTGTTATTCCTGTATATAACTTGTGTAGAGTCCCTGCCACACAGTGTTATTCCTGTATATAACTTGTGTAGAGTCCCTGCCACACAGTATTATTCCTGTATATAACCTGTGTAGAGTCCCTGCCACACACTGTTATTCCTGTTTATAACTTGTGTAGAGTCCCTGCCACACAGTGTTATTCCTGTTTATAACTTGTGTAGAGTCCCTGCCACACAGTGTTATTCCTGTATATAACCTGTGTAGAGTCCACACAGTAAATATTCCTGTATATAACCTGTGTAGAGTCCCTGCCAATATTGTAGTGTTATTCCTGCATATAACCTGTGTAGAGTCCTCACACAGTGTTATTCCTGCATATAACCTGTGTAGAGTCCTTGCCACACAGTGTTATTCCTACATATAACCTGTGTAGAGTCCCTGCCACACAGTGTTATTCCTGTATATAACTTGTGTAGAGTCCTCCACACACAGTGTTATTCCTGATATAACCTGTGAAGCAACCTCGCCACACAGTGTTATTCCCAGACATAACCTGTAGAGTCCCCTGCCACACAGTACATTCCCAGTATATAACCCAGAGAGTCCCTGCCACACAGTGTTATTCCCTGTATATAACTTGTGTAGAGTCCCTCACACACAGTGTTATTCTGTATATAACCTGTGTAGAGTCCCTACACACAGTGTTATTCCTGCATATAACCTGTAGAGAGTCCCCACACAGTGTTATTCCTGTATATACCTGTGTAGAGTCCCTGCCACACAGTGTTATTCTTGTATAACCTGTGTATAGTCCCTGCCACACACTGTTATTCCTGTTTATAACTTGTAGAGTCCCTACACACAGTGTGTTATTCCTGTATATAACTTGTGTAGAGATCTCTGCCACACAGTGTTATTCCTGTATATAACCTGTGTAGAGTCCCTGCCACACAGTGTTATTCCTGTATATAACTTGTGTAGAGTCCCTGCCACACAGTGTTATTCCTGTATATAACTTGTGTAGAGTCCCTGCCACACAGTGTTATTCCTGTATATAACCTGTGTATAGTCGATGCCACACACTGTTATTCCTGTTTATAACTTGTGTAGAGTCCCTGCCACACAGTGATATTCCTGTATATAACTTGCGTAGAGTCCCTGCCACACAGTGTTATTCCTGTATATAACTTGCGTAGAGTCCCTGCCACACAGTGTTATTCCTGTATATAACCTGTGTAGAGTCCCTGCCACACAGTGTTATTCCTGTATATAACCTGTGTAGAGTCCCTGCCACACAGTGTTATTCCTGTATATAACCTGTGTAGAGTCCCTGCCACACAGTGTTTTTCCTGTATATAACTTGTGTAGAGTCCCTACTACACACAGTGTTTTCCTGTATATATAACTTGTGTGTAGAGTCCTGCCACACAGTGTTATTCCTGTATATAACTTGTGTAGAGTCCCTGCCACACAGTGTGTTATTCTGTATATAACCTGTGTAGAGTCCTACCACACAGTGTTATTCCTGTATATAACTTGTGTAGAGTCTCTGCCACACAGTGTTATTCCTGTATATAACTTGTGTAGAGTCCCTGGCACACAGTGTTATTCCTGTATATAACCTGTGTAGAGTCCCTGCCACACAGTGTTATTCCTGTATATAACCTGTGTAGAGTCCCTGCCACACAGTGTTATTCCTGTATATAACTTGTGTAGAGTCCCTGCCACACAGTGTTATTCCTGTATATAACCTGTGTAGCGTCCCTGCCACACAGTGTTATTCCTGTATATAACCTGTGTAGAGTCCCTGCCACACAGTGTTATTCCTGTATATAACCTGTGTAGAGTCCCTGCCACACAGTGTTATTCCTGTATATAACTTGTGTAGGTCCCCTCTTACAGAGTGTTGTTCCTGTATATAACCTGTGTAGAGTCCCTGCCACACAGTATTCCTGTATATAACCTGTGTAGAGTCCCTGCCACACAGTGTTATTCCTGTATATAACCTGTGTAGAGTCCCTGCCACACAGTGTTATTCGTGTATATAACTTGTATAGAGTCCCTGCCACACAGTGTTATCCCTGTATATAACCTGTGTAGATTCCCTGCCACACAGTGTTATTCCTGTATATAACTTGTGTAGAGTCCCTGTCACGCAGTGTTATTCCTGTATATAACTTGTGTAGAGTCCCTGCCACACAGTGTTATTCCTGTATATAACTTGTATAGAGTCCCTGCCACACAGTGTTATTCCTGTATATAACTTGTGTAGAGTCCCTGCCACACAGTGTTATTCCTGTATATAACCTGTGTAGAGTCCCTGCCACACAGTGTTATCCCTGTATATAACCTGTGTAGATTCCCTGCCACACAGTGTTATTCCTGTATATAACCTGTGTAGATTCCCTGCCACACAGTGTTATTCCTGTATATAACTTGTATAGAGTCCCTGCCACACAGTGTTATTCCTGTATATAACCTGTGTAGAGTCCCTGCCACACAGTGTTATCCCTATATATAACTTGTGTAGAGTCCCTGCCACACAGTGTTATTCCTGTATATAACTTGTGTAGAGTCCCTCAGACCAAGAAGTCCCCCTGCCACACCCAGTGTTATTCTGTATATAACCTGTGTAGAGTCCCCTATACACACAGTGTGTTCCTGTATATAACCTGTGTAGAGTCCCTGCCACACAGTGTTATTCCTGTATATAACTTGTGTAGAGTCCCTGCCACACAGTGTTATTCCTGTATATAACTTGTGTAGAGTCCCTGCCACACAGTGTTATTCCTGTATATAACCTGTGTATAGTCGATGCCACACACTGTTATTCCTGTTTATAACTTGTGTAGAGTCCCTGCCACACAGTGATATTCCTGTATATAACTTGCGTAGAGTCCCTGCCACACAGTGTTATTCCTGTATATAACTTGCGTAGAGTCCCTGCCACACAGTGTTATTCCTGTATATAACCTGTGTAGAGTCCCTGCCACACAGTGTTATTCCTGTATATAACCTGTGTAGAGTCCCTGCCACACAGTGTTATTCCTGTATATAACCTGTGTAGAGTCCCTGCCACACAGTGTTTTTCCTGTATATAACTTGTGTAGAAGTCCCTGCCACACAGTGTTATTCCTGTATAACACTGTGTGAGTCCCTGCCACAGTGTTATTCCTGTATATAACCTGTGTAGAGTCCCTGCCACACAGTGTTATTCCTGTATATAACTTGTGTAGAGTCCCTGCCACACAGTGTTATTCCTGTATATAACTTGTGTAGAGTCCCTGCCACACAGTGTTATTCCTGTATATAACCTGTGTATAGTCGATGCCACACACTGTTATTCCTGTTTATAACTTGTGTAGAGTCCCTGCCACACAGTGATATTCCTGTATATAACTTGCGTAGAGTCCCTGCCACACAGTGTTATTCCTGTATATAACTTGCGTAGAGTCCCTGCCACACACACTGTATTCCTGTTTACCAACTTGTGCTTAAGTCCCTGCCCACACAGTGTTATTCCTGTATATAACTGTGTAAGTCCCTGCCACACAGTGTTATTTCTGTATACCGCCTGTGGAGTCCCTACCACACAGTGTTATTCCTGTATAATTTTGTGTAGAGTCCCTGCCACACAGTGTTATTCCTGTATACTTAACCTGTGTAGAGTCCACTACCACACAGTGTTATTCCTGTGTATAGCTTTGTATAGAGTCCCTGCCACACAGTGTTGTTATTCCTGTATATATATGTGTAGATTCTACCACAGTGTTATTCCTGTATATAACTTGTAGAGTCACCACACAGTGTTATTCTGTATATAACCTGTGTAGAGTCCCTACTACACAGTGTTATTCTGTATATAACTTGTGTGTGGGGAGTCCCTGCCACACAGTGTTTTCCTGTATATAACCTGTGTAGAGTCCTGCTACACACAGTGTTATTCTGTATATAACCTGTGTAGAGTCCACTACCACACAGTGTTGACTAGGTAGTATATAGCTTGTATAGAGTCCTGCCACACAGTGTTATCCTGTATATAACCTGTGTGTAGATTCACTATACACACAGTGTTATTCCTGTATATGTGTGTAGAGTCCCTGTCACGCAGTGTTATTCCTGTATAACTTGTGTAGAGTCCCTGCCACACAGTGTTATTCCTGTATATAACTTGTATAGAGTCCTACCCGCAGGTGTTATTCCTGTATATAACTTGTGTAGAGTCCCTGCCACACAGTGTTATTCCTGTATATAACCTGTGCTTAGAGTCCCTGCCACACAGTGTTATCCCTGTATATAACCTGTGTAGATTCCTGCCACAGTGTTATTCCTGTATATAACCTGTGTAGATTCCTACCACACAGTGTTATTCCTGTATATAACTTGTATAGAGTCCCTGCCACACAGTGTTATTCCTGTATATAACCTGTGTAGAAGTCCCTGCCACACAGTGTTATCCTATATATAACTTGTGTAGAGTCCCTGCCACACAGTGTTATTCCTGTATATAACCTGTGTAGAGTCCTATACCACACAGTGTTATTCATAACCTGTGTAGAGTCCACACCACACAGTGTTATTCCTGTATATAACTTGTATAGAGTCCTGCCACACAGTGTTATTCACTTAGCCTTATAACTTGTGTAGAGTCCCTGCCACAGTGTTATTCCTGTATATAGCTTGTGTAGAGTCCTGCCACACAGTGTTATTCCTGTATATAACCTGTGTAGAGTCCCTGCCACACAGTGTTATTCCTGTATATAACTTGTGTAGAGTCCCATATACACACAGTGTTATTCCTGTTTATAACATAGTGGCCAGAGTCCCTGCTACACACAGTGTTATTCCTGTATATAACCTGTGTAGAGTCCCTATACACACAGTGTTATTCCTGTATATAACTTGTGTAGAGCCCTGCCACACAGTGTTATTCCTGTATATAACTTTATTGTAGAGTCCTGCCACACAGTGTTATTCCTGTTTATAACCTGTGTTAGAGTCCTGCCACACAGTGTTTATTCCTGTATACTTATAGCACGTATAGGAGTCCCTGCCACACAGTGTTATTCCTGTATACAACTTGTGTAGAGTCCCTGCCACACAGTGTTATTCCTGTATACAACTTGTGTAGAGTCCCTGCCCCACACACAATGTTTTAAGTACATTCATTCATTACCAAGTACAGTAGACTCCTGGGCTGACATGACTACTTCAATCTCTCTCTCCTTGTATTAACTATTCAGGAAAGTGCGATCACGCAGGTTAATCCCCCCTGCTTACTTTAACTTATTTTTAACCACCCTAACCTAACAACTTGTAACTTAACGCTAACCTAACTTAACCTAATGCTAACTCCAAACTTAACTAACTTGACCTACCCAAAATTAACGCTAACCTAACTTAACTTTAACCTTACCTACCCTAAATTAACGCTAACCTAACTTAACTTTAACCTTACCTGCCGAAATTAACGCTAACGTAACTTAACTTTAACCTTACCTACCCTAAATTAACGCTAACCTAACATAGCCTAACCTAACCTAACTTTAACCAACCTAACTCCAGAATAGCATTAGGGTCTTTAATCTTCAGGTGATTCGTAAACGATATATTTCAAACACGAGATACAGCATATTGGCGGTACAGCTGAATATTGTGTGATACAGTTAAAGTACAGCAATTGTTCAACAGATGGAGAGGAACAATATTTTAAACACTGCAGAGCGGGACACTAAGGGAAGGGAGCAAACATGTGTTGTATATACTACAAGTGTGGCGGTACAGTAAGTGTGGCGGTACAGTAAGTGTGGCGGTACAGTAAGTGTGGCGGTACAGCAATGGCGGTACAGCAAGTGTGGCGGTACAACAAGTGTGGCGGTACAGCAAGTGTGGCGGTACAGTAAGTGTGGCGGTACAGTAAGTGTGGCGGTACAGCAAGTGTGGCGGTACAGCAAGTGTGGCGGTACAGCAAGTGTGGCGGTACAGCAAGTGTGGTGGTACAACAAGTGTGGTGGTACAGCAAGTGTGACGGTACAGTAAGTGTGGCGGTACAGCAAGTGTGGCGGCTTTTGGCAAGTGTGGCGGTACAACAAGTGTGGCGGTACAACAAGTGTTGGCGGTACAGCAAGTGTGGCGGTACAGTAAGTGTGGCGGTACAGTAAGTGTGGCGGTACAGCAAGTGTGGCGGTACAGTAAAGTGTGGCGGTACAGCAGAAGTGTGGCGGTACAGCAAGTGTGGTGGTACAGCAAGTGTGACGGTACAGTAAGTGTGGCGGTACAGCAAGTGTGGCGGCACAGCAAGTGTGGCGGTACAACAAGTGGCGGTACAACAAGTGTGGCGGTACAGCAAGTGTGGCGGTACAGTAAGTGTGGCGGTACAGTAAGTGTGGCGGTACAGCAAGTGTGGCGGCACAGAGTGTGGTGGTACAACAAGTGTGGTGGTACAGCAAGTGTGACGGTACAGTAAGTGTGGCGGTACAGCAAGTGTGGCGGTACAGCAAGTGTGGTGGTACAACAAGTGTGGTGGTACAGCAAGTGTGGCGGTACAGCAAGTGTGGTGGTACAACAAGTGTGGTGGTACAGCAAGTGTGACGGTACAGTAAGTGTGGCGGTACAACAAGTGTGGCGGTACAGCAAGTGTGGCGGTACAGTAAGTGTGACGGTACAGTAAGTGTGGCGGTACAGTGTGGCAGTACAACAAGTGTGACGGTGCAGCAAGTGTGAGGGTACAGTAAGTGTGGCGGTACAGTAAGTGTGGCGGCACAGCAAGTGTGGCGTACAACAAGTGTGGCGGTACAACAAGTGTGGCGGTACAGCAAGTGTGGCGGTACAGTAAGTGTGACGGTACAGTAAGTTTGGCGGTACAGCAAGTGTGGTGGTACAACAAGTGTGGTGGTACAGCAAGTGTGACGGTACAGTAAGTGTGGCGGTACAGCAGTGGCGGCACAGCAAGTGTGGCAGTACAACAAGTGTGGCGGTACAACAAGTGTGGCGGTACAGCAAGTGTGGCGGTACAGTAAGTGTGGCGGTACAGTAAGTGTGGCGGTACAGCAAGTGTGGCGGCACAGCAAGTGTGGTGGTACAACAAAGTGTGGTGGTACAGCAAGTGTGACGGTACAGTAAGTGTGGCGGTACAGTAAGTGTGGCGGTACAGCAAGTGTGGCGGCACAGCAAGTGTGTGGTACAACAAGTGTGGCGGTACAGCAAGTGTGGCGGTACAGTAAGTGTGACGGTACAGTAAGTGTGGCGGTACAACAAGTGTGGCGGTACAAGTGTGACGGTGCAGCAAGTGTGAGGGTACAGTAAGTGTGGCGGTACAGTAAGTGTGGCGGCACAGCAAGTGTGGCGGTACAACAAGTGTGGCGGTACAACAAGTGTGGCGGTACAGCAAGTGTGGCGGTACAGTAAGTGTGACGGTACAGTAAGTGTGGCGGTACAACAAGTGTGGCGGTACAACAAGTGTGACGGTGCAGCACGTGTGAGGGTACAGTAAGTGTGGCGGTACAGTAAGTGTGGCGGCACAGCAAGTGTGGCGGCACAGCAAGTCGGTACAGCAAAGTGTGGCGGTACAGCAAGTGTGGCGGTACAGTAAGTGTGACGGTACAGTAAGTGTGGCGGTACAACAAGTGTGGCGGTACAACAAGTGGCGGTACAGCAAGTGTGGTGGTACAGCAAGGTGGTGGTACAGCAAGTGTGGCGGTACAGCAAGTGTGGTGATACAGCAAGTGTGATGGTACGAGAAGTGGGGTGTGACGGTGCAGCAAGTGTGAGGTACAGTAAGTGTGGCGGTACAACAAGTGTGGCGGTACAACAAGTGTGGCGGTACAGCAAGTGTGGCGGCACAGCAAGTGTGGCGGTACAGCAAGTGTGACGGTACAGTAAGTGTGGTGGTACAACAAGTGTGGCGGTACAACAAGTGTGACGGTACAGCAAGTGTGGTGGTACAGCCAATGTGGCGGTACAACAAGTGTGGTGGTACAACAAGTGTGGTGGTACAGCAAGTGTGGCGGTACAACAAGTGTGGCGGTACAGCAAGTGTGGCGGTACAACAAGTGTGGTGGTACAACAAGTGTGGTGGTACAGCAAGTGTGGCGGTACAACAAGTGTGGCGGTACAGTAAGTGTGGCGGTACAACAAGTGTGGCGGTACAACAAGTGTGGCGAGTACGCAAGTGTGGTGGTACAGCCAGTGTGGCGGTACAACAAGTGTGGTGGTACAACAAATTGTGGTGGTACAGCAGGTGTGGCGGCACAGCAAGTGTGGCGGTACAGCAGAGTGTGGTACAGCAAGTGTGGGTGGTACAGCCAGTGTGGCGGTACAACAAGTGTAGGTGGTACAACAAGTGTGGTGGTACAGCAAGTGTGGCGGTACAACAAGTGTGGCGGGTACAGTAAGTGTGGCGGTACAACAAGTGTGGCGGTACAACAAGTGTGGCGGTACAGCAAGTGTGGTGGTACAGCCAGTGTGGCGGTACAACAAGTGTGGTGGTACAACAAGTGTGGTGGTACAGCAAGTGTGGCGGCACAGCAAGTGTGGCGGTACAGCAAGTGTGGCGGTACAGCAAGTATGGCGGTACAGCAAGTGGCGTACAGCAAGTGTGGCGGTACAGCAAGTGTGGCGGTACAGCCAGTGTGGCGGTACAGCAAGTGTGGCGGTACAGCAAGTGTCGTGGTACAGCCAGTGTGGCGGTACAGCAAGTGTAGTGGTACAACAAATGTGGCGGTACAGCAAGTGTGGCACAGCAAGTGTGGCGGTACAGCAAGTGTGGCGGTACAGCAAGTGTGGCAGTACAGCAAGTGTGGCGGAACAGCAAGTGTGGCGGTACAACAAGTGTGGCGGTACACAGCAAGTGTGGTGGTACAACAAATGTGGCGGTACAGCAAGTGTGGCAGTACAGCAAGTGTGGTGGTACAACAAGTGTGGCGGTACAGTAAGTGTGGCGGTACAACAAGTGTCGCGGTTACAGCAAGTGTGGTGGTACAGCCAGTGTGGCGGTACAGCAAGTGTGGTGGTACAGCAAATGTGGTGGTACAGCCAGTGTGTACAGCAAGTGTGGCGGTACAGCAAGTGTGGCGGTACAACAAGTGTGGCGGTACAGCAAGTGTGGTGGTACAGCCAGTGTGGTGGTACAACAAGTGTGGCGGTACAACAAGTGTGGCAGTACAGCAAGTGTGGCGGTACAACAAGTGTGGCAGTACAGCAAGTGTGGCGGTACAGCAAGTGTGGTGGTACAACAAGTGTGGTGGTACAACAAGTGTGGTGGTACAACAAGTGTGGCGGAACAGCAAGTGGTGGTACAACAAGTGTGGTGGTACAACAAGTGTGGTGGTACAACAAGTGTGGCAGTACAGCAAGTGTGGTGGTACAGCAAGTGTGGTGGTACAGCCAGTGTGGCGGTACAGCAAGTGTGGTGGTACAGCAAGTGTGGTGGTACAACAAGTGTGGCGGTACAGCAAGTGTGGTGGTACAACAAGTGTGGCGGTACAGCAAGTGTGGCGGTACAGCAAGTGTGGCGGTACAACAAGTGTGGTGGTACAACAAGTGTGGCGGTACAGCAAGTGTGGTGGTACAGCAAGTGTGGCGGTACAGCAAGTGTGGTGGTACAGCAAGTGTGGTGGTACAACAAGTGTGGCGGTACAGCAAGTGTGGTGGTACAGCCAGTGTGGCGGTACAGCAGAGTGTGGTGGTACAGCAAGTGTGGCGGTACAGCAAGTGTGGCAGTACAGCAGATGTGGCGGTACAGCAAGTGTGGCGGTACAGCAAGTGTGGCAGCACAGCCAGTGTGGCGGTACAGCAAGTGTGGCGGTGCAGCAAGTGTGCCAGTACAGCCAGTGTGGTGGTACAACAAGTGTGGGTACAACAAGTGTGGCGGTACAACAAGTGTGGCGGTACAGCAAGTGTGGCGGTAACAACAAGTGTGGCGGTACAGCAAGTGTGGCAGTAGCAAGTGTGGCGGTACAGCAAGTGTGGCAGTACAGCAAGTGTGGTGGTACAACAAGTGTGGTGGTACAACAAGTGTGGCGGTACAGCAAGTGTGGCGGTACAGCAAGTGTGGTGGTACAACAAGTGTGGCGGTACAGCAAGTGTGGTGGTACAACAAGTGTGGTGGTACAGCAAGTGTGGCGGTACAGCAAGTGTGGCGGTACAGCAATGTGGTGGTACAACAAGTGTGGCGGTACAACAAGTGTGGCGGTACAGCAAGTGTGGCGGCACAGCAAGTGTTGGCGGTACAGCAAGTGCTGACGGTACAGTAGGTGTGGTGGTACAACAAGTGTGGCGGTACAACAAGTGTGACGGTACAGCAAGTGTGGTGGTACAGCCAATGTGGCGGTACAACAAGTGTGGTGGTACAACAAGTGTGGTGGTACAGCAAGTGTGGCGGTACAACAAGTGTGGCGGTACAGCAAGTGTGGCGGTACAACAAGTGTGGTGGTACAACAAGTGTGGTGTTACAGCAAGTGTGGCGGTACAACAGAATTGGCGGTACAGTAAGTGTGGCGGTACAACAAGTGTGGCGGTACAACAAGTGTGGCAGTACAACAAGTGTGGCGGTACAGCAAGTGTGGTGGTACAGCCAGTGTGGCGGTACAACAAGTGTGGTGGTACAACAAGTGTGGTGAAAGCAAGTGTGGCGGCACAGCAAGTGTGGCGGTACAGCAAGTGTGGTAGGTACAGCCAGTGTGGCGGTACAACAAGTGTGTGGTAACAACAAGTGTGGTGGTACAGCAAGTGTGGCGGTACAACAAGTGTGGCGGTACAGTAAGTGTGGCGGTACAACAAGTGTGGCAGTACAACAAGTGTGGCGGTACAGCAAGTGTGGTGGTACAGCCAGTGTGGCGGTACAACAAGTGTGGTGGTACAACAAGTGTGGTGGTACAGCAAGTGTGGCGGCACAGCAAGTGTGGCGGTACAGCAAGTGTGGCGGTACAGCAAGTGTGGCGGTACAGCAAGTGGCGGTACAGCAAGTGTGGCGGTACAGCCAGTGTGGCAGTACAGCAAGTGTGGCAGGTACAGCCAGTGTGTTACAGTAAGTGTGGCGGTACAACAAGTGTGGCAGTACAGCAAGTGTGGTGGTACAGCAAGTGTGGTGGTACAACAAGTGTGGCGGTACAGTAAGTGTGGCGGTACAACAAGTGTGGCGGTACAGCAAGTGTGGTGGTACAGCCAGTGTGGCGGTACAGCAAGTGTAGTGGTACAACAAATGTGGCGGTACAGCAAGTGTGGCAGTACAGCAAGTGTGGCGGTACAGCAAGTGTGGCGGCACAGCAAGTGTGGCAGTACAGCAAGTGTGGCGGTACAGCAAGTGTGGCGGTACAACAAGTGTGGCAGTAGCAGCAAGTGTGGTGGTACAACAAATGTGGCGGTACAGCAAGTGTGGCAGTACAGCAGTGTGGTGGTACAACAAGTGTGGCGGTACAGTAAGTGTGGCGGTACAACAAGTGTCGCGGTACAGCAAGTGTGGTGGTACAGCCAGTGTGGCGGTACAGCAAATGTGGTGGTACAGCCGTGGTGTGGAATTACAGCAAGTGTGGCGGTACAGCAAGTGTGGCGGTACAGCAAGTGTGGCGGTACAACAAGTGTGGCGGTACAGCAAGTGTGGTGGTACAGCCAGTGTGGTGGTACAACAATGTGGCGGTACAACAAGTGTGGCGGTACAGCAAGTGTGGCGGTACAACAAGTGTGGCGGTACAGCAAGTGTGGTGGTACAACAAGTGTGGTGGTACAACAAGTGTGGTGGTACAGCCAAGTGTGGCGGTACAGCAAAGTGTGGCAGGTACAGCAAGTGTGGTGGTATCAACAAGTGTGGCGGTACAGCAAGTGTGGTGGTACAGCAAGTGTGGTGGTACAGCCAGTGTGGCGGTACAGCAAGTGTGGTGGTACAGCAAGTGTGGTGGTACAACAAGTGTGGCGGTACAGCAGAGTGTGGTGGTACAGCCAGTGTGGCGGTACAGCAAGTGTGGTGGTACAGCAAGTGTGGCGGTACAGCAAGTGTGGCAGTACAGCATATGTGGCGGTACAGCAAGTGTGGCGGTACAGCAAGTGTGAGACAGCCAGTGTGGCAGGTACAGCAAGTGTGGCAGTACAGCAAGTGTGGCGGTACAGCCAGTGTGGCGGGTACAGCCAGTGTGGCTATTCAACAAAGTGTGGCAGTACAGCAGGTGTGCGGCATTACAGCAAGTGTGGCGGTACAGCAAGGTGTGGCGGCACAGCAAGTGTGGCAGGTATGCGTGGCGGTACAGCAGGTGTGGCGGTACAGCCAGTGTGGCAGTACAGCCAGTGTGGCGGTACAGCAGGTGTGGCGGTACAGCAAGTGTGGCGGTACAGCAAGTGTGGCGGTACAGCAAGTGTGGTACGCAGATGTGGCACAACAAGTGTGGCGGTACAACAAATGTGGCAGTACAGCAAGTGTGGCGGTACAGCAGGTGTGGTGGTACAGCAAGTGTGGTGGTACAGCAAGTGTGGCGGTACAGCAGGTGTGGCGGTACAGCAGGTGTGGCAGTACAGCCAGTGTGGCAGTACAGCCAGTGTGGCGAGCAACCAGTGTGGCGGTACAGCAAGTGTGGCAGTACAGCAGGTGTGGCAGTACAGCAGGTGTGCGGTACAGTAAGTGTGGCAGTACAGCAAGTGTGGCGGTACAGCCAGTGTGGCAGGTACAGCCAGTGTGGCCGGTACAGCCAGTGTGGCGGTACAGCAAGTGTGGCGGTACAGCCAGTGTGGCAATACAGCAAGTGTGGCAGTACAGCAAGTGTGGCAGTACAGCAAGTGTGGCAGTACAGCAAAGTGTGGCAGTACAGCAAGTGTGGCAGTACAGCAGGTGTGGTGGTACAACAAGTGTGGCAGTACAGCAAGTGTGGCAATTACAGCAAGTGTGGCAATTACAGCAGGTGTGGCAGTACAGCAGGTGTGGCGGTACAGCAGGTGTGGCAGTACAGCAGGTGTGGCAGTACAGCAAGTGTGGCAGTACAGGAAGTGTGGCAGTACAGCAGTGTGGCGGTACAGCAGGTGTGGCGTAAGTGTGTGGCAGTACAGCAAGTGTGGTGGTACAGCCAGTGTGGCGGTACAACAAGTGTGGTGGTACAACAAGTGTGGTGGTACAGCAAGTGTGGCGGTACAACAAGTGTGGCGGTACAGTAAGTGTGGCGGTACAACAAGTGTGGCAGTACAACAAGTGTGGCGGTACAGCAAGTGGTGGTACAGCCAGTGTGGCAGTACAACAAGTGTGGTATACAACAAGTGTGGTGTGGTACAGCAAGTGTGGCGACAACAAGTGTGGCGGTACAGCAGGTGTGGCGGTACAGCAAGTGTGGCGGTACAGCAGTGGCGGTACAACAAGTGTGGCAGTACAGCCAGTGTGGCAGTACAACAAGTGTGGCGGTACAGCCAGTGTGCGCGGTACAGTAAATTAATGGCAGTACAACAAGTGTGGCGGTACAGCAAGTGTGGTGTACAGCAAGTGTGGTGGCTACAACAAGTGTGGCGGTACAGTAAGTGTGGCAGTACAACAAATTGTGGCGGTACAGCAAGTGTGGTGGCGCCAGTGTGGCGGTACAGCAAGTGTAGTGGTACAACAAATGTGGCGGTACAACAAGTGTGGCAATTACAGCAAATTAATGGCGGGCCACAGCAAAGTGTGGCGGTACAGCAAGTGTGGCAGTACAGCAAGTGTGGCGGTACAGCAAGTGTGGCGGTACAACAAGTGTGGCGGTACAGCAAGTGTGGTAGTGGTACAACAAATGTGGCGTGGGTGTGGCAGTACAGCAAGTGTGGTGGTACAACAAGTGTGGCAGTACAGTAAGTGGCGGTACAACAAGTGTCGCGGTGTACAGCAAGTGTGGTGGTACAGCCAGTGTGGCGGTACAGCAAATGTGGTGGTACAGCCAGTGTGGCGGTACAGCAAGTGTGGCGAGTACAGCAAGTGTGGCAGGTACAACAAGTGTGGCGGTACAGCAAGTGTGGTGAAAGGTACAGCCAGTGTGGTGAGTACAACAAGTGTGGCGGTACAACAAGTGTGGCGGTACAGCAAGTGTGGCGGTACAACAAGTGTGGCGGTACAGCAAGTGTGGTGGTACAACAAGTGTGGTGGTACAACAAGTGTGGTGGTACAGCAAGTGTGGCGGTACAGCAAGTGTGGCGGTACAGCAAGTGTGGTGGTACAACAAGTGTGGCGGTACAGCAAGTGTGGTGGTACAGCAAGTGTGGTGGTACAGCCAGTGTGGCGGTACAGCAAGTGTGGTGGTACAGCAAGTGTGGTGTTACAACAAGTGTGGCGGTAGCAAGTGTGGTGGTACAGCCAGTGTGGCGTACAGCAAGTGTGGTGGTACAGCAAGTGTGGCGGTGGCAAGTGTGGCAGTACAGCATATGTGGCGGTACAGCAAGTGTGGCGGTACAGCAGAGTGGCAGTACAGCCAGTGTGGCAGTAACAAGTGTGGCAGTACAGCAAGTGTGGCGACACAGACCAGTGTGTACAGCCAGTGTGGCGGTACAACAAGTGTGGCAGTACAGCAGGTGTGGCAGTACAGCAAGTGTGGCGGTACAGCAAGTGTGGCGGCACAGCAAGTGTGGCGTACAGCAAGTGTGGCGGTACAGCAGGTGTGGCAGTACAGCCAGTGTGCGGATTACAGCCAGTGTGGCAGTACAGCAGGTATTTGTACAGCAAGTGTGGCGGTACAGCAATTATGGCGGTACAGCAATGTGTGGCGGTACAGCAAGTGTGGCGGTACAGCAAGTGTGGCGGTGACAACAAGTGTGGCAGTACAGCAAGTGTGGCGGTACAGCAGGTGTGGTGGTACAGCAAGTGTGGTGGTACAGCAAGTGTGGCGGTACAGCAGGTGTGGCGGTACAGCAGGTGTGGCAGTACAGCCAGTGTGGCGGTACAGCCGGTGTGGCGGTACAGCCAGTGTGGCGGTACAGCAAGTGTGGCAGTACAGCAGGTGTGGCGGTACAGCAGGTGTGGCGGTACAGTAAGTGTGGCGGTACAGCAAGTGGCGGTACAGCCAGTGTGTGTACAGCCAGTGTGGCGGTACAGCCAGTGTGGCAGTACAGCAAGTGTGGCGGTACAGCAAGTGTGGCGGTACAGCCAGTGTGGCAGTACAGCAAAGTGTGGCAGTACAGCAGGGTGTGGCAGTACAGCAAGTGTGGCAGTACAGCAAGTGTGGCAGTACAGCAGGTGTGGTGGTACACAGGTGTGGCAGTACAGCAAGTGTGACAGTACAGCAAGTGTGGCAGTACAGCGGGTGGCAGTACAGCGGGTGTGGCGGTACAGCAGGTGTGGCGGTACAGCAGGTGTGGCGGTACAGCAGGTGTGGCGGTACAGCAAGTGTGGCAGTACAGGAAGTGTGGCAGTACAGCAAGTGTGGCAGTACACAGCAAGTGTGGCAGTACAGGTGTGGCGTACAGCAGGTGTGGCAGTACAGCAAGTGTGCGGTACAGCAAGTGTGGTGGTACAGCCAGTGTGGCGGTACAGCAAGATGTGGCATATTACAGCAGGTGTGGCGGTACAGCAGGTGTGGCTGTACAACAAGTGTGGCAGATACAACAAGTGTGGCAGTACAGCAAAGTGTGGCAGTACAGCAAGTGTGGCAGTACGGCAAGTGTGGCGGTACAGCAGGTGTGGCGGTACAGCAAGTGTGGTGGTACAGCGTGTGGTGGTACAGCCAGTTTAGGGGTACAGCCAGTGTGGCGCTACAGCCAGTATAGCGGTACAGCCAGTGTGGTGAATTGCAACCAGTTTGGCGGTACGCAAAAGTGTGGCAGTACAGCCAGTGTGGCGTACAGCCAGTGTGGCGATTCAGCCAGTGTGGCGGTACAGCCAGTGTGGCGGTACAGCCAGTGTGGCGGTACAGCCAGTGTGGCGGTACAGCAAAGTGTGGCGGTACAGCAGGTGTGGCAGTACAGCAAGTGTGGCGGTACAGCAGGTGTGGCGGTACAGCAGGTGTGGCGTTACAGCCAGTGGGGCGGTACAGCAAGTGTGGCGGTACAGCAGGTGTGGCGGTACAGCCAGTGTGGCAGTACAGCAAGTGTGTGATACAGCAGGTGTGGCGGTACAGCAAGTGTGGCGGTACAGCAAAAGTGTGGCGACAGCAAGTGTGGAATATAGCCGGTGTGGCGGTACAGCCAGTGTGGCGGATACAGCCAGTGTGGCGGACAGCAAGTGTGGCAGTACAGCCAGTGTGGCGGTACAGCCAGTGTGGCGGTACAGCCAGTGTGGCAGTAGCAAGTGTGGCGGTACAGTAGGTGTGGCGGTACAGCAGGTGTGGCGGTACTGCCAGTGTGGCGGTACAGCAAGTGTGGCAGTACAGCAGGTGTGGCGGTACAGCAAGTGGCAGTACAGCAGGTGTGGCGGTACAGCAGGTGTGGCGGTACAGCAAGTGTGGTGGTACAGCAAGTGTGGCGGTACAGCAAGTGTGGCGGTACAGCCAGTGTGGCGGTACAGCAGATGTGGCGAACAGCAAGTGTGGCAGTACAGCCAGTGTGGCGGTACAGCCAGTGTGGTGAGTACAGCCAGTGTGGCGGTACAGCAAGTGTGGCGGTACAGTAGGTGTGGCGGTACAGCAGGTGTGGCAGTACAGCCAGTGTGGCGGTACAGCAAGTGTGGCGGTACAGCAGGTGTGGCGGTACAGCAAGTGTGGCAGTACAGCAGGTGTGGCGGTACAGCAGGTGTGGCGGTACAGCAAGTGTGGCGGTACAGCCAGTGTGGTGGTACAGCAGGTGTGGCGGTACAGCCAGTGTGGCGAGTACAGCCAGTGTGGCGGTACAGCAGGTGTGGCGGTACAGCAAGTGTGGCGGTACAGCAGCAAGTGTGGTGGTACAGCAAGTGTGGCAGTACAGCAAGGTGTGGCAGTACAGCAGGTGTGTGGCGGTACAGCAAGTGTGGCAGTACAGCAAGTTGGTGTACAGAGTGTGGGGTACAGCAAGTGTGGCAGTACAGCAGGTGTGGCGGTACAGCAGGTGTGGCGGTACAGCCAGTGTGGCAGTACAGCCAGTGTGGTGGTTACAGCCAGTGTGGCGGTACAGCCAGTGTGGCGGTACAGCAAGTGTGGCAGTACAGCAGGTGTGGCGGTACAGCAAGTGGCAGTACAGCAGGTGTGCGGTACCCTCAGCCAGTGTGCAGTACAGCCAGTGTGGCGTTACAGCAAGTGTGGCGGTACAGCAAGTGTGGCGGGTAGCCAGTGTCGTACAGCCAGTGTGGCGGTACAGCCAGTGTTGCAGTACAGCCAGTGTGGCGGTACAGCCAGTGTGGCAGTACAGCAGGTGTGGCGGTACAGCCAGTGTGGCGGTACAGCCAGTGTGGCAGTACAGCAGGTGTGGCGGTACAGCCAGTGTGGCAGTACAGCAAGTGTGGCAGTACAGCAGGTGTGGCGGACAGCAGGTGTGCGGTACAGCAAGTGTGGCGGTACATCCAGGGTGTGGCGGTACAGCAAGTGTGGCGGTACAGCCAGTGTGGCGTACAGCCAGTGTGTATACAGCCGGGCGGTACAGCAGTGTGGCAGTACAGCAGGTGTGGCGGTACAGCAGGTGGCGGCACAGCCAGTGTGGCGGTACAGCCAGTGTGGCGGTACAGCCAGTGTGGCGGTACAGCAAGTGTGGCAGTACAGCAGGTGGCGGTACAGCCAGTGTGGCGGTACAGCCGGTGTGGCGTACAGCCAGTGTGGCGGTACAGCAAGTGTGGCGAGGTACATGTGGCGGTACAGCCAGTGTGTGTACAGCCAGTGGCGAAAGCAGCCAGTGTGGCGGTACAGCCGTGTGGCGGACAGCCAGTGTGGCAGCCAGCAGGTGTGGCGGTACAGCCGGTGTGGCGGTACAGCAGGTGTGGCAGTACAGCCAGTGTGGCGACACAGCAGGTGTGGCGGTACAGCAGGTGTGGCGGTACAGCCAGTGTGGCGGTACAGCCAGTGGCGGTACAGCCGGTGTGGCGGTACGGCAAATTGGTACAGCAGGTGTGGCGGTACAGCAGGTGTGTGCAGCCAGTGTGGCGGTACAGCCAGTGTGGTGGTACGGCCAGTGTCGGCGGTACGGCGGTGTGGCGGTACAGGGTGTGGCGGTACGGCAGGTGTGTACAGCAAGTGTGGCAGTACAGCAGGTGTGGCGGTACAGCAGGTGTGGCGGTACAGCCAGTGTTGCGGTACAGCCAGTGTGGCGTACAGCCAGTGTGGCGTACAGCCAGTGTGGCGGTACAGCCAGTGTGGCGGTACAGCCAGTGTGGCGGTACAGCAGTGTGGCGGTACAGCCGGTGTGGCAGTACAGCCGGTGTGGCGGTACAGCCAGTGTGGCGGTACAGCCAGTGTGGCGGTACAGCAGGGTGTGGCGGTACAGCAGGTGGCGGTACGCTGGCGGTGTTGCAGCCGGTGGCGGTACAGCCAGTGTGGCAGTACAGCCAGTGTGGTACAGCCAGTGTGGCGAGCACAGCCAGTGTGGCGTACGGTGTGGCAGTACAGCAAGTGTGGCAGTACAGCCGGTGTGGCGGTACAGCCAGTGTGGCGGCACAGCCAGTGTGGCGAACAGCAAGTGTGGTGGTACAGCAGGTGTGGCGGTACAGCAAGTGTGGCGGTACAGCCAGTGTGGCGGTACAGCCAGTGTGGCGGTACAGCCAGTGTGGCGGTACAGCAAGTGTCTCCGAGTATGAAACAGGTACAGCAATCAACCTGACACATTTCATCACTTAGCTACACGCTTTAATGGCCGCCTTTGTTCTCTGTAGGGCAACCTCAGAGTGGTTGAACACACACACACACACATACACATTATAAACCAAGTACAGTGCACACCTGTCTCCCAATGATGCCACCATCACTACATCGACTATTACCGTCATTACCCTCACTGCCGCCCACCACAACTACTACTATCACTACCACCACAGCCATGATACACACACACATACATTCATTTTGATGTAAAGTCACCTCTCCTGTTGAACCACGAACCCCAGGATTCAGACTCGTGAACCCGAAACAACAGACACTACTGATACATTATTCTATCCGTGGATGCTTCGGATTAACTAGTCTGAATCTCGAACAGACTTTATGAGTTGACTGCACGTGTGTGTTTTGTTTGTGTATATATGTAAACCTCCATGTGCGTGTGTGTTTTAGTCACAGATGTTAACGTTAGGTGAGAGAACGGGGTTGAGGCAGACATAATTATTAAATGTTGACTCAGTACAGGTGTGATGAGGTCCACACTTGTACTGCTGCTAGGTGTTCCTCCCACACACACACCTGGTGCTCGGGGAAGGTGAGGCATTGATTTTGTACCATATAAAACAAAGTGTCAGTGTTTTGTGTCTTTCCGTCTGTATTAAGTATATTCTGTCATACACATTATATTAGTAAATAGTATTGTGTGTATTCTGCTATACGTAGAGTACTGGCGGGGTGTGTCTCGTGTGGTATTTCAGATCGTTTGGACAGGATAAGACAGGGAGCTGACGGGCTGTTTTCTCCCCTCCCCCTCCCTCATATATGTGTGTGTGTGTGTTGTTGTTGTGTGTGTGTGTGTATATATATATAATATCTATCATCGTTCACCTACTCCTTGTAAATATTGCAAATTTTCAGGAGAGAATTTATCTTGGTGTTTTGCAGTAGACATCAGTGTGCAAAATGTTCTAAAAAATGCTCTGTCAGTCCCCGTGTGTCAGTCCCCCGTGTTTCAGTCCCCCGTGTGGTCCTGTGTTTCAGTCCCCCGTGTGTCAATCCCCGGTGTGTCAATCCCCGTTTATCAGTCCCTAATCTCCCAGTCCCCCGTGGTGTCAGTTCCCCGTGTCTCAGTCCCCATGTGTCAGTCCCCGTGTATGTCCCCGTGTATCAGTCCCTGAGTGTCAGTTCCCAATGTCTCAATCTCCATGAGTCAATCCCCTACGTCTCAGTCGTGTGTCACTCCCCCAATGTCTCAGTCCCCGTGTGTCACTCCCCATGTCTCAGTCCCCCTGTGTCCTCCCCAATGTCTCAGTCCCCGTGTGTCACTCCCCAATGTCTCAGTCCCGTGTCCTCCCAATGTCTCAGTCCCCGTGTGTCCTCCCCATGTCTCAGTCCCCGTGTGTCACTCCCCAATGTCTCAGTCCCCGTGTGTCACTCCCAATGTCTCAGTCCCCGTGTGTCACTCCAATGTCTCAGTCCCCCGTGTGTCACTCCCAATGTCTCAGTCCCCCGTGTGTCACTCCCCAATCTCAGTCCCCCGTGTCACTCCCCAATCTCAGTCCCCGTGTGTCACTCCCCATGTCTCAGTCCCCGTGTGTCACTCCCCATGTCTCAGTCCCCGTGTGTCCACTCCCCAATGTCTCAGTCCCCGTGTGTCACTCCATGTCTCAGTCCCCGTGTGTCACTCCCCAATGTCTCAGTCCCATGCCCTCCCATGTCTCAGTCCCCGTGTGTCACTCCCCAATGTCTCAGTCCCCGTGTGTCACTCCCATGTCTCAGTCCCCGTGTGTCCTCCCCAATGTCTCAGTCCCCCGTGTGTCACTCCCCAATGTCTCAGTCCCCGTGTGTCACTCCCCAATGTCTCAGTCCCCATGTCACTCCCCAATGTCTCAGTCCCCGTGTGTCACTCCAATGTCTCAGTCCCCCGTGTGTCACTCCCCCAATGTCTCAGTCCCCGTGTGTCCTCCCCATGTCTCAGTCCCCCGTGTGTCACTCCCCATGTCTCAGTCCCCGTGTGTCACTCCCCCAATGTCTCAGTCCCCGTGTGTCACTCCCCAATGTCTCAGTCCCCGTGTGTCACTCCCCAATGTCTCAGTCCCCGTGTCCTCCCCAATGTCTCAGTCCCCGTGTGTCCTCCCCAATGTCTCGTCCCCCGTGTCACTCCCCAATGTCTCAGTCCCATGTCCTCCCCAATGTCTCAGTCCCCCGTGTCCTCCCCCCATGTCTCAGTCCCCCGTGTGTCCTCCCCATGTCAGTCCCCGTGTCACTCCCAATGTCTCAGTCCCCGTGTGTCACTCCCCAATGTCTCAGTCCCCTGTGTCCTCCCCAATCTCAGTCCCCGTGTCACTCCCAATGTCTCAGTCCCCGTGTGTCACTCCCCAATGTCTCAGTCCCCGTGTGTCACTCCCCATGTCTCAGTCCCCCGTGTGTCACTCCCCAATGTCTCAGTCCCCGTGTCCTCCCCATGTCTCATCCCCGTGTGTCACTCCCAATGTCTCAGTCCCCTGTCCTCTCAATGTCTCAGTCCCCGTATGTCACTCTCCAATGTCTCAGTCCCCGTGTGTCTCCCAATGTCTCAGTCCCCCGTGTGTCACTCTCCAATGTCTCAGTCCCCGTGTGTCACTCCCCAATGTCAGTCCCCGTGTGTCACTCCCCAATGTCTCAGTCCCCCCGTGTGTCACTCCCCAATGTCTCAGTCCCCCGTGTGTCACTCCAATGTCTCAGTCCCCGTGTGTCACTCCCCAATGTCTCAGTCCCCGTGTGTCACTCTCAATTCTCACCCGTCTCAATGTCTCAGTCCCCCGTGTGTCCTCCCAATGTCTCAGTCCCCGTGTGTCACTCCCCAATGTCTCAGTCCCCGTGTGTCCTCCCCAATGTCTCAGTCCCCCGTTGTCACTCCCCAATGTCTCAGTCCCCGTGTGTCACTCCCCAATGTCTCAGTCCCCCGTGTGTCACTCCCCATGTCTCAGTCCCCGTGTGTCCTCCCCAATGTCTCAGTCCCCGTATGTCACTCAATTCTCAGTCCCCTGTGTCACTCCCCAATGTCTCAGTCCCGTGTGTCACCCCAATGTCTCAGTCCCCCGTGTGTCACTCTCCAATGTCTCAGTCCCCGTGTGTCACTCTCCAATGTCTCAGTCCCCCGTGTCACTCCCAATGTCTCAGTCCCCGTGTGTACTCCCCAATGTCTCAGTCCCCGTGTTATCCTCCCCAATGTCTCAGTCCCCTGTGTCACTCCCCAATGTCTCAGTCCCCCGTGTGTCCTCCCCAATGTCTCAGTCCCCGTGTCACTCCCCAATGTCTCAGTCCCCGTGTGTCACTCCCAATGTCTCAGTCCCCGTGTCTCTCCAATGTCTCAGTCCCCGTGTGTCACTCCCCAATGTCTCAGTCCCCGTGTGTCACTCCCCAATGTCTCAGTCCCGTGTGTCACTCCCCAATGTCTCAGTCCCCGTGTGTCACTCCCATCTCAGTCCCCGTGTGTCACTCCCCAATGTCTCAGTCCCCGTGTGTCACTCCCATCCAGTCCCCGTCACTCCCCATCGTCTCAGTCCCCTGTGTGTCACTCCCAATGTCTCAGTCCCCGTGTGTCACTCCCAATGTCTCAGTCCCTGTGTCACTCCCCAATGTCTCAGTCCCCCGTGTGTCACCCCCATGTCTCAGTCCCCGTGTGTCACTCCCCAATGTCTCAGTCCCCTGTGTCACCCCCAATGTCTCAGTCCCCGTATGTCACTCCCCATGTCTCAGTCCCCTGTGTCACTCCCCAATGTCTCAGTCCCCGTGTGTCACTCCCCAATGTCTCAGTCCCCGTATGTCACTCCCCAATGTCTCAGTCCCCCGTGTCACTCCCAATGTCTCAGTCCCCCGTGTGTCACCCCCATCGTCCCAGTCCCCGTGTGTCACTCCCCAATGTCTCAGTCCCCCTGTGTCACTCCCCAATGTCTCAGTCCCCGTGTGTCACTCCCCATGTCTCAGTCCCCCGTATGTCACTCCCCAATGTCTCAGTCCCCGTATGTCACTCCCAATGTCTCAGTCCCCGTGTCACCCCCCAATGTCTCAGTCCCCTGTGTCACTCCCCAATGTCTCAGTCCCCGTATGTCACTCCCCAATGTCTCAGTCCCCGTGTGTCACTCCCACGTCTCCAGTCCCCGTGTGTCACTCCCCAATGTCTCAGTCCCCGTATGTCACTCCCCAATGTCTCAGTCCCCGTGTGTCACTCCCCAATGTCTCAGTCCCCGTGTGTCACTCCTCAATGTCCCAGTCCCCTGTATGTCACTCCCCATGTCTCAGTCCCCCGTATGTCACTCCCCAATGTCCTCAGTCCCCCGTGTGTCACTCCCCCAATGTCTCAGTCCCTGTGTCACTCCCCAATGTCTCAGTCCCCCGTATGTCACTCCCCAATGTCTCAGTCCCCGTATGTCACTCCCCACTGTCTCAGTCCCCGTATGTCACTCCCCAATGTCTCAGTCCCCTGTGTCACTCCTCATCGCCCCAGTCCCTCTCACCCCAATGTCTCAGTCCCCTGTGTGTCACTCCCCATGTCTCAGTCCCCGTGTGTCACTCCCCACTGTCTCAGTCCCCGTGTGTCACTCCCAATGTCTCAGTCCCCTGTGTCACCCCCCATGTCTCAGTCCCCCGTGTGTCACCTCCCCAATGTCCTCAATCCCCGTGTCACTCCCCAATGTCTCAGTCCCCTGTGTGTCACTTCCAATGTCTCACAAAAGCAAACAAAACTAATTTAGCTGATCTTGTTACTGAAGACCTATTTAGGCCATCCATCTACCTTACATTGCCAACCCTGTTATCCGCCAAATTAGAAGAATTAATGATGGTGATCTAAAAAGTTTAGCAGTATTAACAATTGAAGTAAACAGCATTTTTGGACGTGTGTGTGGCAACTACCGCGGGATCTCGCTGTTTTCCTTAGCTGGCAAGATTATTGCCCGAGTCCTCCTGAACAGACTTCTTCCCCCCAGAATCTCAATGTGGTTTTAGACCATCACGTGGCACCACTGACATGATCTTCGCTGCCTGCCAAATACAGGAAAAGTGCAGAGAACATCGTCGTGACCTGTACGGGGCTTTCATCGACCTAACCAAGGCCTTCGACTCGGTCAGCAGGGAAGCCCTCTGGTGGACCCTCAGCCGTTTTGGCTGCCCCCTCCCCAAATTCATCGCCATTATGAGGCAACTCCACGATGGTATGAACGGCAGTGTCTTGCACAACGGCACCCAGTCTGAGTTCTTTCCTATCCAAACGGGGGTTAAACAAGGGTGTGTACTGGCACCAACTCTCTTTTCCATTTTCTTGGCTGCCTTCCTTACTCGTGCCAGTGCCAATTTAGCCAGTGGGGTGGACATTGAGTACTGGGTGAAGAGTCTTTTCAACATAAGACGACTCCAGGCAAGAACAAAGGTGTCGGCAGCTTCCATTACCTCATTCTTGTTGCTCACACTGAATGCTATCTACAGATCCTGAGCACTTGCGTATCTACTTATGCACACTTCGGCCTTGAGGTGAATGTACGTAAGACTCAGATTCTCTTTCAGCCTGCCCCTGGTTCAGCCACGCCTCCATCATCCACCCAGCTTAACGGTACTACCCTCTCTAATGTTACTCACTTTCGGTATCTCGGCTCCCACCTGTCCACCACTGCGGACATCGATGAAGAGATTCAGCATCGGATCAGATGTGCATCTCAAGCCTTTGGCAGACTCCGAAATCGTATCTTCAGCTGTAGGGAGCTGAAATTATCTACAAAGTTAGACGTATATCGAGCAGTGTTCCTCCCCACCTTTCTATATGGCAGCGAGACATGGGGTCACATACAGGAGGCACCTCAAGGCACTTGAAAACTTTCACCAACGTAGTCTACGCTCCATCCTCCGAGTTCGTTGGGAAGACAAGAGAACAAATGCCAGTATTCTTGCTGACACCAGCTGTAGGAGCATCGAGGCTACCATTATCCATGAACAACTACGCTGGACTGGCCATGTAACCTGCGTGGACGATAGTAGACTGCCAAAGCAACTGCTTTACAGTCACCAAACGAATAGTAAACGTAACGCCGGCAGGCAACTGAAAAGGTATAAGGATAGTCTTAAGACAAACCTGAGAAAGTGCCAAATCGACCCCTTCACCTGGGAGACGATTACTCCACATCGTAACGCTTGGAGGAGCACCGCACGAGAAGGTGTGAATACTTTCGAGTTAGTCCGACTGCAAACCGAGGCAAACAAGCGCCAACGCCGGAAAGACGCTGCCACTGCCCCTCCCGCACTCGATGCAGCCCTCCACATGTGCAACATCTGTGAACATCTCTGCCGGTCCCGTATCGACCTCTTTTGTCAAAACTCACGAATGAAGGTGACATCCCTATTGACTCATCATTGTTTCATAGCTGGATGATCGTCATACTCGATTCCGAGTGACAGCAAAGTAGTAGTAGTAGTGGTGTGTGTGTGTGTGTGTGTGTGTGTGTGTGTGTGTGTGTGTGTCAGAGAGAGAGAAATTCTAAATAATCTGGACTCTTGTTAGAAGAGCTTGTCATATCCTGTTATATAATCAACTACTAAGTTCACCTCCGGCCTCTCACTACATATATACCAAGTCTATTTCGTAAGTCAAGCGAGTGTGTTATATATGACGAAAGAATCCAAGAATTTAGAAGTATATCGGCACGTTATAAGGAATATCGACCACCGGACTAAAATTTTATCCAGTATCGTTCTTTTGGTTTAAAATTTTTGATTGAACGGCCCATTTATTCGATATTGACAGAAGACGAGTAATTATTATATTTTGAGAGAAAAGGTGACCGATTTATGAGAAGTATTCCGTAAAAAAAAAATCCTCGCGTCTTTCATGTCTACTTTGACGTATTGACAACAAATGGTACTGTTTGACGGAGCTGGAGCAAGGGAGAGCGACCATCTTTGTTTGCTGCTGTACTGGACGACCCGGAACTCTGGTGCTGAGAGATTGGTTTACTGTATATTTACATGTATCTAAAGGATCATGAAAAAAATGGATCATCTAAAGATTAACCACCCCAGGTTATATCACCTTAAGATTACCCCTCCTTACGTTAACCTAACCTAACATCCTTCCCCCAGGTAGTGTTAGGGGTTTTAATTAGCAGGTAAAATAAGCTGGGGGAGTACTATTCTTCAGGTGATAAAAAAAAATAATAAAAAATATAAAAGTTTTGAACACTTTAGTAGTTACGTCGAAGCTCCAGTGTGAGTGAGATCTCGTCTGGCCAGGTAAGGCAGGGTATCCGAGGCTTTACAAAGTTTACCTGAGAGACAGACTTATAAACCAACAAGTGACGGCACCTCTTATCACCCTGGGTTATCCCATTACTTGTAGGACTTGATGAAATAAATACCAGAGAAGACGTGGTTATGTAATAGTCAACAAGTGTGATGTGGTCATAATTATGGGTTATGTGTGTATTGTCTCTGTACATTATTTCCAAAGCAACTCAATCCTCTTTTGCCTGGCCTGTCATGGTTGCTAGGTGGAACTTGGGTCAATTTTAATGTTATATTGACGTAATGTTTCTTTTACACCCAGAGTAAGTTAGAGATGTTCTCACGTCCCCAGAAAGAGATAGAAAAAAATTCTTCCATGAATATCGAAATACTGGTAACTGTTTTGTTTTGTTTTCGGATCTAAACTGGGTGACCGTCGGGAAAGTCCTCACCTCCGTATCCTGTTACTCTCTCCCAATACTACTTACTTCCTGGGTACGAACACCCTGTTGTTGACTCTTGGATAAACAGAATGTTGATAATTAAATAATAGAGCCATTAAAAAAAAGGTTGCTTCATCCGGTGTTTTGTCATACAGCTTTTGTATTGTTGTTATCTTGTAATAACCGTCGTCTGTACCTATTATAATAAAGATAATAATAATACTACAGACAATGCAGGTACAAGTATATTCAGTTCATCATATGTATGGCCATATGGACAACGCAGGTATAAGGTGTACATAGACCCTGGAGGTATACAGTTTCGAATAGTAAACAGTATGACAATTCGACCAAAGATGCCGACTATGTCACTATTATAACTACTACAGCTTAATCTACCACGTCACGATTTATCTTTAACACACGTTGCTCAAATTAGTTTAATGTGTTTTTATATGTTTTACTAGTTACTTTATATTATTACTACATAGGTAATTATTGTACCTGAAGTTAGGAGGTGTGTCCCGTTTGTACCTGAAGTTAAAGAGTTGTTCCGTTTGTACCTGAAGTTAGGAGTTGTGTACCGTTTGTATCTGAAGTTAGGTGTTGTGTACCGTTTGTACCTGAAGTTAAGAGTTGTTCCGTTTGTACCTGAAGTTAAAGAGTTGTTCCGTTTGTACCTGAAGTTAAAGAGTTGTTCCGTTTGTACCTGAAGTTAGGAGTTGTTTACCGTTTGTACCTGAAGTTAAAGAGTTGTTCCGTTTGTACCTGAAGTTAAAGAGTTGTTCCGTTTGTACCTGAAGTTAGGAGTTGTGTACCGTTTGTATCTGAAGTTAGGTGTTGTGTACCGTTTGTACCTGAAGTTAGGAGTTGTTTACCGTTTGTACCTGAAGTTCGGAGGTGTGTACCGTTTGTACCTGAAGTTAGGAGTTGTGTACCGTTTGTACCTGAAGTTAGGAGTTGTGTACCGTTTGTACCTGAAGTTAGGAGTTGTTTACCGTTTGTACCTGAAGTTCGGAGGTGTGTACCGTTTGTACCTGAAGTTAGGAGTTGTGTACCGTTTGTATCTGAAGTTAGGAGTTGTTTACCGTTTGTACCTGAAGTTCGGAGGTGTGTACCGTTTGTACCTGAAGTTCGGAGTTGTGTACCGTTTGTACCTCTTGGACGAAAGAGATCGTAATGGTGTTTGTACTTGGGAAACAGTACTGATCAATTGATATATTAGTAGTAGTAGCTTGTTATTATTATTATTATTATTATTGTTGTTTTTATTATTATTATTAGTTGCCAGTTTCCGTTGCTTGGCTGCTTCATACAGTGCTTGCCGCCGGCCTGCTCTACATGTGACGTTCTATAGTATAGTGGTTCAAACCTTCAGTATGTTGGTGTCAGTGTGAGTCTGTGGCAATGTAGAGGAGAGCCACTGACTAGATTGTGTGGTGATGCTTGTCTCTCTTGGTCAAGTTTATCCCATCCTGAGATTAAGTTCACACACACACACACACACACACACACACACACATTATCACTGGTATATCACAAAGGAGAATGAGGAAATCCTGCTTGTGTGGTTTTATTTATTAGCTACCAGTCTATACGTGGCTCTTCAAGATGTTTTGATAAGACAGTACAAATCTCAAGCACTTATTTCCCGTTAGAGTCTTTTTCCTGTGGGGTTTATCGGCGATATTAGAACCACAAGACTATACCACTACCTGTGAGTTTTATATGAAGTAAGATAATTGACATAGAGAGAGAGAGAGAGAGAGAGAGAGAGAGAGAGAGAGAGAGAGAGAGAGAGCACTACAGTTCATACCTGCAAATGATCTCTGTTTAATGCCCCTGACCTGACCTCTACTTTAATGCCTCCTGTCCTGACCTCTACTTTAATGCCTCCTGTCCTGACCTCTACTTTAATGCCTCCTGTCCTGACCTCTACTTTAATGCCTCCTGTCCTGACCTGATTTGATTTTTTCTGAGAATCGAATCGTGACCTTATTTCTTTTGACCTGACCTGACCTCACCTCTACTAACTCCCCACGAGCTTATTTCTCCAGCATCCACTCGAAACTCTGACTTTGTATCACCTGACCTGACCTATAACACCCCATGACCTTGCCATAGTTCACATGACTTATCCCTCAGCCGATTTTTTTTGGGGGGGTTATTTCACATTTCATTGAATTAAGTCGCCGCCATTCATGTCGGTGCCCTTGATGTGATCCACAATTATGACCTACGTGTGCCTTTGTCTGACTCTGTTGTGTGACGTTTCAGGAGACAGCGTGAGCAAGTCGAGGGCGCTGCAGGAGGCACAACAGCGGCGGGAGGTGCTAAACGAGGAGGAGAGGGGACGTCGGCTGGCTCAGGAGATCAAGGGGTTCAACTGGCTGGAGCAGAAGATCAAAAACGGATCACTACTCTCTCCCGGGTCCTCCTCCACCCCCTCCACCCCAACCACACCCAGAGACCCGCCTGGGCTGATCTCCAAGACGCCCTTCA
The DNA here is from genome assembly GCF_018991925.1 of Homarus americanus. Taxonomy (NCBI): domain Eukaryota; kingdom Metazoa; phylum Arthropoda; class Malacostraca; order Decapoda; family Nephropidae; genus Homarus; species Homarus americanus. Next base: position 7,523,288 of record NW_024723541.1, read on the forward strand.
CCTCCTCGCTGTCCTCAGACCCGCCCACCCCCTCCTCCGCTCCCCCGTTTCCTTCCTTGTCCAGGAAGAGGGAGGAAGAGGAACCAAGGAGATGCTCGTGAGTATACCGTGTTGATGTTGGTGGTACAGTAGATGATGCTGTGATGCCTTTACTGTACTGTATGTTTTTAGAGGATGAGAGAGAGTGGGGGTGAATGTTCTATGTTGTATTAAAGAGAGGGAGAGAGAAAGAATTGTTCTCTTGTTCTTTTAGAGAGAATTATTCTTCTGTTCTTTTAGAGAGAGAATTGTTCTTCTGTTCTTGTAGAGATTGAGGATTGTACATCTGTTCAGCATGTATATAACACAGCAAGTATACAGTTCAGCATGTGAACCAGAAGCTTACCTTTACTGGGTATACTGTATACCTCTTACTCACACCTGAAGGTAGAATTGTAGTGGCTGCCCTACGTCAGCCCTAGAGACACCCATGGGTGAATTGTTTTAAGGTGTAGAAGTTGTCGCCAACACAACAACCACGCCCCAAGCTAACGAGTTGCATGACCCAGTGTCAAGTAATAGTCCTAGAAGACCGAACGTGTTAGGTCGAAGGGAGGGATCCCTATCATATGTGATGTCCTGCCTAGAAGGAGAGTTGGCAATGAATGGTTGTTAAGGGCAGTTGATGTCAATGACCGTCTTGACAGATATTGCAAGTCATTATCAGTCCCTATTGTCCTCCACACCTGCTGTCCTCCACCCCTGCTGGCCTCCACCCCTGCTGTCCTCCACCCCTGCTGTCCTCCACCCCTGCTGTCCTCCACCCCTACTGTCCTCCACACCTGCTGTCCTCCACACCTGCTGTCCCCCACACCTGCTGTCTCCTCCACCCCTGCTCTCCTCCACACCTGCTGTTATCCACATCTGCTGTCTCATCCACCCCTGCTCTCCTCCAAACCTGCTGTCCTCCACACATGCTGTCATCCACACCTGCTGTCTCCCCCACCCCTGCTGTCCTCCACACCTGCTATCCTCCACACCTGCTGTCATCCACACCTGCTGTCTCCTCCACCCCTGCTGTCTCCTCCTCCCCTGCTGTCTCATCCACCCCTGCTCTCCTCCACACCTGCTGTTTCCTCCAAAGCTGCTGTCTCCTCCACATCTGCTGTCATCCACTCCTGTTGTCATCCACACCTGCTGCATCTACCCCTGCTATCCTACACACCTGTTGTCCTTCACACCTATTGTCCTGCATACCTGCTGTCCTCCACGTCTGTTGTCCTGCACACCTCCTGTCCTCTGAACCACATGTGATCTCATCCATCCCTGCTGTCTCCTCCACACCTGCTGTCTCCTCCACACCTGCTGTCTCCTCCACATCTGTCGGAGGTTGGACTTGATGGTGTCCAAACAGGTTCAGTAATGGCAGCTAACTACACCATATTAATGTGTAGTGTCGACCGAGTGATGCGAGGGACCACGGCTCTTAATGGGTAATGACACCGACCAGTAAACTTGTATGGCGATTTTATCTTATCTCTATATCTATCTATCTAACTACATACTATATCTGTCTGATTATCTATCTACCTTGAAAACCCATACTACATTTAAAGAAATAGATTGGCATTTAAATTGTTTCCAAGTCACTGAGCACCGAAGCTGTATCGAAATAGGGGAATGTTGTTCATTTTCTCGAAGTGATTTTGATGTATAATATAGAATGGAAAGGGGACCACCACGTCATGATAATTGGTAATTGAGAACCTTCGACGTGTTGGGAAGTCCGAGTTTATTTAGAGCCGAGACGGTGATAATACTCACTTGCTGGACACACAACCCCGCCGTACACACACTGAGGTACTACGTGTCTGCCAAGTGAAGGCTGCTGGCTATCAAGTGAAGGCTGCTGGCTATCAAGTGAAGGCTGCTGGCTATCAAGTGAGGGCTGCTGGCCATCAAGTGAGCGCTGCTGGCTGTCAAGTGAGCGCTGCTGGCTGTCAAGTGAGCGCTGCTGGCTGTCAAGTGAGGGTTGCTGGCTGTCAAATGACGGCTGGTGACTGCCAGGTGAGAGCTGATGCTAGGTGTTTCCACTGTGTGTCAAGGGTGGAGTGCTGTCGTTTTGAAGGTGTATTACAACTCTCCTTCTGAATTGACAATACAGAAGTTATTTTTAAAACAGTATTGTCAACATAAGTGTGTCTTAAACACCGAGAAAGCCATACACCTTACATAAGTACTATTTTTGTTAAAACTTTGCTTACTGAATGTTGTATCGTCATACTCCTCGCCTCAAAAGTGACATACTGTTTAGAGAATGAAACTTTTATTAGATTTTGTTATATGTCTGTGAACTGCTTGGAAATACGATAAATTAAAGTACTCTGTGTGTGTGTGTGTGTGTGTGTGTGTGTGTGTGAGGGGGCAGGGAGAGGATATTTGAGGCGAGCCAGCAACACTGCCACTCTCCTATCCCTTACCGTCACCCTCCACGCATGTGATATACTTTTTATCCTCTTCACCACTGATCGGCTCGTTAGCCATTTGGGCGATCGGTTCACGTCTCTGTTACGCACTGTTGGCAAGTACTGGGCATGTACCAGTTCCTGAATGTACTCGAACCTGCTCCAGTGTTGGTCAAGTCTGGTCTTGAAAGAGCTCACACTCATACAGTAGGTTTCCCAAGGTCCTCCAAGTTTTGTTGTGTGGGTGTGTATCATCATGGCATGTGTTAGGCGGACGTTAGTGAGATGTGTGTGTAGGTGTATAATATTATTGAGTTAGAGAGAGAGAGAGAGAGATTAAACAAAAGTGAGGAAGGGAGCCAACACGTGGCGGCTACAGTTATGGTACGGTACTTGCTTTGATCTCATCTACTGCTTCCGGTGATAGAATCGTCCTTCCGGTGGCCTCGTGTAGGATACCAGGAGCAGGGTCACTAGACGTTAAGGTCATTGATAAGGTGACTACTCGGTAACTGCTGTTTGTTGGGCGCTGTAATATTTTTGTAGTGCTTGGGGTAAATCTGAATTATCGTCCAATAGCGTTACTTTCCTTTATCGGAAGTGTTTAGAAATGATCATAAACACTTGTAAAACCTGTTATTTATAATTAGCGTTTCTCAAAAGATAATTGTAGCGTAGATGGGGGAGGTGGGGGAGGAATATCTCTTGCGCCATCGATATTATTGTCACAGCACTATTGGCGCGGTCACTCCCCTGGACGTTGACGCTGTTAATGACTTCGTTTGTGTGTCGTCTGCACAGACAACTAAAACTGCATTGTTTGTCGTCTTTGAACTGACACGTATTGTGACTTGGTGATACATGTCATAATTTATGAGTTGTTGATGAATCGGATGTTTTTGCTGTTGTCTTCTTAGTGTTTATCGAAGAGTGGCCAGAATATAATGGCGGATGGTTATATAGTACCCATGCACCCATTTCCTCACCTCTTTTATCTCTCCTCCCCCACACAGACACTTGTGCATCCGCCCTACACCCTCCACTCCACCCACTTACTGTATGTAAAGTACTGTATCTATACAATAATTGGGTACAGAAAAAATCTTGAATTTCTTACAGGAGAGGCTCCTGATACTCTGTACACTGTATTATATTTTCTATGCGATAAGATAAACATTTCAGTATTTTCTTCACTTTGGGCGGTCGGTCACTTATCTGTTATGCACTATTGGCAAGTACTGGGCATGCACTGGCTCCTGAATGTATCTGAACCTGTTCCAGTGCTGGTCAAATCTGGTCTTGAAAGAGCTCACACTCGGTGGCGTCACAACGCTCTGGCAGGTTGTTCCATGAGTTCACAATTCTCACTCCGAAAAAGTTTCCCCTCACAGTTTTCTGGATTGTGGCTTCTTCAACCTTGAGCTATGAACCCTTGTAGGGGGAGGGAGGGGTGTTCTCCAGATATGGACACTCGACTGAATAGTGCCCTTTGATATGTGTATACACCTCAATTAGGTCACCCCTTGCCCGTCTGTAGCACCCTGTATAAGCTAGGCAATTGCAGGTGCTCTAATCTCTCTGGATAACTGAGGTGCCGAAGTGCAGGTACCAGTCCGGTGGCCATCCTTTGGACATTTTCAATCATTTCACAGTCTCTAACAGGGGCAGATACAGGAATATCAAAAGGGTGGGTCCAAAAAGTTGTGGGTGATGGGACATGGTGAGCACAGTGAGCCCACCCGGCTGGGGGAGTTTTTTAGGGAGAGCTGTAAGCACCCCCCACCCCCAAAAATGTTTTAAATCTGACCAATATCATGGGCATTTTGAGGCCACCTGCACTTGATTTTAAGCAGATATTCTGAGGTCAATAGTGATTACTTTTTATTATACAAAAAACGCCCGAGTACAATATACAGTACTGCATTAAGGAAAAAACAGTATTACACCACTGTGACAACAGTGATGGAAACTAGGCAATTGTCAATAGCACACAATTAGGTTATTATAGCCCCCTGTTTTTACTGAATTAACAAACTTGGAAATTTACACCCGCACACCTCAGCTGTGAGTACAGCTGGTTCACTCGCATACATCACAAACAATAATACTGGTGATAGTAAGATTTATGGTCAATATACTCAACCTGCGACAATTGTATTCCCGATAACCATCCACAATAATTCATACAAGAATTGTTAGCACATACAGTCAGGATGAGTACGTCAGGTTTACACCACTGGTATTCACCGAGTGTAAACTCTTTCAAGACCAGACTTGACCAACACTGGAGCAGGTTCAGGTACATTCAGGAGCCGGTGCATGCCCAGTACTTGCCAACAGTACGTAACAGAGACGTGACCGATCGCCCAAGTGGCTAACGAGCCGATCAGTGGTGAAGAGGAAAAAAATAAAAGCAAAACAAATGCCGGGCAGCTACACTCTGGAGCCGCAGCCGAGTTCAGTGCTCCAGAGCTCACCCTCCCTTGACTAGCTCCCTGGAGCTCGTGATGCACTCAGATCTTAATCTCAATGTATTAAAGACGTTATGTATAGTAATGGCAACAACACCTGCAGAGCCTGGTAGAACGGAGAAGCGTCAAGAAGTGGCTAAAGTCAAAACAAAATGTCACAAAACACGTCTGGCAAGGGAACAAATGGGTCATTCAACGCAGAAAGTGCCCAGTTATGTTACAGTATCATTTGATACATAAGACGTTCAACTACTTTAAAACAGGAACACTGATATATTCAACAAAGTTCAGCGGAGTTAAATTCACTTAATATGGCAGTGTGAGGCACTGTGTACATACCTATTAGGCAGGGAAGGAGCATCAATAAGTGAGCTTGTGGGATGGGATGTTTGGTTCGAGACTCAAAAATCACGATATGCTCTCTGTATACATGTTGTATTGGAAGTATAATGCAGCTTGGTGCTGGGAAGTGGCAGCGTGGTTACAAGCGTGATGTAGAGAGAGTTGGTTGGTGAGGATGCTCAGAGGAGGACCAGCTTGTGGGTCGCCATGCTCTCCAGTGGGAGCGAGGACCGCCAGGCAGGCGGAGGAGGAGGTGTTGCTGGCTGGTTGGTGTAGGTAGAAAAGAGGCAGGTCACCACGAGGTCAGGTCTTAAATAGCGGGGGTAGGCGTGGCTTAGTAGTTAACCCCTGCTAGTTGACCTAGACCACGAGGCATACACTGGGGAATTCGTGGGGTCAGCTACTCAGCGACAAACCGCGTTTGTAGGGGAGAAATCCACTACAAGCTCTCCTCTCCTGCACCTCAGTTTTATATTCAATGATGCCGCCCTTGGAACTTCACTCACATATTCCTTAGACTTAGTTACAGTACACATTAGGCTATGAGAATCAGTGTCATGGTTCACATCAATTTCTTAAGGTTATTGCTTACAATCTAATCAGTGTTTAAGTTTACAATGCAATAATTAAATTGATATCACTATTGAGACTGGTAATCACGTTTTGTGCTGACTCGACTCGGAGACAAACAAGGCCCTTTGATGCTCGGCCGATACATTTCAGAGCAGTGAGCAGTTGACAGATTTCTCGCAAATGATTAATGACTTTCTTATCAGCTTACTGGCCATTCAGGCGGTTAGTCTATACAGTGTTAGTACTGGAGGAAACCTGGGACCGGGAAACCCGTGATGTTTGGTAGAGTTACACTTGATAACATCCTTCTCACATGTGTCCAAGCTGAGGCTCGAACCCTTGACATATTGGTGAGAGATATGTCACGAGTACTTTACACACTATGCGGGTCAAACTCACCTACCTATAAAGTTATTATACACGCAGTGGCACTCTCTCTGTTTCAATATAGGAACTCATATACAGTATGCCTTTTTCCAGTCACTGGGGACCTTTTGCTCGTCCATGCATCTGCAGAACAGGATTTTAAGGGGCTCGACAAATTCGTTGCACAACTTTCTTAATACTGTACTCTGGAATGCACTCTGTCAGGGCCGAGGCTTTCATGAACATTTAGATTTGACGATTTGTTTCCGATACACTCCTCTGAGAACACAATAAGCATCAGCCCTGTGTCAAGTAGTCATTTCTCAAACACAGGAAAAGAATTTGTTTAATGCATTTGCCTTGTCCTGATCTGAGTCTGCACAACTACCATCTTCAAGCCTCAGGTCTGATACATCCATATTTCCAGCCCTTCTACACTCTGACTTAGATTGGTTCCTGGACCTGGCATACATCCTTCTCTCTTGTTCATCATTTGTCATAACTCTTCTCTTGAAGTTTTGAGAATTTTTCTTAACTTTGTCAACCGCTGCATGGTTCATGTCTAACGGTCTCCTTGTATTCATGGAGCCAGTGGATTTGGGCTTGGTTGTACATCTACAGTGTATTTATCAATCAAATAGTTCATTTCCTGTCTATGATATTCAGGGTAGCATCTATATTCTTATTTCTCAATGAGTCAGGCCAGTGAATACCCTTTATTTCCTCCCTCATCCTGTCATAATCGTGACTATTATTTTAACCTTAGCCAGCTCTCATCATGTACCAAGTAACGGTTAAATCTGAAGGACTCTGTCACATGATGGCTGGTGCCAATAGGAACTAGTTGTTCCAACTGGGCCACCATACCCTCCTCGTTAGTTATGATGAGGTCCAGTGGTTTCGGTGTTGTTTCCACTCTATAGTGAGCTGGATCTTTCACATGCACGGATAGAGAATTATCCCTCAAGCATTTCTACATAAAGAGTTTCAGGATTTTGAAGATCATTTGGTGTAATTTCATTCCTCCAATCGATGTCACCAGAGTTAGAATCCCCCATGACAAGGAGGTGGCTAAAGTTGAGCCCCATTACATTTTCTATTAAGGCTCGTAAGTTCTCTAGATTAAATAAATTGTAACAATGATTAAGTCTCTTCCGTTCAGTTTAATTTTACACCACTTTGATTCTTCAAAAACATCCTTCCCCTGCACCCTTACTCTAAGGTCCTGTCTAGCATAAATAACCACACCCCTCTTAATAATTCCTGCGAAAGGTTTATAATTGAATCATATCTATCAACTATATTAAATTCACATTCCCCCAGGTCGATCCTCCTGTTCGTATATCGGGTTGGTGAATCTTGAGTAAAGTTTCAAACTCTGCTGTCTTATCGAGGAAAGTGTCAGTACTGTACTGTATTTGCGTAGACAACTTTCAAATCGCAAACAGTCCTTGGCAGCGACTTCGAATTTGATAGTGCCTCTGACCTTTCATTCTTAGCAGCTCCATATTTTGTGGAGTGGGTGATTTCTCCTCGGTGAGAGATCATGAGGGCAGCAGTGTCTTGCTGTTTCCCCTTGTTCATCCCTCTGGTTCTGTACAACACTGGTGCACTTGCTTTCACTACATGTCTCTTGTATATTGTATAGCCCACCTGAGTTCGTCCCCATTTTTCATCAAATTCTCCCTCTTCTGCTTCAAGCACATCAGGAGTTCTCTATGCTTTTCCCTCTGCATTACTGTGTGATCTTGAAATATTGTGTTCCCTGATAAGTTTTTACCTGCCAAATGATATCCTACATTGCTACTCATTCTGTAATGTGATCCTGAGGGGGCAGGGCTTGTTTACTTGCATTTTCCCATAGCCTATTCACTTTGTTTTGATCATACTGTATACTGTACATACCCGGTACTGTATTTCATTCTGGGGTCATTTGGGTACCAGTGTGTCAGATGAGCGAGTTTTGGTTTTAATCCAGTTTAGCAAATGTGTTATTATTGTCAAGTAAGTTTGGACTACAAAAACACATCCTGATGCTCATGTAAAATTTGGCAACAGTGCTGGCACCAGAAGTGTTATTGTTGTGGATACTCTCCCCTACAACTGCTGATTGGTCACTTGCCGTCCACTTACCAGTCAACCAGCGGAGAGTTCCACAGACCGGGCCTCACTTTCGGACTGCGTGGTGATTGGCCAGTTACCGCCTTTACCTCAGCCAATCAGCAGCGCCGCTGACTTCACATATCTGGGGCCGGATAATCAAAACACCTCATAAGTTACGTCTTTCAGCATGATACAGTACCATATATTGTCGAATCTTTACAGTACCGTAAATTTAGCATACTCAAAATTTAATTACAGTTCCTTAAGCCTTTCGTAAGTTTTCATAACTCTAGTGTTTATCCTGTAAATTAAGTTCTCTTGTCGGAAGGAAGATGTCAGTGCAGGAGCTAGTTGGCCAATCAGCGCTCAGTTAACAAAATCATCAACCAATCACAAGAGAAGGAGAAATCAGCTGAGAGCGACGCACATAATATTATTTTGCAAACATGGAAGGACCACCAGCCAAGAAGAGACGGCCTAATTTCAGTGAGGCTGAAGTATACGCTATTCTGGGCAAATTCAAATAAATTGGTTATTGATAGCATAGCCTTGCCGAACCTAAATGACAAATCACTTCTCTTAAATTACTCCTTTAGCCTAGACCCTGGTGTTTTCCTTTCAATGTTGGGGACATTTGGTCTGAATTGTCTTCAAGTTCATACAAAAAACAACAATTTAAAACCTGAAAATATATCGGATTAGCCGTAAATTTTCTTAAATTAATACTCTACCTATGATAATGTTCAAGGAAAGTCTGGAACTAGACCTAAGGTAACTGCTAGACAAAGTGTCTCACTGAGGGCCTGACACTCGCCAAAAAACCATGTACACATTCTCTAACCTAACATACCATAACATAACCAAACCTATCTAACCTATATAACCTATAACCTATTGGTATAATTTCTTATTTAAATAATCCCCATGTTCTAACTAAATTAAGTAGGCCCCATGTTTAAACATTTATTTGCCTAAGATTGAAAAAGCAGTTATATAGGCCCCTATTAATTAAGTTAATTGCAATCCATATTTTACTCCTAATATCATTTAATTTTGGCTAGCCTATGGAAATTTATAGCCTTTCATGTTATCATAAGCTATATACATAAGAAAATAGGCTAAGGCTATTGGTTGAATATTAGAAAAACAAGGCGAAGTCTTGGCAGGAATGCTCACTTGACCTCATATTTGGCTTTCATTACTGAGGGATATTTACGGCTATACAACATTAATAAGTTCTATCTGCAAGTTTACACAATCATAAAACATATTATTACCCAAAGTGTGAACAATACAAACCTTCTGTTTTGGTAAAAAATACTTTATAATTTGTAAGAAGACAAAAGATGCGTCTCTCCCAAACTGAGACAAATACAAACACTCAAGCCGCTTATTATGGCAACAAAAAAGTTACGAAAAAGACAAAGTGAAATATTATATTTCAGTATGTTGATGTACAAAACATTTTCTTCATTATTGTATGATAAAACAAGTCTGACAAGCATTATTATAACATATTATTATTATTTTTTATACAATAGGGAATTAGTCACTACTACATCCGGGTTGAGAGCGTTACACAACCTCGGGAGCTGGTGTAAGTTACGTGCTTTAACTTACGGAGTTCGATGTCAAATATTTGTTTTGAGTATACCATCTGTGTTTTGAGTATGCCAATCTGAGACTGTAAGTCCAGTTGCGGGGTACACAACGACGTACAGTTCCATACAAGTTTTTGAGTATCCGGCCCCTGGACCTGATCCGGCAGAATGGTATAAATACCCCCAGCCTCGCTGTGAAGGTCATTCTACTCAACACTCTCAAACAGACAAAACCTCCTCTCAACAAGCTCCTCACCACACAGCAACTCCCTAGCACTGCATTGTACATATAATATATATATTCGTATTTAGAAAACGCCATTGTGAGTTCCCTTTCTCACCTCCATCCTTAGTGCGAGATCTCCTACATGTACGTATGTATGTGAGACTAACAAAGAGAAAATAGACAAACACAAAGAGAAATGTGACAACTGGCCACATACACTATGCTACAATATCTTTACTTTAGCTTTAGAAAATACCTGAAGAAGAAAAAGGTACGCTATTCCCCCCAACCAATTTGTTTATTCTTGAGGTCCTCCCTATTTGTTTTATTTGGAGTTAAGAAATAACTTTTCTGTACAGTAGATATTTTTGTCAGGTGGCTGAATAACCTGGGTTATTGTCCTTAAATATTACATACTGTATACTGTAGTCTTGGTTTTGCTGGGTGCACTCCTCCCCCCTTTTGCTGTATGTCTTGTAAGGCAGAAGATACAGGAATGTGAACTACATTAGCTGTATACCGTACAGTAGTTAAGAGTAAAATTACAATACAGCCCCTGTATTACTTTATATAAAAAAGATAAATTAAATAGTTCTTCATTGTCATTTTATTATGCCATGTATATTTTTTTTCGTTATTGGAACATGTCTCCCGGTATAATTTGGAAATCAATGGGGAAATCAGTTTTGATTTATGAAATGTTGATTAACAAAAGTTTTTCAGTAATGCTATCCTTTTGTAGATTGAGGAATTATGTTATTTTTTTTACATTGTCACAGTAATTGTACTATTGCTGTAGATATAGGTAATTATTCAGTAAGGGTGAAAGAATGACAGCAAATTAAGGGAAGTCATTAGTCATGGTATCATTCACCTGGCATTATAGAAAAGGAAAGGCTTGTGTGCAAAAAAAAAAGTAATATAGTACAGTAGTGTAGTGTATGAGCATTTTACATTTTTTATTGTAAATATGGTTTTGCTGTTTACTTTTCTTGTGTATTTCATTACAGTATTAGTTTGATATTATATATTTTTCATGTACATTTTGTGTTTCAGGTTAAGTGGAGGCATTGGTTTGAGAAGACACTTGCAGACAGCTGTACCACCACTTGCCCCATTGTCAAGAGTTACTGCTCAACCAAAACGTCGCCTCTCACCAACTCAGCTACCTCCAGCAACACCTACCACACCTTCACCTCTTTACAGTCCTACAAATGTTCATAGTATGACTGTACAGGGTACGATAAACCCCACAGTGCCAGCTTTGTTTGGACCTGCCCACAGCAAACCTGGAAAACCTAGTGGTGCTGGTGAACCTACAGATTCTAATAAAGCAACTCTGTATAGTAGCACAACCTGTAACAAAGCAACATTGTATGGTGTTAACAGTGATAATTTAGAAGTATTTATTGACAGTGTAAAGACCACTCCTAACTATTATGGAAGTGTAACCAGCAATAATACCACACTCAGTGACGACACCATCACAACTCCATCCAACTACTATGGTTCAAAAACCTTGGCGTCCGTCCAGCATCCAGCCATGTTATCTTCATCGGGTGTAGGTTCTCATCCGTCCGTCATCACTACCACAGCACCAGCAGACTGGGCACAACCTGAAGTTGGTTACTTTGGGCTACCATACTACAACAACCCTGTTTCAAGCTCACATGTATCTACAGGTTGGTAGTAAACATAAAGTACAGTTTATCACTGCATAAATCACCTTCATTGTCTTTTTTCAATAGGAGTCACTATTTGATACAAAATCTAGTAACATCATTCACTATTAATAACAGTATTTTTATGAACCATATCCATTTGAGGACATGAATATCCTCACTTCTCCATTAGTGTAGATGTTGTATTTTAACATAAATCTCATATAATTTTAATTTTTTATCAGACCAAGGTGTTGGGCGACAATCGGATTCAGGCAACAACTACTCTAAATCCAATACCACAACTGTAACTGCTGCTCCCCCGCAGTTTTCACACAAGCACACACTCCTCCGGCGGGCCTTCCAAGAGATGTTAAAAAGCGATTCTGAATCATCCCCAGAATTAGTACAAAAGGAAAAAAGTGTTTTTAAGTTTGATGATGCTGCAGACCTACCCAAGACACATGATGAAGCCTCGAAAATTACAGAGATGTTAGATGTTTCCACTCATGTGATGACAGCAACAACAAGTAAATCCCTTGATTTAGTAGATGATGAAAGTTCTAAATTATACATCCCAAAAGATGAAATATCTGAGAGTACAATTTTGCAGGTTGAAACTAAGTTCACACCATTGAAGAAAGAAATAGAACCACCAGGTGCCAATGACTCAAACGAAGAAATAGCAGTTGATATTACAACACATGAATCACAAGACACCAAGACCAGAGAAATGAAAATTATTGAAAAGTTGCCGGCAGGAGTTTTGGAATCTATAAAAGAAGGTGGAGGTAAATTTGATGTTAAATCTCTCAAGGGTGAAACAAAATCGGAGAGTGATATTCAAGGAAAAGAAGAAGACAGAGAAATGCAATCATCCTTACTACTTTCTGTTCTGTATAAAGAGTTAATGAGAACAAGGCAAGAAGTTGAAGAGCTAAGGAAAGTACAAGAACAAATGCTCACAGAGAAAGGAGAGAAAAAGGAAGACAACACAGAGGAAACCAAAAAGGAAGAAGGCCTCGACTCTAGTGATAAGAAGGGTGAGAAGAGAAAGTGTTCAGATGATGCCAACTATAAGTCAGTATTAGATAATAAAGAATCAACTTTACAACCTGAAGCAAAGAAATCAAAAATCAGCATTCGAAGTGATCTTCTGTTAACTGATAATATGATTACTACAACATCCCCAGCAACAACATCTGATTCTTCAGATTTGCCAAGAGACAGTCCATCATTATTACCGAGATCTAGTCCCCCACTCCTGAAAACTAATACCCAAATAATACCTACAACTAAAGTCCCATTAACTAGTCCCGTTTTGCCTGATCCAGGTTTTGAATTATCTGTTATTAGTTTAGTAAATTCTTCAGCACCACAAACTAGTCATGTATTATCAAGAACAAGTCCTGGCATATCCATGACGAGTCCTGGAATATCAAGAACAAGTCCTGGACTGCCAAGGACAAGTCCTGGACTGCCAAGAACAAGTCCTGGACTGCCAAGAACAAGTCCTGGGCTGCCAAGGACAAGTCCTGGGTTACCAAGAACAAGTCCTGGGCTGCCAAGGACAAGTCCTGGGCTGCCAAGGACAAGTCCTGGGTCAATAGGGAATAGTCCTGGAGTATCAGGAACAAGTCCAGGGCCACCAAGAACAAGCCCTGTAATAATGCAAGCTATGACAGTACCACACAGTAATTCAGTGTCACAGAATTCTCATATAGTGTCATACACGAGTCCTGCAATATTGCAAAGTCCTATAATGAGTGACTCGCCTGTACTAAATTCAAATGTTGCCATGTCAAAAATGACCATTGGACAACCAACTATCAGTCCTGGAATACCTAGATCCAGGCCATCAATATCCAGTACTATTACTGCAATACCAATATCTAGTCCCACTGCATCAAGGACTAGTCCAGTGATATCTAGGACAAGCCCAGTGATATCAAGAGTAAGCCCTGCAGTATCTAGGATGAGCCCTGTAATAGCAAGAGCCACTAGTATTCCAGCCAGTAAATCGGATTCACATTTAGCAGCAATGAGTCCTGACAAACTTCGTACTGTATTTGGGATCTCTAATTCAGAAGTAGAGGTCATGCCTGTATCAGTAGGAGGAAAGTATCCTCTTCCTGAACCTTCTCCACAAACATATTTAAAGGTGTTGGATGAATTCCAACATCTACCCCAGGAATCGCCTCTTCTGTTGAATGCTGTCAAGGGAGTACGACGAGATAGCTTGCCTGCAGATGTTGAAGTTTTAGCTTCAACTGGACTGCCACACTTTCGTCATAACAGGATCCCTCACGAAGATACCCGGAGAACTCGTCAGTCTCAAGAGAATGAAGTTAAGCACATTGCATTTGCCCCTTCTGACCCCACAGACTTACAACAACAATCATTACGAAAGCAACCTCCACCTCTTAAGTCAGCAGCCTCACTTGTGAGAAGATATTCAGATAGCCTCGATGTCCATCAGATAAATCCATTAATGCATCGCCTCATGTATCCCAGTACACACCCAAATCCTGCCGTCTCAATTCATTCCACAAATTCATCCACGGAGCAACAAAAAATGGCATCTTTATATTCATTTGCTCAACCACAGTGTAATCCTACACAGTATCCTCCCAATGCTCAAACTGGGCGGAGAAACAGTGAAAGCAGTTGCAGTGAAAGATCTCGGGAATATCAGCAGGCTGTTGCTTTGAGCATGCAACACCAATATCAGCAACACTTAGGTGCCAACACACCTATGATGAGGAGTCTTGGACCAGATAAAGCAAGTATTTTCCCGATACCTTCACCCATGTCAACAGTTATTCGCCCATATAAACCACCTTCACCACCTGTATCCAACCGATCTGCCCTGGAGTATCAGAGTGAGAACTTTTATCGTTCGAATATGCCATTTTTTGAAAGATTAAGAGAAAACATCCAGCAATCTGGAATACCTTCAGCAGACAGAGGACATGCAGGTCAAAAGAGGTTACAGCCAGCTACTGGAACTGTTGAAAAACCCCCTCAACCACAGACCTTCGCCCCTCGGGTCCTTGTCCGGGAGTCTGTTCCAGAAACGTCATCTCATATGCCTCCTCCATCATTTTCAACCACACATTTTGCTAATACTAACCAACACTTGCCGAATGTCATGCCCAATCATCATGGCCACTATCCAAATAATATGCATCCAAGTTCTACCATTCATCACCTGCCTCAAACTGGAGTACTTCCAGGTAACCATCAAGTTGCTTCATCTGTCATAGCAAACACCAACAGTAATCAACGCAACAACAGTGGAGGAAATAGCACTGGAGAGAAAAAGCAGTGTCTAAACTGTCCCCAGCCAGCTAGATTCCTGTGTTCAGGGTGCAAGAAAGCTTGGTATTGCTCAGAACAATGTCAGGTAAGAGATATTTATGAAATCAGAAATATTGTTAGCTCAGGGATGAATACTGTACTCCTAAATAATTTAGGTTGTCACTAGTTTTGTTGGTAATGAGCAATGGGAAATGTCAAAAGTTTCAGGATTTAGTACTTAACATTAAAGTAAACCAGACTTACCAATGATTTACAATGACACTGCCAGCACAAAACAACTTGTTCTCTCGAGTAAATATTTTGTGTAAAATATTACAGTATTTCATCTTTAGTTAGTGCAGTACCTTATGATACAACTTATTTTGATTAGAATATTTCAAACTCAGATAATTTCTGTCTTGCATTGTATATTCCATTTGTGATGTGTACTTTCAAAATGGTGACTTATCATTTAGGTACCAGTGTTTATAGGGCTTTACCTAACTGTACCATTAGGATAGAAGTCTTAATCCTAATGGTCAACAAGTTAGGTTGGTGCCCAGTAAACTTGGAGCCTATTTGACCTGTAACCTTTTAGAAGAACTATATGAAAGGCTGATGGTCCCTCTTTTAAAATAATTTCTATGCAATATCCATAATTTTGTTTATTCTTCTTATAACCCCAAAATTTTATAATCTGGATTTGTCAATATTATTCATATAAATTTTTTAGGAATTTTTTTCTATTGATACTGTAGTTGTTGTTTCCAAATGACTGAAATCAAGCATTTAATACTCCACTCTTTTTTTTCTTTCATTCCAGCGTGATCATTGGCGCATGCATAGTGCCATGTGTTCTCTGTGAGCCACTATGAAGTGGGGTCCCCTGATTTAGTGAAGACTGCCAAGGGCTACACATAAGGATTCCAAAGATTCCTGAAGACAACCAAAGGCTACACACAAGCATCATGGAGATCAGTAAGATAGTGCTGCCATGATCCACAGTGCTTGTGTAACCTGACTTTGTGTTTCCTAATGCTGCGTGACCTGACTATTTATCACATGTAAGTTGCACCAACTTTGAAATGGTAGATGTGTTTATGTATCTGGCTGTGAAATGGCCTTATATAATTATCATGAAATGTATTGCAAAGTGAACAGTTGTGTAAATAAATAGAACCAAGTACTCTATTGTACTGTACACTTATTTTGCAAATACAGTACCATAACAAAAACTGATACAATTAGTTGTAAAATGAGTACTGTACAGTACAGTACAGTATGTGATTCAGTATTTGGGAGAAAGATAAGGACAAGGTTGCATTTATACAGAAAATCCATCTGATACATGGGAATAAAAATTTAAACTAGACAACATACAAGAAAATACATATTAAACAGTGGATACTAAGACAGCTGTAGAATTAGAAAGACATACATGGAAGTACTAAAATGTCATGAAATGGTTTAAACACTGTGTGCAGATGTAACATCATTAGTTAAAACAAAAAAATATCGAACACCTTTGTGTTTTTGGAAAACTAAATAATAGCACGAGTTATTTTTAATCGACTACAGGTTGACAATCCCTTATCCAAAATCCTTGGGGCCAGAGGCATTTCGGCTTTCGAAATTTTCCGGTTTTCAGAATGTTTTTTTTTTTAGGTCGCCCGGGCACAAGTCACTGACCCACATTGGGGCCTGGGGGGCGAAAATATATTAAAAATTATGATAATAATAATTATAATAATAATAATTCATAGGTCCAGGTTGTGTTTCTCACTTTTGATCTTTTTTTCATTCTTGTATTTCTTTATTATTATTATTACAGTATTATTGTTATTATTGTTATGATTATTATTTTATTTTGGTGTTTTTTTTATTAAAATTTTTATTTACTATGAATAATTATTATAATTAATATTATTATAATTATTATTACTATTACATTTTTGCCCCCCAGGCCCCAATGTGGGTCAGTGATCTATGCCCGGGTGGGCTAATCCGTTTAAAAAAAAAAAAAAAAAATTTACCCCACAATAAAAAACTTTAGGTTTTCAGAGCTTTTCGGTTTTCGGATAAAGGGTTGTCAACCTGTACAAGCTGAAAATAAGACATTATATACAGGGTACATGAGGAACTGTGTAGTTCATGAACAAGTCCAAATGAGAGTAACTTGATGACTGATAATTCCTTTTACCAGTTTAGAGATTTCATAAAACGTTTATAAGGTTTAGTTAAATGATGTTAGTGAGATGCTCTTCTGTGTTATATATTTTATGGTGTTATTGGCATCATGTGGATAAATGTACAGTACCATATTTAGTGCATATTTCGAATTCTTGCCATAATTTTCCCACCATTTATTTCTAACTCATGTGTGCCATAATTTTACATTATTTTTTATACAAACTGATAATTGTACTATTTATTTTGTTTTGTTAATCAAAAAGTGGAAGTCTCCAAGACTCAAGAAGTGCACCCAACTTAATTACACATATCATAGTGTATAATGAACCAATATTTTTTTATAACTTTCCTACTTTTTCATGTGATTCTGTAAATATGTGTCTATGATTGTAGTATACAAAGTTGTAGCTTTTTAGTCAGTGTGCATTTAAGGAAATCATGTTTTAAGAGAACCGAGCTGGTGTAACTATTGTTTTTCTCAAAAGTGACTATAAAGAAAAAATATGATACATGCTTGTATTAATCAGCTCCCTCATATATTCATTAAAACAGTGTAAGTCATTATTTATTTATTTATTTTTATTTAAAATTTCATCATTATCAGGTTACTGTACTAGCCATTTGGGCCGTTGGTCTGTTCTTTGTCAGATTTTTATTGTCCAGTACAGTACCTGAAGGAAACCTGAGGTTGTTTGGTAGAATCATACTGTACTGGATAACACCCTTCTTACTTCTGTCTCATCAGGGATTGAACCCAGGACACAATGGTGAAAGATGTGTGTGTTACCGTAGTACCACAAACCCGTTTCATTTTACTTCATTTAGTAGGTTAGGCAGGTAGTCTTTGATTACCCTAGGGAGTTGCAACCCTGCCTTGCCAGCTGTGAGTTGGCATTAGGAAGAACATCCACAAGTAAAACTGCTTCAACTATGCTTGATGACATCACCTGGTCTCTGCTCTATTTCTGGGTTTGTGGGGCAAATGCCCATTCTGGTTTTACCAAATAGCTGCTATCAGATAATTGCAGCTAACCCCCAAAAGCATGGAAAATGGCTGTAAAACAATAATGGTGATGATGATACAGTAATTCAGAAACAACACGCATTCAGGTACCTCAATATAACGGTACACAAACAATAAATGTACTGTTTATTTTTATTAATTCTTACACAATAAGAAAAATATGGCAATTAATTCAAACAAATTACAGGTATACATCGATTTGCTTCCTCTTACAGTATCAACCTTTGATGAGATCACCTCTTCCAAGACAACACTGTAGTATTATTGCTAAGTATGATTTTTAGCTAATCTGATACCTGTAATACAGTACATATACTATATTGTTAAACATACAGTACAGTACTGACACTAGTATCAAGATATCAGCAATTAAAATTTTCTCGAATAACAAATATCTAGTCTCAAATGGACAGCTAACTCTTCCACTGTAGAAAGATAAAATTCTACCATAGATGACTTGCTTCTAAGAAAGGAGTAACCATTAAGTCTACAGTCGGATTATGGGTGCTGAGAATACATTTCAACCACTTCCTCCTCTCTTTAATTCTTTGTCAAAGAAGCTTACTGATACTGTACATAGCCTTCTCAATATGGAATATACCCAATAAAGGGTGGCTTTTGTCTGGTACAGTATAATTAGCTGACTCAGCCAGCAAGATCTAGTAATAGGAACATTGGTCGGGTATACTTTACTGCCCGCCCTTAAAATGTTTCAAACACAAAAGTGATGGCACTGACTGCAGTAGTGCTAAAAAGAAAATTAAATTCTTAAGTATATATCGAAGAAAAATGGAAATTATCCAAAAACTCTCTAAATTCTCAAACTCAATATGGAAACTCCATGATACTCCAGTGTATGAAATAAGATGTGCGTTTTAATGGTAGGAAATTATACCGATATGTAAAAATTTTTGTCTAAGTAATATATATATATATATATATATATATATATATATATATATATATATATATATATATATGGGGAAAAAAGGAAACCTACCCATTAACCCCTTTACTATGGGGATGTGGCATCCCCATAGTGATATTTTATTTGACTAATGCCAGACGATTTTATTCAACACAGAGGACCCAGTACACAGTAATGTACAGTAAATGGCTTGTTGAAACTGTTAAACCTTAACAGCAGTCATTTACTGGTAAGGTTCAACAAAGTAACATTATTAGTGACACTGACAACTCCGAATCTACAGCCTTGACTAGTAACCACCTTACAATGGGAAGACCAATTTATAATGAATTGGCTCCTGTCATCAGTGTTGTACATTGATCTGGCTATGTTTGGTTCACTCTAGCACACACACAATATACAACAAAAATCATATACTGTACCAGGTTTACTGAACACTAAAAAGGAGACAAGAATTCATCAGTCTTGACAACTAGACCAACTAAGCCACATTTCAAATATCTGCTCAAATTGGAATTTTCTTCCAGTTACAGTACCAAGCTCAGGTAGTAGTACAGTATTCAATGTTTGCCACAAAATTAAATAAAAAAAAATCCAGGTTTATTTGTAAATACAAACGGTACAATTCCTGCTTGCCACTGGAAATTTGACGATGAGTCAAGTTATTATTTCAGAACATTTGTTATATACAGAACAGTATCTTGTAAACAAATTTAAATTACAACAAATACAAAAAGGGAACATATTCCAAAAATTTATTAGTTTTATCTCAAATTTAATTGTACAGGGTAAATGGTATTAATTACCCTTGATAACTAAACCAAGTTTCAAACTGATAATACAGTACAGTGGTCCCTCAGTTAACGAACGGTTCAATTAACAAAATTTTGGTTAACGAATTATCTCCCATAAGGATTTTCAGTTCGATTAACGAACAAAACTTTGATTACTGAAATCCTTACGACAAACACGTTTTGTTGTGAGCATCAACTGATAAGCCAGTCTGCCAATACAGTACAGTACAGTAATCAGTTCTATGTTTACATTCGTTTCCAGTGGAGTAAAAATCAAGAAAGTTGGTCTCTTGAATATTTCTGCAATTTTTGTTAAAATTATTGGTCATTCTGAAATTTAGTTAACATATTGATAATATACGGTGCAAAAATTACGAAACACGAAGAAGGCATTAGGATCAATGTACTCTGTAAAGAATATGACATGTCATCATCGACTGCCTCTACAATCAGCTGTTTGATATGTAAACAAAGCTGCCGGGAATACAACATACACACCTCAAAGTAAGTTAAAATACAGTATTCTTTTGTTTTTATTTATTATTCTACAGAATACTGTACAGTACAGTACTGTATTAAGTTTATAAAGTATTTAATTTTTTGTTAATTCTATTACCGGTATACAGTACTTTGTATGTACAGTATACTTTTTCTGTGAGTTGGAACCAATTACCAATATCCCATTGAAATAGTCGATTCTGTTAACGAAATTTTCAGTTAACGAATGACTCTGTGGAACGAATTGTGTTCGTTAACCGAGGGACCACTGTATTGTACAATCCAACTGCCTGGTACAATGTATGCAGCATCCACTCTGCACTATATAAACACGCACAAAATTATAAGGATACGACCAGCATAACCAAAATAAAACATAGGATTTATCTCATTCAACAGAAACCAAGAATTCATCTCACTTTACAACTAAACTCGCAGGTTTATAAGTTGATATCCAAACTCTCTGTCACTATGTTATCAAGCTGAGATTTTCTTCCAGTTAGCCACTGTGACAGTCAAAATAGACAAGGCACCAATTAAACATGAGATTAATAATACAGTAATGGTTTCTTCATCACTATGGTTAATACAGTATATAACAGTTTAAGTTCACCTTGGAAATGTAGGATAAATTTTGGTGAATAGGTGAGCACTAGTTTGAATCCTAGTCCATGTTTCTGGGTTGTCAGAACTGGTTTACCCTCAGAATCTTTAACTCTCTTCAATAGATGCACTATACTGCTTTATTTTCTGTACAGGTTCAATTTTTTTTAATGAATTCACACGTGTTTTTTTTTTTTTCACTCCCTTAACTACAGTACATTGCATGCACTAAAATGACATCCAGTCAAAGAATAAGAAAATAATTTAATATTTCTTCAATACAAAAAGTCTATATGGTACAGTAATTAATTTAAGTAAGCGAGAAGAAGAAAGTAGAGTACTGTAGTATAACTAATTTGGGTGTAAAGAGGACATTCCTGAGGACATTCATAAGTTGGATTTGTACGTAAGATGGACACATGCTATGTGCATACTGTACTTACATAACAATGTTTAAAATCACACTACTGTATATCATAGCCTAAAATTACTTAATTTAAGACAAAAGAAGTCACAGAATAACAAAATACAGTAAATGAAAGTAAAAAAAAAAAAAAAAAGCCATCAGGTAAATAAAATACTGTAAATCTCAAGTTTAACCTCGTTTGTATCAGCAGGCATTCCTAAGTCGAATGTTCGTAAGTCAGGGACCCCCTGTATTACTGAATGAACAGTCATATCTTTTTTTCCCTATATCACTGCCTACACACCTTTGGCATTCTGGCAACTGGGAAAAAACATGGAAATGTACCTGATCATAACAAGACAAACCACTGAGGTACATACACAGTACAGTATGTACAATTTTAAAAAGTGGCTTTATCGTACATTAACCAGGAACTTTAGGAAATCTTTCAGCCAATTAATGATAGCCAGGTTTTGATTTTTCCATAAAAAATACGTTTATCCTATGGTTCTTGTTGTGATTCAAATGAATCTGACCTTTGTTTCTGGTGCTAACTGCCCGTTTTCGAGTTAAGCCTCCTCCCCCATGACAGGGATGAGGGAAGGACCTAACCTAACCAACCATAAAAACCTGACCTCGGATCTTACTTAGAGGCTGGTGTCGACATCAGAATGTGACGCGTCTGGCTCCTTTGACTGTGAGAGTGGCCTGTAGCCTGATGATCCGGCCTGCGGGTTCTCGGTCTTCGCTAATTGGCTACTGCCTTCCCACAATGCAAGACATTAAACAAATTATGAACAGGCCGTGCATTTCCCATAGTGAATCATTCTCCTCAGTTCATTGTGTACCTATTGCTGAGAACAGATGTTGTGGATTTTTTAACTCACTATATCTCCAGTATTTCTCATCAGTGCAGAAAGTGTCATACAAGAAATTTTTCTTATTTTTGTTTGGTAATCTGGTTACAAACAATAAATTAACGGAATTCAAAACCTGGCTGCTATCCTAAATTGACCAATTTTTTCTATTGAAGATGCTATATGTAAATGCTTTTTTACCTCATAAAAATACCATAAAATGATAAGGTTTGCAATTTGTGTACAGTAATAATGTGACTGTAGATACTATCTCGTTCTGAATATACTAATACAGTATATTCACTATTTACGTGCTGGCGGTTTCATTTCACACCGGTCAATACTCACAAATAATCAGCGTTTTTATAAGAAAAGATTTCTACAGTCACTTGCAAACTTAACCTAACCTAAACACGTTTCAGTAATCTAGATTATCAGTGCTATCAGCCTCCATCAATCAGAATGTGTGCCACACAAACAGCAGAAGTAAAGGTCCACTACCAGACACACCACCACTTCAAACAAATATCAAATGGCAAGTTTACAAGTGACACCTTCATATTGTTTACAAGTACTGTACTACGACTGAAACTCGGATATAATCTTGCCATACATCACTGAGTAGGAAACATAACTGCACTGGCAACAAGAAAGGCATGCAAACGTTCCTCAGGTGTAGGAAAAGTCTTCCTGAATACAATGGTTGCCAGATGTCCCCTTAGTTGTTCCCAGCACCATCCATAACTGGGCAATTCCTCCTTCACATCACGCCACAGACGTTGTATGTTTTGCATGGTCGACTCTGTCTCAGATTCTGCAAATTTATTAGAATGTATCGCTGTTCTGTGCTCATATCCTTCATTCTGCAGATTTTTATAACCTTTCCAGTCATCGGTAATGATGACAGTACCGGGCAATACACACCGCTTGATGGCTGCCAACAACGTCTGTTCGGTACGATCCTTGACAATTACCAAAAATACTCTCCTCGTGCCACGTTGGATGCCTCCAAGCACCCAGTATCCCTCAATCGCATGCCCAAGGCTGTCTTTCCTACTTCCAAACATTATCTCATCAATCTCAACAATGGTTCCTGGTCCACCAAGATTGTTGCACTTAGTTTCACAGTAAGTGCAAGTGACCACTCGGAAAACATTAAAACAGTCAATCACAACCTTCTGAGTAAGACCGACTTCAAATACCACTTGCTCCAGTGATATTCCTGGGATGAGGAACCAATAAATTAGTGTCAGTATCTGCTGGAAAGAAAAATTACTTTGTTCAAAAAGAGTGCCCTCCAGTGCACTCACATTCAACCTACACCTCGTCTTCTTCATGTTGGGTTTGCGTCCCTGGTACACCACTTTGTTACATACAAAACGTCTTGCGTGATTGGGATAAATCACAGTATTACAGGTTGGACACTTGATAAATTTCTTCACCACACGATGATTCAAAAGGAATGCCCGAAGTAGATCCTCGTCACCCATGACATGGTTTAAGTCTATATAGTTCAGTGAGCATCCTTGACATTCTTCTTCCATGGTTACTGGTGGTATATAACTTCTTTAAACTGTGCTCGTACTCAAGAGGGGTTTTTCAGACTCCTGTACACCAATATGTTTTTAAGCGGATTGATGTTGTGTGGTGATGACAGAGATAAAGCGTTTACTACAGCACCATAGGATAAAATATATGCTTTGTTATGCTCCTTCCTCTTCTTTTCCTTTTCCGACAATTAAACAAAGGATCTAGTCTTGGCTAAGTTGACTTACACTGCTTTGAAAGACTTGTTGACTTGTTGACTAAAGCTCCACGGGTCGTTTATACTACAAGAATAAAACACGTTTTCTTTGACACTGAATATATATACTATCGTAGTCACTGTATTGTAGATGGTTCCGTTGAACCCAGCAATACGAAAGCAGGAGCAGCCTTCACCATAGTAGGAGGTGACACGGTCCTTTGGTGAACTTCAGATTTTTTTTCCATTTCACCACCGATCGGCTCGTTAGCCATTTGGGCGATCGGTCACGTCTCTGTTACGCACTGTTGGCAAGTACTGGGCATGCACCGGCTCCTGAATGTCCTGGAACCTGCTCCAGTGTTGGTCAAGTCTGGTCTTGAAAGAATTCACACTCGGTGCCGTCTTTCTTTACTCACTTTTTTTTAGCGTTCGTGAACCAGCACCTTGTATTGCTCCCTATCATATGTTTCCTCCTTTTACTCCTCTTTCTTCCTCGTCCATCCCTCCTTCTCCACTCGGTCCTCCTCCTCTTACCGTTTCCTTATACTACTGTAGTGGATTTCTCCCCTACAAACGCTGTTTGTCGCTGAGTAGCCGACCCCACGAATTCCCCAGTGTTTGCCTCGTGGTCTAGGTCAACCAGCGCCGCCTTACATGACGGAGGTCAACTACTAAGCCACGCCTACCCCCCGCTATTTAAGACCTGACCTCGTGGTGACCGCTCTCTTTCTACCTCCACCAACCAGCCAGCAACACCTCCTCCTCCTCCGCCTGCCTGGTGGTCCTCGCTCCTGCCGGCGAGCATAGCGACCCACAAGCTGGTCCTCCTCTGAGCATCCTCACCAACCAGCTCTCTCTACATCACGCTTGTAACCACGCTGCCACTTCCCAGCACCAAGCTGCATTGTACATCCAATACAACATGTATACAGAGAACACATTGTGAGTTTCCTTTCTCCAACCCATCCTGAGTGTGAACCCAAACATCCCATACCCCATACTACTACTGTTCCTTCACGTACTCTTGCAACACTTTCTGGCAGATTGTTCCAAGAGTTCACAACTCTCACTTCGAAAAAGTTTGCCCTCGCAGTTTTCTGGACCTGTGGTTTGTTCAGCCTTGAGCTGTGACCCTGTAGTGGATTCCTCCCCTAAACACGCTTGTCGCTGAGTAGCCTACCCCACCAATTCCCCAGTGTATGCCTTGTGGTCTAGGTCAACCAGCGCCGCCTTACATGACGGAGGTCAACTATTAAGCCACGCCTACCTCCGCTATATAAGACCTGACCTCGTGGTCAGCAAGGGGAACCAGATCAATATAATTTTAAGGGACGTTTCTAAGGCTTTTGATAAAGTTTGGCATTTAGGCTTAAAATATTAAAATTGGGACTTAACGAACACTTGCTAAGAATGTTGTGTAACTATTCAGATGATAGGAGAGCACAAATTCAAATTGGAAACTTTATGGGAACTATGTTTAATCTTGAGAATGGAGTACCTCAAGGAGGATGCCTTTCTCCAACACTATATACAATTTATACCTCAGACACACCTCAACCTACCCCCTTTAGCGAATATGTAATGTTTGCTGATGATATTACTCAAATAGTATCATACCCACGAAAATCAACCCAATTTATAGCACTCTACACGGTAAGAGCGATAAAAAATATAAATGGTTTTGAGAAAAAATGGACTAAAACTAACAAAAAGAGGATATATAACATACTTAAAAGATAAAGAACGACAGGCAAGAATAAGATTATCAAAAATAAAACGCTTTAAGAACCTTAGCATTAATAACAAAAGAAAGATTTATGTAGCCCTTGTCAAATCAATTATGGACTACCCACCCATCCCATTGAACACTCTTAGTAAAACGAGCATTAAAAGGTTACAAACAGTACAAAATATAGCCCTCAGATTTATATATAACATAAAATATACAGACCATATCAATAATGAACAGCTACACAAGAGAGCAAACCTCCTAGCAATCAATGTAGAAATACACAACAAAGCCGCAAATATTTGGAAAAAAGTGACTGAACTTAACACAGAAACATACCAAAACTGGATAAATAACATAGACAACGAAGAATTCCAAGAACACAGTTAGTTTAAATCAGCCAGGAAGAAAGTAGTTGAACCATCTCCTGCCCCAATATACATATAAAACATTAATAGAGAGAATAAAAGATGAGAGTGACCTACCAGCTCCACTAAGACCCTGGCAGGCCTCTCCATACAGTGTACCTTTAGACTAACACAACTAACACTTAACTAACACCTTAGCCAAAAAAAAAAAATTGTGACTACCCTCCCAGCTACACAAGGACCTGGGCGGGCTCACTAACTTCAACAGTAAATAAAAATAATAATAATAAGCAGCACCATATAAATAAACCAATATTAATACAAGGGTCTGACGACCCAAGGAAGCAGAACAAAGATAAAACACCAATAGGAAAGATGAAGCGATCTGGTTGAGCCCAGATTCTTTCTACTCCTACTGTATTTCAGTTTCACCACTTTTTCTTCAACCCCTAATAATCTTCTTTCACCTCATAACTAATGACTCCGTACCGTACCGACCTGCCTCTCTCTTTCTACCTACACCAACCAGCAAGCATCACCTCCTCCTCCTCCTGCCTGGCGGCCCTTGCTCCCGACGGCTACCATGGCGACCCACAAGCTGGTCCTCCTCTGAGCACCCTCACCAACCAGCTCTCTCTACATCACGCTTGTAACCACGCTGCCACTTCCCAGCACCAAGCTGCACTGTACATCCAATACAATATGTATACAGAGAGCACATTGTGAGTTTCCTTTCTCCATCCCATCCTGAGTGTGAACCCAACAACCTGTACTCCACAACCCCTTGGCGAGCGTCCGCCAGCTCCAGGTAAGGACACTCGACTAAGTAGTGCCCCTTGAGAGGCTTATACACCTCAATTAGGTTGCCCCTTGCCCGTCTGTAGGCGCTCCAATCTTTCAGGGTAGCTGAGGTGCCGAAGTGCAGGCACCAGTCTGATGGCCCTCCTTTGAACATTTTCAATCAACTGACAGTCCCTAGTATATCTCGGGGACCAGACGGGGTGACATTGTAGCGTAGTGTATGTGGCCAGTTGTCCAATTTCTCTTTGTTAGGCTCACATACATACGTACATGTAGGAGATCTCGCACTAAGGTGTGAAAGGAAACTCACAATGGCGTTTTCTTTATATTTATATATTATATGTACAGAGCAGTTAGGTGCTGGGAAGTTGCTGCGTAGTAGAGGAGTTGCTGTGGAGGAGCTTCTTTAGAGGAGGTTTTCTCTGCTCAAGTGGAAAGTCGGCAGCCCACACCCTCACATTTTTGCTTACACCGAGAACACCGGCACAAGCAACAACATTGCCGAGATACTGAGCACAGTGGACAATAAACCAGCTTTGGTGGTCTTCCTCGACTTGGAGAAGGCCTTCGAACTAGCAAATCCACTGGCCATTATAACAACGCTCGCCGAAAAAGGTGTCAAAGGATGGTTGCTGGGGTGGATCCAGAACTACCTTACACAGAGAGAAGCAAGAGTACGCTTTCAGGGAGCAACTTCAAGCTACAGGGTCCACGAAAACGGAACCCCACAAGGAGGCATCCTCAGTCCAAAGCTGCTCAATGTCCTGATGGAAAATCTAGTCAGACTACCTTTCAGACAAACAGCCAAGCTCCTCTGCTATGCAGACGACTTACAGCTCATAGTAAGAGGAGCAAACAGACTAGTCAACACGCACTCCAACTTATAGAAGTGGAGTGCAACAGACTTGGACTCAAGATAAATCCAGCCAAGTCGAAAGCGATGGCCATCTGCACAGACACACCAGACATGATGCTCTCCATACAAAACACGCCGGTAGTCTGGACCAACACCCACCAGTGTCTTGGAATCTGGTACGACCAGAAACTCACTTCCAAGCCGCAACTCGAGTATCTCAGGCACAGGAAGAAGAGCAGACACAACATAATGAGGTCGCTCACCAGCACAACCGCAGGAGCGAACATACACGTGCTCAAAGCCTACTACACGGCCGCCATCAGATCGCTGGTAGATTGCAGTGCTCCAGCGCTCATTGGACTGAGAGAAGACCAGATAGCTAAGCTAGAAGTTATCCAAAATAATGCTCTCAGGACCATTCTCGGAGCACCCAAGTGGACCATAATTTGCAATTTGCAAATGGAAACTGAACTACCACCCCTGGCAGTACGAGTCAAGCAGGTGACAGCCGGTCTCCTCGCCAAAATCTGTAGATCAGATAAGCCCACAGCTGCCAAAACGCGAATCAGTGCCTCCCTCCACCTCGACCACAGAGTGCGAGGGGCCACCTGGTCGCACGAGGCAAGCGAGGTCATCAGGCACCTGCAAGCATAAATACTCGTCAAGAACAACAAAGACATACGAGACAGGGATTATGTAGTTCCACCACCATGGAGCCCTCCACCAGCCACACTCAAAATCACCGAACTAGGTGATAGCAAAGCCAACCTCCAGAAGGAGGACCTCAAAAGAATAACTCAGGAAGCCATAGCCACCGAGACACCGGCTGATGCAACATCCTCCCTCAGCAAGTGCAGACCCCAGTTCGGGGGGCGCGCCACTCCGAAACTGACCACGTCCAAGAGTGGGGGTTGGTGGTAAGCGTTTACTGACCAAGGGTCCGCTTACACTTGCAAACCTGCAGTATCCTTTCATATCTGCAGGTAGGACAACCTCCATCCCCAATCCCAAATCCGGTCTGGCTGCTCCAAGAGCTCCAGCCGGAACCATCAAACGGGCCGCCTACAGGCAAAGGCCCGTGTCGGACTACGGTCCGACAATCTCAACAACAACAACAACACGCTGCTGGTTGGCTGGGAAGCGGACGGTAATTGACCAATCAGCAGTTGTGGGGGAGAGTATTCACTACAACAGTACTCCAGATGGGGAAGCACTTCACTCTTGAAGATCTTTACGAGGGACGGACCGTCTAGATATCTGAACGACCTTCTTATTAGACCTAATAATTTATTTGCCCGATTTACCTTCTTCTCGCAATGGCCGAGAACTTCAGCTCATTGTCAACATACACACCTAGGTCCTTCTCACATTCAGTCTCAAATAGTGCAGTTTCTTCATCCCGTTGGAACATATGATACGCCTCCTTACCGTTGGTACACCCCAGGTGCATCCTCTTACACTTCGTGACATTGAATCTCAGCAGCCATTTCTTCGACCATTCCTGGAGCGAAACATTGAGATAGACATCCCATCCAGTCACGAACAGATAAAGAAGACACCGGCTCCTACTACCACCTGAGATCCCTTGTCCGAGAATTGCTGTTCGACACCACAACCGCATCCAGCCCATACGTGCACGAACTGATCGCTATAAGAACAGCCCAGTCCCAACCATTGTAAAAATTATCAATAACTTGTAATAAATCAGTGTATTCACTCCCAGTAAACACTGCTCCTTACACTGTCACTATGTTGAAATGGACTGTAGTTTGAGCTTTTCCCCATCTAGTTATTATATGTCTTATTTGTGTCACTTATGTTACTTGTATATTATTTGTAATTCGTAACCCATTCCCCAAATATGTAACTGTATATTTTCAGCCTTCTGGCTGCCAAGCTCTTTCAATAAACCGTTAATTATTATTATTATTATTATTACAATAACACGAACGGCCCTGTGGAAAATAGAAAGACATACAAGATTAACACCAGAATCACGAATGGCCAGGTGGTATATCTGGTCATGAATTATGAGACACTATTCATGAAGGATATAACAAGATGGGAAGAAAGCACCCTCCACCGACTGAGACTGGGATACCCATGCAATTGGGAGATGGGTGTACAGGTACCAGCAGAGGAGCACATAAGACCTGCGACATGAAGCCGCTGGTGAGATGGTCGCTGGTGACGATGATCGCTGGTGAGGTGGTCGCTGGTGAGGTGGTCGCTGGTGAGGCGGCCGCTGGTGAGGCGGTCGCTGGTGAGGCGGCCGCTGGTGACGATGATCGCTGGTGAGGTGGTCGCTGGTGAGGTGGTCGCTGGTGAGGTGATCGCTGGTGAGGTGGTCGCTGGTGAGGTGGTCGCTGGTGAGGTGGTCTGGTGAGGTGGTCGCTGGTGAGGTGATCGCTGGTGGTGATCGCTGGTGGTGGTCGCTGTGGTGGTGAGTGGCTGGTGAGGTGGTCATGGTGAGGTGGTCGCTGGTGAGGTGGTCACTGGTGAGGGATCGCTGGTGGCGGTGATCGCTGGTGAGGTGGTGCTGGTGAGGTGGTCTGGTGGTGAGGTGGTCGCTGGTGAGGTGGTCTGCTGGTGAGAGGTGAGGCTGGTGCATCAGCTGGGGTGAGGTGAGTGCTGGTGAGGTGGTCGCTGGTGAGTGAGTGCGCTGGTGAGGTGGTGGCTGGTGAGGTGGTCGCTGGTGAGGTGGCTGGTGGTGGGTGGTGAAAGGCTGATCGCTGGTTGAGGTGATCGCTGGTGGGGTGGTGCGCGCTGGTGAGGTGATCGCTGGTGGGGTGGTCGCTGGTGGTGTGGTGGTCGCTGGTGAGGTGTCGCTGGTGAGGTGGTCGCTGGTGAGGTGATCAGGTGTGCGCTGGTGAGGTGATCGCTGGTGAGGTGATCGCTGGTGGTGAGGTGGTCGCTGGTGAGGTGGTCGCTGGTGAGGTGGTCGCTGGTGAGGTGGTCGCTGGTGAGGTGATCGCTGGTGAGGTGATCGCTGGTGAGGTGATCGCTGGTGAGGTGATCGCTGGTGAGGTGATCGCTGGTGAGGTGGTCGCTGGTGAGATGGCTGGTGAGGTGATCTCGCTGGTGGTCGCTGGTGAGGTGGTCGCTGGTGAGGTGGTCGCTGGTGAGGTGATCGCTGGTGAGGTGATCGCTGGTGAGGTGATCGCTGGTGAGGTGATCGCTGGTGAGGTGATCGCTGGTGAGGTGGTCGCTGGTGAGGCGGTGACTCAGGAGGTGTTGGCTCGCCAGGCGGTGTTAGTTGACGTTTGTGATGAGGATCAGCTGTCACGGGACTGCTATGTGGGAGCTTCACTGTCACTCCCTCACTTCATAAGACTGTAAGTTAACTCTCCGTGGTATAGGGGGGACACAGCAGCACTAAGTACAGCCATAATACCTCTATTTCTCCATTAGGACTCGGAATGGAATTATTCTGATTTGGAGACGATGATCCAATTTATGCTGTCAGTTTAATTATCTTGTTTGTATTATGATAGAAAGGTGAAGTTAATTTAAGGGAAGTCCGTAATAAGATTGTTGGCAAGGGTAGAGTGAAGAATATAAGTATTAATAATAGGGTGTAAGGTTAAGGAGGTGTGTTACTTTATATCTTTCAAATTTTGAGTAATCCTGGAGGAGATGGCTAGCACCAGAAGGTGTTGTTCAATTTCATTAATTTTGGTCACTGTACTTTAGACCAACCACGGATACGAGTCCCTAGAGGTTGACCAATATGTATGTTTATCCAGTGTATTTTGGCGTGGTTTAAATGAATCTGACCTTCATTTTTGGCGGAAATTGCTCAGAATAAGGAGATCCAAATGTTTCAGTAGTTTATAACTCTTGGGTGCGCAATGTCCGAAAGTAAAATAATACCCACTTTTCTTCTATTACATTTACCACACAAATAAACTAAAATTACCTAACCTAACTTCCTAACCAGGGGGGTTTTGACCCCTTGGCTACCCCAGTACAGTATATTTAAGTCATTTGCAATGGAAAAGTCACAGAAAAAAGTGTCTTAAAATTGCCTAAGCCATCGGAATAACACATTGCTTGGTAGTTATTGACGATTGATCCGCCACCAATTTTTCATAGAAACTTATTATAAAATCGCTTAAATTTTATTGTGCTTTATAGTGGCACCGTCATAGTTTGTGCAAATGTGTTAAAAAGTGGTTATTTCTAAATTAAACCTAACCTAACCTTAATTATCTACCAAATGAAGCATTTGCACAAGAAATGATTATCATATCAGAACTCACTGATGAAAATATAGTAAGAAAAATAACAAAAATAAATAACTCATCAACTGGACTGTGGTAAATATTAACCCATTGCTCAACTACTAGAACCTGACCTAACCAACCAAAGAAACCTACCTGACCATACCTGTCTTCTTAGCCATGGGGGCAGACCCCCTGCCATATTAAACAAAGTATTTACTTTGATATCTGGTACCAATAAAAACAACTTTATTGACGAGGTATGGTGTAATTTTATGTTTTTTGTAGACATGAGAGCACGCATGGAACCGGTCCAAGCATAAACAAACAAAGAGAAGCGATAGCATTCACCGAGACGGCAGATTTTTTGGCTGAATATTTATGGTAAATAATTAATTTTTTCCCGTACAAAGCACATCGAGACATCAGAGGTTTACCCTACAATATCCCTCATCCTTCATACTCTGCCTACCACAGGTGATTTATGTTCATAGATAGAGAAGAACTAAAAACATTAAAAATAAATACTTATACAGGTTGACAATCCCTTATCCAAAATCCTTGGTGCCAGAGGCATTTCGGATTTTGGAATTTTTCGTTTTCAGAATGGTTAGTTTTATTTTTTCTCTCTCTCTCTCTTTTCTTTTAGCCCACCCGGGCACAAGTCACTGACCCACATTGGGGCCTGGGGGGGGCGAAAATATAATAAAAATTAAAATAATAATAATAATAATAATTCATAGGTCCAGGTCGTGTTTCTCACTTTTTATCTTTTTTTCATTCTTGTATTCTTTATTATTATTATTTTATTATTACAGTATTATTGTTATTATTATTAATTTTATTATTATTTTATTGTTATCATTATTATTTTATTTTGGTGTATTTTTTATTAAAAATTGTATTTACTATGAATTATTATTATAATTATTATTATTATTATTATTATTATTATTATTAGTATTATTATTATTATTATTATTATTATAATTATTATTACTATTACATTTTCGCCCCCACGCCCCAATATGGGTCAGTGATCTATGCCCGGGTGGGCTAATCCGTTTAAAAAAAAAAAAAAATTGCCCCACAAAAAAAAAAAAACAACTTTCGGTTTTCAGAGCTTTTCGGTTTTAGGAATTTCGGATAAAGGGTTGTCAACCTGTAATTAAAATTAAAATTTATCATGTCATTTTTATTATTTACTATCATCCAAAGAACATCAGTGGAAGAAATGGAAGAAATCGAAGAACTCCTTCGAGTGTTAGCCATCTCCTCAAATATTATTAAATATTGCCACAACAAAGTCACTCTGCATCTATACAGCATTTTTAAAAATTACTAAGAGTATAATTGTGGTACAGCGGTAATGTGCATAACTTTCACCAATATGTCAAGGGTTCGAGCCTCGGCCCGGACACACGTGAGAAGGGTGTTATCCAGTGTGACCCTCACTACCAAACACCACAGGTTTCCTCCTGTACTAACACTGGATAGACCGCCCAAACGGCTAGTAAGCTGATAAGTGGCGAATATGATAAAACATAATTGCTGGTGTTATGAGGGGCCTCACGTGGTGTAGTAATTCCCTCACAGATGGTGTTATGCGGGGCCTCACGTGGTGTAGTAATTCCCTCACAGATGGTGTTATGAGGGGCCTCACAGATGGTGTTATGAGGGGCCTCACTGTGGTGTAGTAATTCCCTCACAGATGGTGTTATGAGGGGCCTCACATGGTGTAGTAATTCCCTCACAGATGGTGTTATGCGGGGCCTCACGTGGTGTAGTAGTTCCCTCACAGATGGTGTTATGAGGGGCCTCACGTGGTGTAGTAATTCCCTCACTGATGGTGTTATGCGGGGCCTCACGTGGTGTAGTAATTCCCTCACAGACGGTGTTATATGAGTGAGGTGTGGTCCCAGGCCTTCCTATCGTAGACGGATTAACACATCGCTGGTTGTTGGGTCTCACGGGCCATTATCACTGGGTACCTGGGACCTCACTCTGTGAAGGTTAACTTGGGTGCGACTGTTACTGTTGAGTTGTTCTCACTGACTTAAGCACTGTTCACCACTGTTCACCTCTGTTTAATACTGGTTCCATTCCTTTCCTAAATGAAATAGTAACTTCTGGCGTGAACTTGTTGATATTCCGGTGGGGAGGAGGGTTCAGGGGAGGGAGTTGGTATGGGCCAACTTAACAGTTGACCTGGCTGCTCCGAGAGGAGCGCCAGGTACGTCTTGACCCTTCGGTGGTCAAGGATGTAGTGTATATGTATGTATGTATGTATGTATGTATGTATGTATGTATATATATATATATATATATATATATATATATATATATATATATATATATATATATATATATATATATATATATATATATATATATATATATATATATATATATATATATATATATATATATATATATATATATATATATATATATATATATATATATATATATATATATATATATATATATATATATATATATATATATATATATATATATATATATATATATATACATATTATTACAGCATCTTGTTAACTTAACCCAACTGTCTAGAAGGTCGTTTGCTAACCTAAAAGTTCGTTGGAATCAAACCATTGTTTCAATGGTTTTGGGTACTGGTTCTAGCTCACCCAAAATTTCCTAAATTCAACAAAAATGGTAGAAAAGTCTACTTACTTGAGGTATGTCTCTGGATGATGATGATGATGATGGGATTTAGAATGGGGGTGGAGGAGAAGGAAGAAGAGAAGGCATTGGGGTGGAAGAGAAGTCGCCCCATGGCGCCATTTCACTCATTATTTTCTTTAAATCAACACTGCACTGCATTATATATTGTCAATTTGTAAAATATATTTCAAAATGACCAATAATTTGCTTGGAAACACATAAAAAAAGCATTTAGTTGAAGAGAGTCTCAAGCAAGATGTTACCTCCAGTGAAAACAGAGAGAGACTAACGTCTGTTTGCTGTGTTAAGAGGCTGGATGCCACGCATTAAACTAGTCACTTTACCTTCAATTATGTTCAATAATTGTTAAAATGACTAAAAAATTGAATATTAAACTTTTAAAATTATTGAATAGTATAAACTTCTTGATATTTACTAAAATAGTAAGGAATTTAAGCTTCCTAGAACCGAAGGCTAATGGGCTGGCGACTGATGTTTTCAAAGCTGGTTGCCCGTCAGTGTGCAAAGTTTAAAACATGTTGAGGTCGGGTTCGTAAGAAATTCGTTAACTTTAATTTTTTGTTCGTTAACCAATTGGAAGATCTCTTATGGGAAGGCAAGTGCTCGTTAACCTAAATTTTGTTAAACGTAGGGTCTTTGCAGTTATATATATATATAGTATATATATATATATATATATATATATATATATATATATATATATATATATATATATATATATATATATATATATATATATATATATATATATACACACATACATACATACATACATACATATACATATACACTGTACATGTGCATCAGAACAAAAAACCCAATTAGAACAAGAGAACATTTAAAGTAAAGGTAAACACAAACATAATTTATTCCATAATATGACAAGTATTGCCCTAATTTTTAATGGGATCGATAATGGTATAGATAAAGTTTAAATAGAAGGGTTTGCTCTTATTTATGGAGATTTCCTCCCCCCAAGATTTTCACCCACAAATTCCATTTACAGCCTAAGTAAAGAGGATCACAATGAAAAATGCACATTTCATCATCAATTAAGAATATGAAGTATATGAAGCAACCTAACCAAACTAACTTATAAAATATTACTGTACTGCATTGTGTGGTGTAAAGATTAGCTACAGCAGAAATTTGTATTATTTTGCATGGAACCTTCTTATATTTTACCTTGATATGTTTGTTTTCATGCATAAACAAAAATATCAGTGGAATGATCTGATGATTTACCCCCAGCTTACTTCACCTGAAAATTAACCACCCTAATATTAGCTATAGGGATATAGGTTAAGTTAGCATTAGGGTGATAAAGCTAAATGTAAAATAAGCTCGGGACAAAAGCTGTATTAATAAAATGATTTTAAGCTATATTTTTGGTAATGTTAGGTTATGTTATATCATGATATTAGCTCTATAGCCTTGTTGAGTAAGCATTATTTACGAATGCATCGCTTCATATGGGGTGATGTAAAATGGGTAATTCTTATCTTTGGGATTAGGTAATAATAATTGATATTCAGTCAATTTGACCAAGGATAGCTGACAAAACCATGAGAGGCCTGTTTCCAGTAGAATCCATATGCCAGCAGCATCTGATGTTCTTAGGGCTAGGCGGTCACCATCCAAGTACTAACCAGACCCAGCATTGGTAAACTTTGCTAATCTGACAAGAAGTGGGGTTTCCAATGTGGTACAGTACAAAGCTGCATATACTGTACTGTACCTATAGTTCAGACTTATAGATAAAATTAAGTTCCACTTATCAGCTGTGTTGGGTGATCGTATTGAAATTTGTATTTAAAAAAATAAATTTCATAAAATTCAACAAAATTCTGACAGGACACTAAGGTGTACCTAACCATCTTGTTAGATTCTGTAACAGTCTCGTGGCCAGTAGGCTGTTGCCCTCATCCAGTCTGCCATATTAAAAAAATCATGACTGAGTTGTGTTTGATTTTAGCTGGAATGCATCTGAACACATCCAAACTTTGTTCATTCTTGCTAATATTAGACGTTCTTCAGTGATGGGTTGGTTTCATTCACTGCCACTTCCAGAGGCCATGGCGTACTTGCTACAAACCTAAACTTAAGTTTTCCAATGTAAATTTTGGTAAAGTCAACTTTTTTAGGTTCTTCAATTAGAATACAGAATTCATCTTTTCCATTTAGTGCCCTAAACAATGTAATTATTGCCAAGAAAAGGAAATAATTTTATGCATCCATGTTTAAAGGGTACACGTATACACTTTTTACTTTGTTCCCTCACTGGATTTGCATTCCATAAACTAAAAAAATAAAAAAAATAAAAAAAAATAATCTGGGATCCCTGTTCAAAGTACTGTATTGAAGATACATACAGTATGACATGGGTAAACAAACATGAACTTATACCCATACAGTAGGTTGTTCTGCTTGGTCGCCAAGCTATGCCAATGTCCAAAGGAGACCTACCAAACTGGTGTCAACACTCAGGCACCTCACTTATGAGGAGACTAGAACATTTTTAGCTGTCGTGTTTCTACTACAGAAGAGGAAGGGGAATTTCATAGAAGTGTACAGTATGAGCAACTCAAATGGCATTGCATGGTCAAATGAACATGTCTGAAG
This sequence comes from Homarus americanus, assembly GCF_018991925.1. Taxonomy (NCBI): domain Eukaryota; kingdom Metazoa; phylum Arthropoda; class Malacostraca; order Decapoda; family Nephropidae; genus Homarus; species Homarus americanus. Next base: position 7,560,733 of record NW_024723541.1, read on the forward strand.
TTAGTGGGTGGCAATCTTGCTAGAGGTCACAATATAAATTTTAAAAAATCATTCATTACAGAAACAAAACTGTCATAGCTAACTTCTTTGGAGTTAGAGCTGTGGTCTCTGGGAATAACCTGTCATTGAATGTTGTAACAGCGCCAAGTTTGACCTTTAAGTTCAGGCTTCACAGACACTGGAATAGTGTTCAACTTTTTCAGGTACAGTACATTAAAGTTCCCATATGTGCCCAGTACAGGTACTTACTGACATGTGTAACAGAGAACTGGCCAACTGTTTTACCAGGTGGTAATATGTTTTGTGACGAAAAGGATAAAGACTAAGAGTGGCAGTAACTGTTCATAGTTGTGCAATTTTCTTTGGTACTGCAGTGCTTCATTTCATAATACTTTACTGTACAGAACATTATACATTATATGAACCGACCAAATCTAACCTTGCTTATCATGGGTGTCTGCAAGGGTTGGGGCTAAGATGATCAGTGACTAATTAATCTTTCATTTTTATATTGCTTTCGACAGGAGGAGGTCCAGCAGGCATGGCCACCAGACTGCTGGAGCAGGTGAGCCAGTCTCTCACCTTGCCCACAGAATATTGCTGCCAGGGTTCTCTACCAGACTTGGTGGAGAGCTTCGTGTATTCTCCTTGGCTAAGGTAAGATTATGCTTCAGTCTTAGCAAACTAAGTGGAAAACCAATTAATACAAGAAACTGCATTTTTCATTATAGTCCATTTTTTCTCAGCTGAGATAAGATGCCCCGCCCCTTCTCAAGAATTATAGCTGAATGGTGGTTTCAAACCTGTCCGATTTCGTCCTGAAGTAATGATGTATTTCTAAATGAGTTCATTCATAATCGTTGGGATGACCATTTCTGACAAGAAAGATATTTAGCTAAATTATATAAAGATACATACATTCATTATTTGAAACATAAGTACGTAGGAAGTTTATCAGAAGTATTATACATGAATTAACTGTTAAACTCTGGTAGAAAATTCACGCTTTTGGAGGATGTGTTTAATATATGCAGTACTTATTTTTACCAACAATAAGGCATACTAAGACAAATTACATATCAGTAATACTACATTATACAAAAACTAACATTTTAAAAGATTAGAATCACATTGAAATATTTACACGGCCGTCAGCAGAAGCGGGAAATGCAACTTCGAACAACTTCATATTTTCCGTCTCTGCTGACGGCCGTGTAAATATTTCAATGTGATTCTAATCTTTTAAAATGTTAGTTTTTGTATAATGTAGTATTACTGATATGTAATTTGTCTTAGTACAGATAGTCCTCGACTTACGACATACTCGACTTACGACCACCCGGACGTACGACCGCTGCAGTCATATAAAATATTTTTCAAATTACGTATTTTCGAGTCCCGACGTTAGTGATCACACTGTGTACTGACAAAATTTTCGTTTGTAATTCCCTTTAAAATGGCTGGCAAGCGTAAAGGTGAGAGTTCTCGTGATGCTGAGAAGAAAAAGAGACACCCATTTTACTGAAGATTTTCTATGTATTATTTTCGCATTTTCTACTTACGGCCTGGTCGTGGGTCCTTAGCCCCGTCGTAAGTCGAGGACTGACTGTATGCCTTATTGTTGGTAAAAATAAGTATACAGTCAACCCTCGCTTTACGCGGTCCCACTTTACGCGTTTCCACCTTTATGCGGTACCCTGCCGAACATGGAATGCTCACTTTCCGTGGTGTGTGTACCCTTTTACGCGGAGAGCGGCTCGAGCAGGGTGCGCACAAGGTCGCCCAGTCATCAAAACATTACCGAGTTCTTCACCCGCCACCCACCACAGCCGGCCCAAGTCAGTGATAGTGATAATGATAGTGAGGATATGGACATATATGGACTTTGAGGGGATTGACAAAGAGGCCCTGCAAGCCTATGTGGTGGATAGTGATACAATTGATACAAGTGATACAGGTGAGGGCCAATAATCTGCCCTCTGCCTCGGAACCAACCCCCCATCCCCGTGTGCCCAGCCATCTTTTCTACTAATGTAATTGTTAAAAACCTAATATTATTGATATTTCTCTTAATTATTAATTGTGTGTGCATACCATCATAAAATTAAGAAGTTATTTTTACTACAACGTAGGTATTGTGTCTGAAAAAGTGGAGTTCGGGGGTCGGCCCGGTCTCTATTTCAATTAATCCCATATGTTATGTTGTTCACTTTACGCGTTTCTCACTTTACGCGGGCCGCCGTGGGTTCAATTGACCGCGTAAAGTTAGGGTTCACTATATTAAATGCATCCTCCGAAGGCGTGAATTTGCTACCAGAGTTTAACAGTTAATTCATGTACTGTATAATACTTCTGATAAACTTCCTATGTACTTATGTTTGAAATAATGAATGTATATATCTTTATATAATTTAGCTAAATTTCTTTCTCGTCAGAAACAGTCATCCCAACTATTATGAATAAACTAATTGAGAAAGAAATACATCATTACTTCAGGACGAAATGGGACAGGTTTGAAACCGCCATTCAACTGTAATTCTTGAGAATGGGCGGGGCATCTTTTCTCAGCTGAGAAAAAACGCGTTATAGTCATATGAGAATAAGGTACCGGTGTAGTAAATGGCAACTGCATTTGATTAACGATGTATATTCAGATTAACAACCCCTTAATTTTTGGGCTAAAAAACTCAAAGATAGTAACTGTAGAAAAGTTGCCGACCGTTTTTGTATCCTGTATAGCGGATCATGAGGTATTTTAAAGGAATATGTAGACCCTGCATCAGTGCTCATAATATTGTTTTTCACTCTGTCACCAGGGCTGTAGTCAGAGATGGAACATTCTCGCCCCCTCCACTACATGACACCCTCAGTGCAGCAGAGGTTCAGTCTTCCCTGCAGCTTGGAGAGAGAATAGGGGACCTGTGGCAGAGAGTACTAATTCAGGTAATATATTTCTTTCGTTTATCATGTATTGTAAGTTGAGAAAGTGTGTCTTCTTGATGCCTCAGCTCTTACCTGCTATGTCTTACAGTGGGGTATGCTATAACGAATCTAATTGGTTCTAGAACCTCGTTCGTTATAGCATTCGTTCGTTATAGGATTAATCCGTTCCAGGCCCCCAAATACAACCACTTAGCACTGAAAAAATTCTGTGGAAAATGTAAAAAATACGGTACTTTATCTTACCTTAGTGTTGTTCAGCATGCAGGACAGGAGGCAGAGGGGGAGGGGGGAGGAGAGAATTATGGAGAAGAGGTGGAAGGAGAGGAGTCATCCTTCCTAGCCCTCATTGGTGACTGTCTCACAGGCACTTTGTCTGTAGATTCTTTTGTTACCTTTTTAAAGAAGGAATCCAGGGTTGGCTGCTTCAACCTTGATTTCTGGACCTTCCAAAAGTAGTTCATAACATTGTCATTAAACACACTGATGGCCTTTTGCACAGAACCAACATCAGGATGAAAATCCTCAGCAAGTTTGGACAGTTTGCTCCAGCAAAAGAACGCATCCTTGAGATCTTTGGCTGGAATGATGCGGCTTTCCTCTTTGTCCTCCTCCTCCCCTGACTCCTCAGAAGTTAAGCTCCGCTTCAGTGTCTCGTTTTGTTCTTTGTGAAGCTCAAGCAGCTCCTCAGTGGACAGTTCCTTACTGTGCTCTTCCACCAACTCCTCAACATCATCATCATCATCCACTTCCAGGCCCATGGAATTGCCCAGAGACACAATTTCATGAAGAACAACCTCCTCTTCTAACTCTTCGAAGCCTTCAAAGTCTCTTTGAAGCACACATTCAGGCTACAATGGCTTCCAAGCAGCACAAAGACACCTCACAGTAACCTCTTTCCAGGCTGAGGTAATTAAAAAAACAGCATCTGCTATATTGAAGTGACTCTTCTAGAATTCCTTCAAACTAACATCACTGGAAGAAGTGGACGCAAAACATTTTCTAAACAGTGCCTTTGTGTACAGCTTCTTAAAGTTAGAAATTACTTGTTGATCCATGGGCTGGATGAGAGGTGTTGTGTTGGGTGGCAAGAAGTGCACAGTGATGAAGTTGAACTCCTCTGGCAATTCAACCATCAAATTAGGAGGGTGGGCTGGTGCATTGTCCATCACCAACAAAGCTTTCAGTGGAAGATTATTCTCCCTGAGGTATTCCTGAACACTGGGTCCAAACACCTCAATCACCCACTCAGAGAATAAATTCCTGGTCACCCAAGCCTTTGGGTTTAACCTCCACATAACACCAAGGTGGGTCTTCCTAATGTTTTTGAAAGCTCTGGGGTTTTCTGCATGGTACACAAGGAGTGGCTTTATTTTGCAGTCACCAGAAGCATTAGCACAAAGAAGGAGGGTAAGCCTGTCTTTCATTGGCTTATGGCCAGGGACAGAAGTTTCCTCCTTGGTAATGTATGTACGGCGAGGCATTTTTTCCAAAAAAGTCCAGTTTCATCACAGTTGAATACCTGCTGAGAAACAAAGCCTCCCTCTTTAATCACATTAAAAAAAAGTCATGGTGTTCCTTAGCTGCTTCCTTATCTGCACTAGCAGTATCACCATGTCTCAAAACACTATGTAATTTATTTCTCCTTCTGAAACCAGTAAACCACCCCTTGGTACCCCTAAACACTGGCACATCACTATCACTTGCACTGGGAGTCTTGGCTTTAAGGTCCTCAAACAATTGTCTGGCCTTCTCACAAATTATAGCTTCACTAATGCTATCATCTGCCATTTCTTTCTCCTTTATCCACACTAAGAGTAAATATTCCGTCTCCTCAATCACATTACACCTTGCTTTGCTAAGTCTAGAGATTCCCTTAGCCACTTTCACAGTTTTCAACTCCCCTTTATTCTTTAAATTCGTACATAAAGTCGATTTAGCCATCCCATACTCATCACTAAGTTTCGCAATGCTTGTTCCATCCTCATGTTTCTTTATGATTTCTTTCTTAGTTTCAAGAGTTATGAGCTTTCTCTCTCGCTTTGGACGATTCATTGTTACAATTGTACACTTGTATAACAAAACATTTATACAAATAACTCTATTTCCACATCAAAAGACAAAATTTCAACAATAACAGTGGTGCACTGGCTACACAATGAGACAAAGATGGCGCCTGGCGCTCTTGTTGTGGGTCGCGGTACAACAATATTCATGCGCCAGGTGAAATAGTCCCGTATTCATCCGCGTTCATTGTAGGAGTTGCGTTCGTTATAGCATTCTCATTTTTATAGGTAAAACCGTTCATTATAGGAATATTCGTAGTAGGGTCCGTTCGTTATAGCATACCCCACATTCTTTTACATCCCTTTCTCTCCCATGTTATTTCTACCTCATTTGAGATTTCTGTACCCTTTGAGTCACACATTAATGGTCTTAATTGTACAGTATTATAATACTATATATTTATTGGATTTTGCTTGCTTCTTTGTGTTCACTGAAGAAATGTTAGTCGAGCAGGTATGTTGTCCTGTGTATAGACTCGGTTGTTTTGGTTTTAATGGTACAAAATTCTTAATCATTTGGGTAGCTGCTTACATAACTTTTATCCGATAAACCTGTTTTTCAGGTTATTCCGAAAAATGAAATTCGGGTGTATCCACTGGCCAGAAACTCAGGACATTCACCTGGGTTGATGGCAGATGTTTCCTACTCACAGTTGCTTCATTATGTTGCAACTTCCAATAACAAGAACTTATGGAAAGATGCCTACAAGAAATACTCAGGTTTGTAACCAAAGTAGAATCAGTAATTATGCTCACTGTTAGTCCTATAAACTGTCTCCCTTTCATTATACTTTACAAGGAGATCAAAAACTTGAAGTGGAATGAGAAAAGTTTTTCATATGTTCCATTTGCCACAGAGGAAGAGCTGGAATGAGTATTGAACATGTTACACCACTTACAGGAATGTCATGATGCTCGTGGCAATCACTTTGAACATTTGATATAAGTTCTAAGTTATATACGGTATAGTAATTAAATGATAATGTAAATAAAAGCTTCATTGCACTGTAACATTTTGAACACCATGTATTCACTAAAATTCAACCATGATACACTATCAGCTGTATATGAAGAGAAATCCAGTTTTCTTGGTAACTTAGTACAGTACTGATAAGCTGAGTATGGTAGTTGATCACTATTTTTCTATGCCAACTTGCAACCAAAAGGAATTATTGTGCTTATTTATCACAAACGGTAACTTCTTGTCTTCAAAAGTCTTATGCAGGAGTTCCTGTCTTCACTATTTATGAAAACTAAAGAATTTATGAACAAAATATAAATTGGCCACAGGGACCTGATTATGGGCTTTGCCTGTGTCCTACCTGCAGCTCATAACTGACTCTTTTAGTACAGATGAGTGACAATGAGTTTATGACAACTTGTTGTTAACCCTTTAGTGGTAGGGGCTCCCCTCAGCTGAATAAAATCGTCTGGCACTAGCCAGAATAAAATACCTAAGGGATACTTTGCCCTCTAAAGGGTTAAACCACTGCCAAGTGGATTTTTATATCACTTTGTGTGTCTGTGTATTCCAGTGAGCTGTCTATTACCAAGCGGGCTTATTGAGTTTTAATTGATTCAGTGTTGACCATGAAGTAAAAATAATTACCGTTTGAAAAAATATGTTAATCACTTGTAGCTTTAAATATTGGTGGGTTGGATTAGGTTGAGTTTTGGGAGATATAGCAGCCATTAATTTGGAGTTGAGTCACAGGCTAAAGTTAATATTGATACTACAGTAATCTCTCAAAACACTTTGACTAATGTTGATGTAATTTGTTTGATGGGTAAGTGTAAGCTATTGGGTGACCAGGTGGCAACTTTGGGGTTGTGTTATAGAAAGGGAATGTCATAGGAGTCCTAGAAGGAACAGATGACAGAAATTGAGAGAGAAAGTGGGTCTTGGTTAAGGAGTGAGAGTCTTTGTTACATGATTCCTCCCACCCAGCACCAAAGAAGGAAAGGCTATTGTGTTAGGTTAAAGAATTAAATATCGTAATTGAAAAACCTTTAATGATATGCCTTAGGTATTTTTGCAGACTATTTCCTGTTTTGACCCTTTTCATTTTATCATAAGTTGAACTGAATTATAAACTGAAGTGTTTGCCTTATCTTTGTTCTTTATGATTTATTTGAATTTACTTGGAAAGAAAATCATAAACAGTGGGGTATGCTATAACGAATCTAATTGGTTCTAGAACCTTGTTCGTTATAAGATTAATCCGTTCCAGGCCCCCAAATACAACCACTTAACACTGAAAAATATAATATAAAATTGTAAAAATTGTAAAAAAGTGCATAAATATGCATCTAAACTCCTGAAATAAGAATATCATTAATACTTGTAATAAAAAAAAAATACTGGTCGTTGTAGGAGTTTCGTTCGTTATAGCATTCTCAATTTTATAAGTAAAACCGTTCGTTATAGGAATATTCGTAGTAGAATCCGTTTGTTATAGCATACCCCACTGTACTAATGTACAAGTACAGTATAAGTATACATATACAGTATAAACATTTACTGGGGATAATACATAAAGTATTAATAAGATTTATTTCCAATGTGTTTTTCTGCAGACCACGGTGTAGCAGTACAGTGGAAGGGAGGAGCCCAGGTGGGAACAGACAGCTTAAACAATGTTCTAAGGGAGGTCCTGTGGAGGCTGTATGGCTGCAAAATTATACCAATACAGTTAGTATACTTTTGTGTTATTGTTGTGATATATTTGTAGTTTGTTTTAGTTTCTTACTGGTGAAACTACTGGTAACCTGGAACTTGTATTTTACCCCCACTTAGCCATCTTTCCATGCATCCATCTGCTTGTCCAGCACTCAATTGTGTATGATTTCATTATTTAATTTGAACTATTCTGTGACACTTATACCCAAGATAATTTGTACTGGGTTGTTAGGAAGCTGATGGTCTCTGTTTGATCACAAAGCACTGAATGGGTTCCTGTCATATATCTGGTCAAATGGTAGGATAGGAAAAAAGTCGACATCACAGGGACCTCATCAGACTATTTGCAATACTGTACTGTATTGTAATTTCTTTTTGCAGAGGAGAGTCTCGTGTGCACTCTGGTATACAGAACAGTCGTGTCCACGGCCCACACTCTAACACACTGCCTGCGATCTGTGCCCTTGAAGGAGACCAGTCTATGTTTGTTATCCTCAGCAATGTTCATCATAATGTACAACAGTGTGTCTCATTTAGGTAAGAAGAGATAGAGAATTTTTATTTTCAACACTGTGTTTAATATCAAAGAATGAGGACAATAGTTGTTGCCTTGTGTAAGTTTATACAGTTTTACATAAGATGCTTCATTGACAACATCATAGGTCTACAGTTTTCAGAAAATACACAAAAACATTACTTAAAACCATTAGTATGTTGAGGCAATGAATGAATTTGGGTCAGATATCCTTAGTTAATATAGTGTCAACACATAATAAATGATATTGAGTCATGGGATAGCACAGATAAGGCCATTTACCCAAGAGCTAGTGTTCAAGCTCCCATAAGTGAGATTTGATCATCATTCCTCTCACTCCTCTGTAATGGAATTCCTCACCTTTCACATCTTCCTATTCACCTAAATCTCACAGCTCATTAAAAGTTGGGGATTCACAAATTGTAAATTTTTTTTTTCTTATATACCGTATACCGTAGTTTACTGGACAAACCTTGCTAGAGTCTAGATAACTTTTTAATTGTTTTTGTCCCTTAGAGAACACATTGTAATTGGTATATGAGTACTGTACTGTATATGTGTTCACAGAATTAGTTTTCTTCATTTTCATTTGGTTGTAATATCTGTAGCCTTTCATGCTTCAGGTAATAATATACTTTTACAAATTTTCAACCCACAGCCCTGCCAAATTAAATGGGTCTGAAGCTCGGCCACTGTTTGTACTGTACCAGATATTAGAAGCAGCTAGAGACACACATGATCGGGGTCTGCACCTTGGAGACTTTACCCTCAGTCACCTTTTCATTGATGATTCCCTCTACCTCAGCTTTCTGCCCAGGATCCAGGATAATTTGATTCACCCAGATTCACTACAGCCTTTACCTGTACCAAGAGAAAAGGCAGGGAATGAAGTCTTATTGGAGGTGGACTCGAGGGGGGAGAAATCCTATAGGAAAATTTCACTCCCGTTGGATGCATCTCAGTGTATGGTGGACCGGGAATTTGAACACACGTTTGACAATCAAGATCACGGTGAAGAAAACAACATTGCCTCTCAAAGTAAACTAACTGGCTCTGTGTTAATGAACAGTCTTTTGACTATAACGAGAAAAAGTGATGTTTGTGGTAGTGATTGTACAGTGAAGGATGTTGTTAGTGAGGAGTCAAAGAATCTGAGTGAAGCAAATCAGTTTGATACAAGAGTGCTAGAATATCAGAGACTCCTGTCCAGTGAGGAGGCATTTGATGTCTTAAAGCAGGTATGTTTCTAATTAATTTTTATACAGATAGAAGCAATTATTAATTTTTCCAGACATTGTACAGTTATTAAAGAAGTGTCTTTACTATCTACTGTACACCCACCTCTCATTTTAAGCTGGGTTAACGTTCTTGAAAATCACCGCATAATTTAAAAACTTGTAAATTAAACATATTTTTCTCATAAAAATGCATGTAAATGGGACAGGTTAGGAGAAAAATCATATAACTGTCACAATAAATATTCTTTTACCTTACCCATTAATAAATAAAAAAACAGCTGATAAAGGAAAAACAATTGTAAATGCATCTTAAATAACACTTACTTTGACGACTGGCGATTTCTGCTTGCCCAAGATGGTTTAGGGGAGGGTTAAGGAAGAAGGTTACAGAGGCGGAGGCGAAAGCATGGGTGAGTCAGTGGTTAAGGTAGCAGTAGGCTGTGGTCTGCAGATACCAGATGTCGATGGCTGAGATGCGTTGTTGCCAGATTTCAAGAAATATTAGAACAATATCTCTGTCTTGGCATTATCTCGAATGGTACAAACAGTGCTCTCGCTTACACAAAGCACACGGCCAACATCCGATACACGCTTTCCTCTCTGAAGGCGGTTGATCACATCTAATTCCACGTCCATTGTGATTGTTTTTTATTGCCTTTTTAGCTTTAGGCTCCCCAGATGAGGCAGATGGACATTTTCCAAACATGCTCGATGCAGACAACAGCGTTTAACACTAAAAATGATACGTGATGAACACACAAAGCAAAAGTAGTGCAGATGCGAACGAAGGAAGCGGTATGTGGGAAGCTTGCTGGGCGCCGTCACAGTTGTTTTACAGTACTGCATTATCATCATTATCTTCATCATCATTAGTAGTAATAATCTTTATTATTACATTATAGTCAGTCCTCGACTTACGACTGGGTTAGGGACCGACGACCGGGTCGTAAGTCGAAAATGCGAAATAATACATAGAAAATCTAAAATGGGTGTCTCTCTTTCTTCTCAGCACCACGAGAACTCTCACCTTTACGCTTGCCAGCCATTTTAAAGGGAATTACAAACGAAAATTTTGTCGGTACATAGCGCGATCACTAACATCGGGACTCGAAAATACGTAATTTGAAAAATATTTTATACAACTGCGGCAGTCGCATGTCCGGGTGGTCATAAGTCGGGTAGGTCGTAAGTCGAGGAGTACCTGTATTATAATAATTGTTATTATTATTAATAATATTAAAATCGTCTATGTTGATATGATTGTGACTTTATAGTAATACAAGCACCTCACCAGGCATCACATGCGACTCCGCTGCCCGGCGAATATGCGGCAAATTTCAAATTTGAACGCGACATTTCAAAAATAGGTGCGCGTAAATTAGGTTTTGGTATTAATTAAACAATCGCTTTATTCCAAAATAGCTTAAATCAAACGTGCGTAAAACGCTAGATGCCTGTGCATCCCTCTCTCATTTTTGTGTGGGATGGGTCAAGGAAATGTGGAAAATACTAGAAGTGAAATGATGCAAGACAAGCATAGAAAATGGCACGAAAGAATTAGAGCATGCTTACTCATATCTCCAGCTAACATGTACAGTTGTGAACAAATTAATTTGGCAGGGAGAGAGAGGGAGGTTAGGGGTAGGTGGAGACTTGGTAACACTCCCTAGAGGTGGTGGTTAAAAGTCTGCGATATTCTTTTCATATCACAAATGTTGAGGCAGGCGCACCTTACACTGCTATAAATAACTCTACACTGTACACCAAAACAACCACAAAAAGGCTGCATAAAGTTAAATGTTTGAGGAGATATTTCACCACCACCTCAGTATGACATTACCAATTCTCCTCGTACACCTCTACCCTCCCTCCCTCCCTCCCTCCCTCTCTGCTGAATTCTTTTTGTCTACAACTTAATATTAGTTAAAATAGCAAGAAAGAACTACAACATACTTACTCTTATCTTCAGTTTGCATGTATAGTACAGCAGAACGCCGATTTAAAGCGATTCAATTTAAGATTACAGTATTGATTTAAAGGGACACCCACAATTAGGATAATGTTTTAATTTAAAGCGAATCTTTCCTATTTTACGCTAGTCAATCTGGTGCATCATATTTAAATCTTTGCGCCTAATGTTTCTCTGGGCACGTAACACTATCCTAAGGGCAAAGCTGTACTGTACATATACTCAAAATAATGTACTAAATGATTACTAAAATATTTGTCTAGTGCAAACTATAGCATGATTATATAAGAATTCCATCAATGTAAATTATATTCTCCCTGATCACTTCTGTGACATTTTATAAGCAAAAAACAAAAACTCAGTCTAAAGGACATAAATAAACAAATAAATACTTCACTAGACCTTCGGCACAACTGTCAAACATGTCAGTGTCACTTCCCCTCCCTCCCTCCCATCTTCCCAGCCAGGGTTGGATGGTTATAGGCTTTAAGTTTTTATCTTATATAATATCACAGACTAAAGTTAGGAGAATATAATTAGCATTGCTAGAATCCTTGCAAGACAGCGAATAATTTGAATATAAACGTCATATATTTTGCACAAGAGATAAAAATTTTAGCCCTTTGTAACAAAATTAATTAGAACTAAAATTTGTATGTCTAATGCGAACTATAGCATGTATATATTCAAACTAATCACTATCTTATAAGAATTTCAGCAATGTTAATTATATTCTCCCAGGTCAGTTCAGTGACATTTTATAAGAGAAAAACTTAGTCACTCTTAAGGACAGATAATACACAATGCAGTGATGCTCAACTCTAGCCACCTCCTTATCATGGGGGACTTTAACTATGGTGACATCGACTGGAGAAACAAGTTCACCCCAAATGATTTAAATAACACTGCTACTCTTTTTTGTAGAAACTCGGAGAGATAATTTTCTGTTCCAACATGTTAGAGACCCGACACATTACATAGGGGAGCAAACACCCGTGCCACTGGACCTCTTCTTAACAAACGAGGAGAGGAGGGTATGGTGGCCAAACTGTAACATCTTGCCCCAGTTGGTACCAGTCACCATATAGTGTTGTCATTCAGATTTAACTGTTACCTAGTTCAAGACAAAACCAGGCCAAGATGCAAATAACACAGGGGAAATTACAATGGGATGAGGGAAGAGATGAGGGGTATCCACTGGTCTTATTCACTAAAGCACAAGAACGCAGACACTACGCTGAATATCATAACTAGTAAAGTGACCCATTTGATCGATAAATATATACCCAAGACCAAACCCAGTGCCTCTAAGAATACGAGGGGATCCCTACACATGAACCATGCGGAGATTGACAAAGTTAAGAAGAAAACCCAGAAATTCAAGACATGGACTAGGTCAACCAATGAGCAGGACAAGAGGATGTATGCAAGAGCCAGAAACCAAGCAAAGGCAGAGTGTAGAAAGGGCTGAAAAGGAGTTCCAAAGGCTGGTTGCAAGCGAGATCAAGTCAAACCCAAAGGCGTTTTATCTCTATGCAAAGTCAAAATTAAAACTGCAAGTAGGAGTATCAGACCTGAGGCTTGAAGATGGTAGTTATGCAGATTCTGACCAGGATAAAGCTGAGGCATTGAACAGCTTCTTTTCCTCGGTGTTCACAAGAGAGGATGCGATTAACCTTCCTGCGATGGAGGACAGACGGTTTGACACAGCACTGACCCACATTGTGTTCACAGAAGAGGGTATAAGAAATAAACTGTCAAAGCTAAGGACCATGAGAGTCCCGGCCCTGACATGGTGCATCCCAGAGTGCTAAGAGAGTTGTACAACAAGCTTGCCTAACCCCTGAAGATCCTGTTTTGTAAATGCCTGGATGAACAAAAGGTCCCCAGTGAATGGAAAATGGCTTATGTGAGTCCTGTCTTTAAGAAGGGCGATCATCACTCCAAGAACAACTATAGACCGGTGAGCCTGACCAACATAATAAGTAAAGTACTTGAGAGTGTTATCAGAGATGCTGCGATGGAACATCTACTACGAAACAACCTTGTAAAGGATTGCCAATATGTTTTTATGCTGGGGCGCTCCTGCTTAACACAATTGATCAAGGTATTGGATATTTGGACCCATATTCTGGAACGGGTGGTAATATCGACAATGTATACAGTGGTCCCTCGGTTAACGAACACAATCCGTTCCAGCAGGTTGTTCGTTAACCGAAAAATTCGTTAACCGAAACCATTGTTTCAATGGGTTTTTGGGTAATTGGTTCCAGCTCACCGAAAATTGCCTAAATTCAACAAAAATGGTAGAAAAGTTCACTTACTTTGAGGTGTGTATGTAGAAGGCTCCTGGATGATGATGATGATGTGCATTTGAAGTGGGAGGTGGAGGAGAAGGAAGAAGAGAAGGCATTGGGGTGGAAGAGAAGTCACCCCATGGCACCATTTCACCCATAAAATTTTAGTTCTCTTGGTGTATTTCAAGATTATTTTCTTTAAATCAACACTGCACTGCATTATATATTGTCAATATGGAAAATATATTTCAAAATGACCAATAATTTGCTTGGAAACACAGAAAAAAAAGCGTTTAGTTGAAGAGTCTCAAGCAAGATGTTACCTCCAGTGAAAACAGAGAGAAACTAACGCCTGTCTGGTGTGTTAACAGGCTGGATGGCACGCCAGAAACTAGTTTCTTTACCTTCAATTATGTTCAATAATTGTTAAAATGACTAAAAAAGTTAATATTAAACTTTTAAAATTATTGAATAGTATAAACTTCTTGATATTTACTACAATAGTAAGGAATTTAAGCCCTAGAACCGATTAATGTATTGGCGGACTAATACTAAAACTGGTTGACCGGCCAGTGCAAGCGAAAACATGTTGAGGTCGGTTCGTAAGAAATGCGTTAACCGAATTTGAGAATCTTATGGGAGGCAGTTCGTTAACCGAAATTTCGTTAACCGAGGCGTTCGTTAACCGAGGGACCACTGTACCTAGATTTTGCCAAGGCTTTCGACAGTGTATCCCCACGAAAGGCTGAAAATCAAACTGGGAGGGTACGAAATTCGGGGAAATTTCCTAGCATGGATAGGAGACGTTCTACATGACCTCAAGCAGTGTGTGGTGATTAATGGCACAAAATCATCATCTGTATCTGTCGCAAGCGGGGTACCACAGGGCAGTGTATTGGGCCCGCTGTTCTTTGTTTGTTTCATAAATGACATGCCTGACGTTGTACACTCCTCCATACAAATGTTTGTGGATTGCCCCAAGTTATTTCGAGAAATCAAGAACCAAGTGGACTGTGAAGAGCTGCAGAAGGGTCTCTGTGAGCTCCAAGAATGGTCAAAGAAGTGGCTGCTGAGATTCAATGTCATGAAGTGTAAGAGGGGATGCACCTGGGGCGTACCAACAGTAAGGAGGCATATGATATGTCCCAACGGGGTGAAGAAGCTGCACCATTTGAGACTGAATGTGAGAAGGGCCTAGGTGTGTACGTTGATAATGAGCTGAAGTTCTCGGGCCATTGCGAGAAGAAGGTAAATCAGGCAAATAAATTATTGGGTCTTATATGAAGGTTGTTCAGATATCCAGACGGTTGGTCCCTCGTAACGATCTTCAAGAGTGAAGTGTTTCCCCATCTGGAGTGCTGTCACCCCGTCTGGTCCCCGAGATATACTAGGGACTGTCAGTTGGTCGAAAATGTTCAAAGGAAGGCCACCAGACTGGTGCCTGTGCTTCGGCACCTCAACTACCCTGAGAGATTGGAGCGCCTGAACTTGCCTAGCTCATACTACAGACGGGCAAGGGACGATCTAACTGAGATGTATAAGCACCTCAAGGGGCACTGCTCAGTTGAGTGTCCTAGCTTGGAGCTGGCGGAATATCGCCCCACAAGGGGTCACAGCTCAAGATTGAAGAAGCCGCAAGTCCAGAAAACTGTTAGGGGAAACTTTTACGGAGTGAGAGTTGTGAACTCTTGGAACAATCTGCAGAAAATTTTGTGACGGCACCGAGTGTAAATTCTTTCAAGACCAGACTTGACCAACACTGGAGTAGGCTCAGGTGCATTCAGGAGCCGGTGCATGCCCAGTACTTGCGAACAGTGCGTAACAGAGAGCCAGTACATGTCTAGCACTTGCCAACAGTGCGTAACAGAGACCTGTCCGGATCGCCCAAGCAGCTAACGAGCCGATCAGTGGTGAAGAGGATAAAAGTAAAAGTAGAAAAGCTGGCTACTAAGCTGACAAGTGGTGAAAATTATTAATATAAAAACAAATTGTCTTACAAAGTGAATCCTTAACTTCAACATTGATTCAGAGTGTTTCATATCAATTCAGTGTACAGTACTGTACCATACATACTTTTCATTTCTATGAATAGTGAAAGATGCAAGTTCACTTTCAGACTACAGTACTAGTCTTATTCACTGATGACATTTGATTTGACGTTTAAGTTGTTCATTCTGAATATTTACAATTTGTTTGTATTCATGACATGTAGTGTTCATAAAATGTTCTACTTGTTGTCTTAACCATTTCATATTACTCAATATTTGTAATGCATCACTCTCCCCAATGATTTCCATTTTCTTTTAGTCCTCTGTACCTCATGGTCCATCCCACACAAAATGGGGAAGGTGTAAAGATAGTATACATGGATATCAGTAGTTTTCTACCTATTATGACTTTTTTATAAATGCATTACTGTATACTGTATAGCCATATAGGGAAGTTGCATTAGCTACTTGTTTGATCTTCTTCCAAGAAATTTATATGTATCGCCTTTCTCATCTCTAGGAAGTTAATTAAAGTAGAATCCTCTTTGTTTTCATTATGATCAACTGACCATTAATTACATACTTTACCTCTCATGAAGCTGTACATTAGGGTGTGTCATAGGAGGGAAGATCAGCTAAAACTAATGGCCCATCACTTTTTTGGTAGATTTTAGTGTATATAAATAGAAAATAATTTTAGTTTCAATATTTTGCAACCTTTTGCTAGGTAAATTTTAGCGTGAAATTTATCGAAAATCTAACGTACAGCTGCATTAGTGCATTACAATTAAATAGTGAACATTGCTTTCTGACTTCATTCTTTAACAACCCAACTAACAATATTTTTTTCTGTTTCAGATTCTGATGCATTTATAAGTTGATAATATTTGCGATGGCTTCTTGTGTCAGGACGAGGAACCAAAAATCCAGCCATCTCAGTCACTATCTTGGGTCTGGGAGAGAGCTCCTGAAGTTGGAGTTGCCTACATTGAGAGATGCTTTGAGATACGGTGTTTTAATCAGGCAAATCAGTGAAAAGAACCAAAGAACTTACACAAACAAAGACATTGCCAGTGATATGACCAAAGCTGTCTTGGCACAGTACACTCTGGCTAACGCTCAGTTCAAGCCTCCAGTCATAACAAGTCGGAAGAAGATTAGTGAGAGACTGCTAGCCAGTTGGGAAAAGGCAAGAGATATCTCTCTTGGGAGAGGAAAACTTGCAGTTAAGGACAGCTTTGCCAAGCAACTGGACCAGTTATTTGACATAATTACTTGCAAGTGCCCAATTGTTCTCTGTCCTGAGTTTGGATGCGATCGTGACTGTAAATCCGAGGCCCACATCTCCTGTATTTGCAAGCGTGAGCTGAAGATTCCTGTGATCGAACTGGCATTTGTCAAAGCACAGAGAGAGAAGACTGGCAGTATAGGGGCTCTCATGATTTCTAGCCAAGATATTCCAGAGTCCAAGAGACAGGAGGCTGCCACAGAGAGACAGAAGAGGAGAAGAGTTGCCGAGGAAAAGAGACTTGAGAAGGCCCAGGGTGAGGTAAAAAAGGCCGATGATTGGAGTCAAGCTGATTCAGAGTTTAATGACTTCCCCATGGCTGATCCGAGTGCTGACCAGGAGAATGGGGACTTTGTCCCTAACCCAGAAAATAATGATCCCAAACCTTCCAGGCATAACATTCGAAATAGGAAAGATATCCCGAGCATAGCTCTGGCCAGCGTGCGACACCACACTGGTCTCAGAGAAACTGCAGAGATAGCAACAGCTGCCTGGATTGACGGTGGTTTGATAACACCTGATGATGTTCACCTGGTGATAGATCATAACAAAGTAAGGAGAGCTCAGGAGAAACTTGTCAGTAACCTAGAAGAGGAGTTTGATAAGGGGATAAGAGAAAATGGAATCAATTGTTTGTTCTTTGATGGGAGAAGGGATGACACTAAAGTGTTCATGAAAGTTGGAGATTCTGACTAGTTGTTCCCTGCCATGGTGAAGGAGGAACACTACTCCTGCTGCAGTGAACCAGGAGGGAAGTATTTGTGGCATTTCACTCCAGAGAAAGATGACATCAGGAAACCAGCTGAGATAGTGGCAGATAACATTGTGAACTGGCTCAGAGAGAGGAACGTAGACCAGACCCTGCAGGCCATTGGAGGGGGCAGCACCAACACGAACACAGGGTGGCAAGGTGGGGGTCATACAGTGGATAGAGCGGAAGATTGAGAGGAAGCTGGTCTGTTTTGTTTGTGACCACACCAACGAGTTGCCACTCAGACATCTGATCCAGGAGCTGGATGGCAAGACTCTTTCAAACAACAGATGGTCTGGTCCTCTTGGCAAGATGCTGGACTCTGCCACTGAGTTAGAAATAAATCCGAGCTTTGAAAAAATCACAGTTGGCCCTCCACTCGTTGAGCTTGCACATACTGTCATTGACGACCTGAGTACTGACCAGTACTATGGTTACATGATTTGCAGTGCCATCAAAACTGGGGTCATGCCTGATAGACTTGCTTACCTGCAGATAGGTCCAGTCTCACATTCTAGGTGGCTCACAACGGCTCTCAGGTTCTGCAGAATTTGGGTCACTCATCATAAACTGAAAGGGAACCAGCTTCACAACCTGAGACTTATTGTCCAATTCATCGTGAGTGTCTACTTGCCAAATTGGTTCAACACCAAGGTCAAGTCATCGTTCTCCGAAGGTCCGAGGCATGTTCTCTTCCAGCTTGAGCTCCTGAGGAGTCAGCCAAGGAAGGTTGTTCAGATTGTGGAGCAGACTGTGAGGAGATCTTCCTGGTATGCTCATTCCGAGGCAGTTCTGCAGACAATGCTCTGCAGTAAGGATGAGGAGGAGAGAAGAGTGGCAGTCAAAAAGATCTTGGATATGAGACTTATGAGAGGATCTGGGCATGACGAATCAGTTGGTGACGATTCCTTCAGGGTCAGGAAGACTCCTGAAGTCAATCTAGGTGCCAAGACCCTCACTGATCTCATAGATCTGGATAACATCCAGGCTGGCAGTGAGACCCTCTTACCTGCAGCCTCACCAATGTTCAAGTCAGAGCTTTCCTGGACAACCCCATGCATGTCCCTGCCTGGCCCTCGCACACCCAGAGAATAGAGCGTTGTGTACAGCAAGTGAGCGAGGCCAGCAGTCACGTGTACAGCCAGGAGAGGAGGGAAGGCTACATCCGAGCTCAGGTGGTCAGCAGGGAGGTGATGAGTAGAAACAGAAGCAAGAAAGACATGTTCTCTATGGTGTGCAGCAACACCGGGTCGTAGTAGTAAAACCGGTTTTTGTATTTGATGATTTTGTTTTCTAAAGGAATATTAAATTTAATAAATGTGTCAAGATCATTCGTTGTTTTATTCTGGATCATTTTCATCCTAATAAATTAACCTGATACATTTACTTTACTTTAAATAAGCTATTTAGTGGTGTTGGTAAAAGGGTGGGAATACTGAACTTTCATAAGATTTCAAGTTAAAATTTACCTAGCAAAAAATGAAAACTTTTCAAATCTGAAGATATCACATGATTCTGCACATAGAACTACATCATTAATACCATGGCCGATTTTTCAAACTCAAAAAAAAAAAATTCGCCTCCTTATGACACACCCTACTGTACATTGTCTTGCCTCTCCCATACTGACAACATGTTTATTCTTGTATTATTCCAGCCTCCTCACACGACCTAGATAGATAATGATGAAGATTACTTATTTGCATCATTATTTTAGTACAGGGAATGGAAGGTTAGAAAGATAATTATAGGAAGGATTGAATCAATGTTGACTAACCCAGCTTTAGGAAGCCATGGGACTTAGCACATTGTTTGAAAGTAATAATAGGTTAATATGAATTATAGTATATACTGTGTAACACTTTTTAATCTCTTTTTTTTACCACATGCTTAAATTATTTGGTATCTAACATGTACTGTAGCCATCATACTTGTACATAGCTACTGTATATGTGCTGTCATGGCCACGAGGTAAAGTATGAGACTCATTTTGTTGATATTGTTCTATAGATCCTTTATTTGCTTATTTTTTGTAGCTGTGATAATGTAAGATAACTTTACTTCAAGAAATGTACTGTACTGTATCTTTTTCTATCATATAAAAGGTGGACAGCAACAATACTCAAGATGCAGAGTTGGAAATGGTCCTCAAGTGTTCTTTGGTGCAGCTCACACAACTCTGGGTACATGACTCTTGAAATTATACTTTTTAGTACAGTATTTAATTTTGATGTTTGCAATTTTTTTTTTACTTTTACTCAATCAAGCCTTTTCTTAATTAAAAGGAGGGGGACAGAGCTCTTCTGCTGCCCTCCTCCTCCTCTGGTGGATATATCTTTGCTAGTGTAATCACAGATCTGAAATGTAAAATATAATTATCAACATATATATTTATATATATAGAATATGATCTTCAAACATTAGTATACATATCAACTGATGATTATTTTGTGGGATATAATTCTCTTCAATTACATAGTTTGCTTAAAAAAATTTCATTGCAGGTTGGGCACCAGATAACAACTCTTGATTACCTACTATGCCTTAATTTTTTTGCGGGTCGGAAGTTCAACTCGCCCCGCCATCACCCTACTGTGCCCTGGGTGACAGACTTCTCCAGTAGAAATACTGGATGGAGAGATCTTACCAAAACTAAATTTCGATTGAATAAAGGGGACCAACAGTTAGACCACACCTATCAGATGGCAGCTAGTCATGGCCAAAGCAAACAAGCAGTAAGTGTTTTTCAGATATCTGTTGAGTCAGAGCCTTAGCAGATTTCGTGGTCAACTAAAGTTGATTGTTTGTAGATGTACCGGGGGGTATATGTTATCTACTGTACTGTACAGTATATACTATGCACCAAGGTAGCTTGTCCACCAACTCCACACCATGCCATAATTGTAACCCCTGTAATTGAAGTTTATAGCAAATACACTGGATTATCTTGACAACCCATCTGCCTATGGATGAAATAATTGTATTCATTAATGAGGCCTCACTTCTTGAGGGAGATCCCCTCTGAGAGGACAGCTATGACAGAAGAGGCTTAAGATTCTCCTATCACTACAGATTTGTTTTTCTGTATCTATTCCCTATATCCCTCCCCCCATTTCTTCATTAGTATATTTATCCACCTTTCCTCATGGTTTAGACTCTCTCTACTCTCTCCATATCCAACATTGTTGCTACATTATTTCTATGATACCATTCCATCTTCTGACATCCTTCTCACATGTGGTATGGATTTGTATATCCATACTATCAGTCCCAAATGATAAATTACTTTGCATGCAGAATTTCATATGATCTGGTGACTGTCATAGCAATTCTTGGTGTTTTTGTTACAGTGGGAATATTGAGACATTCTGATTCTCATTTGCTTAGAATCCTTCCAAAAACCTAATTATAAAAAGTCTCAACACCTGACTTATTTAAACTGTAGATACCTGTACAGTGTGATGCATTTTGGTTTTCAGGTTGCACATCATGTAACAGAAGTCTTCAGTGAAATCACTTATTATGTCTACAAGGCCAGGATAACCCCCAAGGAACTGTTAACCAAGTATGTCCGTCAACAGTGGGTGCCAGAACATTATCCAGCAACAATTACTCGCCTCTATCTCTGGACTCCAGATGAATGTATACCTGAATTCTACACAGACTCATCTATTTTCAAGGTTAGTTAAAAGTTGATTGTCTTTGGGGATGGATGTGATTGTAATGAGTGATGCTGGGCTGTGTCAAGTGGTGGGTAATCCAGTTGGATGTCTTGAGGTATTTTTGCATAAAGGAAACACCATAATGAGCATGTTTGTTATAACAGTTAGGGAGAGTGAATGAAGGGGGTATGTTGCTGTTGGTTCCAGCCACCCGAAATCAACAGTAAGAAAGGGCTGACATGAGTGAAAAAGGGAGAGATTAATTGATATTTGATGCACTAGTGTAAGATTTTTCTTTTTTCTTTTCTTTTTTCTCTATAATTTCAGAGTATTCATCCAGACCTGGGTGACTTGGAGGTACCTGAGTGGTGTGCAGATATTGAGGATTTCCTGAACTTCCATCGAACTGCCCTTGAGAGTGAACGTGTATCACAGCGTCTTCATCATTGGATTGATCTCAACTTTGGACACAAGTGAGTGTGGCACAGTATTAGATATTTACTTTTTTTATTAATTTGAACCATTGTGGAATATATTTGTTCCAGCAGTAAGAAGAAATGAATGACAACAAATGTTGATTCTTAATTCAAGTCTCCCTGAATTATAGGCATGAAAGAGTAAAGTTTTTCTTAAATTCTTGGTCTCAGTTATAATATTTTTTTTTTTTAAAGAATGAGTGAGAAAACTGTCTCTGAATGGTGCATGTTCCAGTAAGATTAAAAAACAAAAACAATGAAAAGCTATTATAAGAATTATGATATTATCTGTGATTTGAATTTTTTTATGTTTAGTGAGCATGTGGACAAAAGGGGTGTTGGTGTGGAGGAAAGTAGCAAGTTGTTACTCAATAAGACAACACAAGACACGTCTTGCTGCCTGAGTGTGGGAATTTTTAATTGGAAAGAGATAGAGAGATAGGAAACTGTGTAGTACTGTATATTCATTAACAGATAACTGTTGCTTCAGGTTGTCAGGTGGAGCATCAGTGAAAGCCAAGAATGTGTGTTTACAGCTAGTGGATGCTCACACAACCCTCTCATCGGGAGGAGTGGTTCAATTGTTCACAACTCCCCACCCTCCAAGGCTTACAGCATCTCCATACCTTGGCAGATCTCCTCCCAAGTTGAACATTTCAGCACAGCAAGAAACAAGTAAGAGAGTTAAACCAAGATTTCAACATTACTAAAATCCCAATGTAATTTTTATGTCTTTTGCTTATGTGGAAATACATGTTGCCTTACTTGTGTGTGTCCAGTGTCCATGCTTCTAAATTTATGTAATTGGACATGGCCTGAAGAGATTTATCGTCATTTGGCTGATCATTTTGTTTTATTTTTTATGTGATTCCAGACAACTGGAGGAAGAATGTGATTGTGAATACTTACAAGGGTGAAGATGATATGCTTGAACACAGCAACTACAAGGGCCTGAAGCTGCTAGATCAGGTTATGAAAGTTGTAGAAAGAGTGATTGAGAAAACATTAAAGGGGAGAGTAAATATAAACAAAATGCTGTTTGGGTTTTTGCCAGGTAAGAGGACTACAGAGGCAATATTTATGGCCCGGCATCTACGAGAGAAATATCTAAGGAAGGAGAGAAAATTTTACTTCATATTTGTAGACTTAGAGAAGGCATTTGACAGGGTACCACATTAAGTAGTAAAGTGAGCAATGTGAAAGTTGGGAGCCGAGAAGTACTGTGCAGTAACTTGTTCATGTGGTTATGGTATTATAATGATAAGGGCTTAAAACCTCTGTGGGAGTAAATGGTGAGGAATTTGGGACAAAACTAGGAGTCCTCTTCTATGTATCATGGTGCTGGAGGAACATCATGGGGCTTTAGGACTGACCTGTCATGGAAGTTGTTGCATGCTGATGACTTAGTTCTGAAAGCAGTTAGTTTTGAAGAGGCAATGGAGAAATTGCCTTTCAGTGTCACACTACGCATCCACCTCACCATTCTCATTTTAGCTTACTCAAGTCTATTCATGTCATCCTCTGTTGCTGCTCATGTTTCAATACCATACACACTTCTCACCCCAGCTGCATACATTCTTCCTTTCACTTGGAGTGAAGGTCCTGTAGTACAGTATATGGCTATATGATTTTACATTTGGAGTTGTGAAGGTGGTTGATGTATAGATATGTACATACCAAGATATGTGAACACGCCTGACACCAGGACTCTTGTTACCATTCATTGTACCATTTATTCACATGTCTGTATTACTACATATTATTATAGCATGTCTGATGTCCATGCTTATGTCTAATGCCTATGTTCATTTACTATGTCCCGATGTACTATGTCTGTACCGCGCTAGTCGAGTAATTAGAAGACCTCATTTATTGTCCTAGGAATGTCTAGCAACTCCCCTTGCCTGGCTAGCTAATTTCCCTCAGATCGGCCTCGGCCTACCTACGGTCCGGGGTCCCTAGTAACCGCTCCTGTATCGGTTGGCTGTCACGCCCAGTCTTGTACACTTATTGAATATATCTACTGCTCGTGCCCTGGAGTTTCAAGAACCTTGTCTAGGATTACATCCACCACACCACATGGCGCAGTTTGAGTAGCTCCAACACGACAGTTTACAAGCCTCAAGAGCCGGCCCCGTCTGTTTCCGGCCTCGTCTGTTTCCCGCCCAGAAGATATACTCCACAGTGCCCCTGGATTTAAAGTGCTTTGTGACCTTGTGAAGTGCCCTAAGTGAAGTGCAGTGCCTTTCATGTCTCTTTGCTATGTTTCTGCGGCCCTACAGGTAGCAGACACGCCTCCAGCCCAGTTTCCAAGACAGCACTTCCGGCATACACCCCCCATCCACGGAGGCTCGCAAGCCACTGCCCGCGTCCCCTCCCACTGAGCCAGCATCTCGCCCGGGCGCGCGGAGGAATACACCGCCGCTAGCCGCCTCCTCTCACTTCACAAATATTACAGTCAGTACTCTCTTACTTGCCAGCCAGTTCCTGCACTTAAGCAAATCCATTGGCGAAAATATAGCACTTCACCTTATTCTCCTTGTCTTTCCCATCGCAACAATACCAAGCACGAGATGTCTGACCACGACGATTTGCTGGGAAATTTATATGAGGATTATGAGGAAGACGACGCCTCACAGACCCTCCCACCCCCCCTCACGCCTCACACGCCGGGCGCGCCAAATTCAAAGGATGGGAGCCAGGATATACGTCAGTTAATCCACTTCCTACAAGTTTCTCAAGAGAAGGAAGCCCAAAGACGTCAATTAGAGGAGGAAAAACGACGTCAAGAGGAATTGTCAAGACAGTCAGAGGAATCAGCTTACCGCCTTCAACTTCAACAACAACACCAAGCTGATAACCGCAAATTCCTGGACCTATTGGAATTGCTGGCAACGAGGACGACTTCACCAGCTGCCACAACCAACTCGCCAGCTTCAGCCTCTTCATCTATCCTTCAGACAACGCCTCCTCACACGTCACCTATCTCCCCTAGGTATGCCTCAGTGTCTTCTCAACCACCTGTTCCAGTCTCAACTCTCGTCGACCTCTCCGTGCCTCCTCCACCGCCTGCCGTCTCGAGTACACCCCTGCACAGCAAGTCTTCAGTTCCCAGTCCCCCACCTCTTCAATCTGATGCAACATATCAAGTATACCGTCAATGGCGACGTCGTTTCGAAGACTTTGCTGTTATGTCTGACCTCTACCGAATGCCCCCTCATAAACAACTCATCCAATTAAGATCGTGCATTTCCCTCGATGTTCAACGCCTCCTAGAGCACACGCTAGCCATCCCCCCTGACTCCCCCAGGTCAGTGACAGAGGTTTTAAACGCCTTGCAGAGTCATTTCCGTGGCCTCCGCAATGAAGCTTTGCGTCGTAGGGAACTGCTATCCTGCAAACAAGCTTCTGGGGAATCATTCTCAGACTTCTATGCACGACTTAAGGACCTAGCAACCGAGGTGGACCTATGTACAGGCGATCCTGTAACCTGTGCTGAGATCCAGCTCAAGATGATCTTGCTGATGGGTGTACGTGACGAGGACCTGCTTCAGAAACTCCTCACCCTCGACGCCGCCTCTTCCCTCACCGACTTCGTCACCTGTTGCAGGTCGTATGAGGCCACAAGAGAGGCTGCCTCAGCTATACACTCATCGCCATCTCAAGTCCACGCCGTCTCCACCTACAAGAGGAATCAACGCCAGATGCAGACGGCGTCCTCTCCACAGCCCCCGTCACAGTCACCAGTTTCTTCTCCCGAATCCTGCAGAAACTGTCAGCACCAGCATGGTCCAGGAAAGTGCCCTGCGGCTGATAGTACATGTCGAAACTGTGGGTTTCAAGGCCATTGGCCCCGCACACCTCGATGTCCTGCCAACAAGGCCTCATGCAACGCTTGCAACAAGCAAGGACACTTCGCCAAGTGTTGCAGGTCCACCAAGAAGCCTCCATCTCCAGGTCAAAACGTCTCTTCACAGCCCGACAGAACGTCCACACCACCGTCTCCCAAGAATAACAAAGGATGCCGACGCGTGGATGATACCTCGAGTGACAGGTCCCCCAAGCCCGTCAATGTTCGTCTGTCCTACGGTACCAACTCTTCCAACCTCCTGATGATACCTGACACGGGCGCGGACATCACGGTGATTGGACCAACACACCTGGACGCCCTCAACATCCCCAGGAGTAGCCTGTCACCCACAGCCATGAACGACGTGCTCACAGCGGACGGGTCCCCGATGTCTCCACCTTTGGGTTGCTTCAAGGCAACACTACAGCTCGGTCCCAAGTCTTGCCTTGCCACAGTCCACGTCCATGAGGGCATCCAAACCCCTCTCTTGTCATGTGGCCATTGTCAGGACTTGGCCATCGTCTCATCCGAGTTCCCAAAGCCCATCCTCGCTGTGACACACCTCAACAGGTGTGCAGAGATACCTGTTTCAGCCATGACCACACCTGCTGCCGCCCGGGAGTTCTTTTTTCGTCAGTTCAGCGACGTCCTTGTCTCCAAGCCCGACCTCCAGAAGACGCCGCTCAAGAAGATGACAGGCCCCCCGATGAGAATCCACCTCAAGCCTGGCGCGACGCCTTTCGCCATCCACACACCCAGGCCTATCCCCTTTGCCATACGGGACAAGGTGAAGGCGGAGCTCGATTCTCTGGTGCAGCAGGGGATCATCAGACACGCCGGTGAGGAGCCCTCCGAGTGGTGCCACCCTATGGTCTTGGCACCCAAGCCTGTAGGTGTTCGCATCACAGTGGACCTCACCCATCTCAACTCGCAGGTCTCCCGTCCCGCCCATCCATCGCCTACGCCCATCCAAGCAGTCCGCAGCGTCACCCCGTCTGCAAAGTTCTTTACCACGGCGGATGCACTACATGGGTACTGGCAAGTCGACCTGGCGGAAGAAGATCGCCACCTCACTACATTCATCACGCCCTACGGCCGCTTCCAACACTGCCGCGGACCCATGGGCTTCGCAGCAACGGGGGATGCGTACTGCCTCCGTGGGGATATGGCTCTGCAGGGTGTCACCAACTGCGTGAAGGTCGTAGATGACATCCTGCTCTTCGACGATGATCTCCCGGCCCACTTGAACCGAGTTCATCTGATGCTCACAAGATGTCGTGCCCACGGTATCACCCTGAACAAAGATAAATTTGTGGTCGCCGCCCCCCAAGTTAACTACTGCGGCTACAACATCTCGCCAGAGGGGATCTCAGCTGATGAGGAGAAGGTCAAGGCCATCAGGGACTTCCCTACTCCAGCGAACCTGACCGACCTTCGCTCATTTATGGGCCTGGTAAATCAGCTGGCCGACTTCTCCCCTAAAATCGCCACATCAGCCCAACCTCTACGCCCCCTCATGAGCCCCAAGCGCTCCTTCCTCTGGACTCCTGACCACGACCTAGCGTTCAGGAATGTTAAGAAGGCGTTGCTGTCACCACCAGTCCTGGCACCCTTCGACCCGTCCTTACCAGTGGTCCTCCAGACCGACGCCTCCCGTCTATACGGCCTCGGATATGCCCTCCTTCAAGACCACGGCCAGGGTAGACTGTGCTTAGTTCAGTGTGGCTCCAGGTTTTTGACGGACACGGAGACCAGATACGCCACCATTGAACTAGAGATGCTGGCAGTCGCCTGGGCTATGGCCAAGTGCCGCCTTTACCTGTTCGGCCTTGGGCATTTCACCCTCATGACGGACCATCGCCCGCTCATACCCATTCTTAATCACTACACGTTGGACGCCATCGAAAATCCTCGCCTCCAACGTCTCAAAGAGAAGACCGCCCCTTACGTCTTTACAGCTGTGTGGCGCGCCGGGAAGCTTCTGTGCATACCAGACGCCCTCTCCCGAGCCCCTGTTAGTCGCCCCACACCCGAAGATGAAGTCGACTGTACCATGGCCGCTGCTCACGTTCGGTCTTTAGTGACACACACAGCCACTTCTCTTGCTGACAAGACGACGACGACGCCCTCCATCGAAGACGATAGGACTCTCCAGGAGCTTCGCATCGCCGCCGCTCAAGACCCGGCATACGTCCAACTCCTCGACTACGTCTCCGCTGGATTCCCCACCAACCGCTACGACATTCACGCCTCCGCCCTCCCCTTCTGGAAGCTAAGGGATAGCCTCTATGCGGACGGAGAGCTGGTGTTGTACGGCCCCAGGATCGTCGTTCCCGCTGCCCTCCGCCGGCGCACCTTATCCCGCCTCCATGACAGCCACCGCGGCGTTGAAGCCACCAGGCGCAGAGCCCGTCAGACCGTCTTCTGGCCTGGTATTGACGCCGATATTAAGAGCACGGTTGAGGCCTGTGAGCCTTGCCAGCAACTCCAACCCAGCCAGCAACAAGAGCCGTACCTGTGCAATGACCTCCCAAAGCGGCCCTTTGAGTCCGTGTCCGCCGACTTCTTTAATGTGGCCGGAAAGTCTTTCCTGGTGGTCGCCGACAGGCTCTCTGGATGGCCCGTGGTAGTTCCCTGTGGTCGGGACACCACCTCTTCCAGGGTCATCCGGATGTTTTGTTGCTTCTTCCGGGAAGTCGGAGTGCCTCTCCGCCTCCGAACCGACGGTGGGCCCCCGTTCAATAGCCACGAGTTCAAGAGCTTCGCCGAACGCTGGGGCGTCCACCACATCGTCACCTCCCCTCATTACCCGCAGGCGAATGGCCACGCCGAGGCAGCGGTAAAGTCCGTAAAATACCTCATCCTCAAGACAGCACCGACGGGGAACCTGGACTGCGAGGAGTTCGACAGGGGCCTACTGGAACTCCGTAACACCCCTACCCCTGCCGGACGCTCTCCTGCCCAGGTGTTGTATGGCCGCCCCCTTCGTACTTGTGTGCCTGCCCACCCCCAGTCCTTCTTAGATGAATGGCAGATCAAGGCGGACGAGTGTGACCGCCGTGAGGCTGCCCGGATGGCCCAAGTGACAAGCCACTATGACGCCCAAGCCCGCCCCCTTCCCAGGTTGGCCGTCGGCCAGCAAGTACGAATCCAGGACCCGACGTCACACCGCTGGGACAAGGTCGGGGTCGTCATGGGCCGTGGCGAGCCTCGTTCGTACCAAGTCCGCCTCCCCAGTGGTCGTGTGTGGTGGCGAAACAGACGCCACCTCCGCCCAGTGCCATCCTCTAGTGACGAACCTTCCTCCCCGTCCCCTGTGTCCCCTTGCCCAGACCAGGAACGAAGGTCGTCAGTTGATCCTCCCATTGTCCCTCGCCGCTCCCCCCGACTCATGGAAAAAGAGTCCGTAGCCGCTCGAGATTGCACTACGAGCGTAAAGGGGGAGGGAGGTGTATAGATATGTACATACCAAGATATGTGAACACGCCTGACACCAGGACTCTTGTTACCATTCATTGTACCATTTATTCACATGTCTGTATTACTACATATTATTATAGCATGTCTGATGTCCATGCTTATGTCTAATGCCTATGTTCATTTACTATGTCCCGATGTACTATGTCTGTACCGCGCTAGTCGAGTAATTAGAAGACCTCATTTATTGTCCTAGGAATGTCTAGCAACTCCCCTTGCCTGGCTAGCTAATTTCCCTCAGATCGGCCTCGGCCTACCTACGGTCCGGGGTCCCTAGTAACCGCTCCTGTATCGGTTGGCTGTCACGCCCAGTCTTGTACACTTATTGAATATATCTACTGCTCGTGCCCTGGAGTTTCAAGAACCTTGTCTAGGATTACATCCACCACACCACAGTTGAGAGCAGTAATGATCATGTTACCTCCTTGTGTGCTGATGGCACAATATAAAGCATGCTAATGAGACTCATTTGTAATCAAGGGGGTACAGAAATTTCAAAGAAATGGGGAATAAAAGGGGGAGTGGTGCAAAGCACGTAGAAAGTGGCTGAAAAGGGCAAGAGCAAGTTATACAATATTGTTCATATCTTATTAATACTGTACCATTTTTTGCAGAATTTGAAAAATCTGATGAAACAAGTGAGGCAGACTCGGCACCTGAAAGACAAGATGAAGAAATGGAGAATATTAAGTCACTCGCTCTCTCCAGAAAATTAAGTCGATCGAGAACTTCTCTTTTTGAGGAAAAACAAGCAGATTTACCGAGTATTCAGATATCTCATGATTATAATCCACTCATAGCTCTTAATCAGTTGGAAATGTTATTTAATTTAGTATTAAAGTCATCAAGAATAATTCCAGAGCAACCTACTAAGTGTAGAGACATTCAACAGGCTGTTAAGCAGGCAGCTCACTTAAGACGTGTCCGAGACATGCAAGCTGTCGGGTGTATCATTGTGGAAATGTTCTCACCTTCCAAGTGTCGAATTCTGAGCACTAAAGCTTCACTCAGAGAGAGATACATTCATGCCCATAAACTTCTCACCCATGATCAGACAGACATACCTCGGTGCATTCGCCACACTTTACAAGTAATATTTCAGATAAAAAACTGGAAGGATGTGAAAGACAACACACTGCCTAACAAGTACGAGCCTGTGTCATCTGATGGTTTACCTCCACCAAGTCCACACCAGTTACTTCAACCCCTAATTAATGTCATTGTCTTCCCGTCATATTTCCCGAAACTTTATAGATTTGTTTGCAAGATGAGACAATACTCACAGCTACTGAATGAGGCTCATATGATGCTCCGTGAACCTCACAAGAGGAAGGAGTATATTCTCAAAGTGGCAGAGATCAGAGTCAAGATGGCTGCGAAAGATTTGCCGAATTTGTTACCGATTCTCTCGGCTGAAGGTTTAGACCTCGTTCTGCCATACCTGATTGAGCTGTTTGAGTATCCTGAAAGTGCAGTTAATGCTGCCTGGTACCTGACTAGTGTTATAGCTCAAGCCCTTGGACCAGAGGAGGCAAATAAACACCTCTTGCCCCCAGTAGTCAAACTCTTTGAAGCTGAAGTTGTGACGGACAAACACCTCAAGCTCTTCCATCGCTCTTTTCTCCTGCAGTTGATAGTCTGGTTTGGTCTGCACAAATTTCTCACATTTTTTGTGACACCTCTGATAGAAGGAGTTGGAGGATATAAAGAAGTCCTTGGCAAGTCTCATCAGTCTGCAGAAATTGTGAGGAAGCAGTCAACAACTCTCAAGTAGGTGGACAGTAAAGGTTTAGTTTTAACTTGCCTCAGGAAACACACAATTCTGTTATAGTGTTGAAATGATATTGAGATCACATTGCAACATTGTTTCAGTTAATGTACAGTAATGTTAAATGTCTGGCGAGACATCATATATTAAGGTACAGTACTCTCTCATGGTTTAACCAGAATTAACTGAGCAGTTAGCTTAAATTATATATTTGTAATGTAGTTTATATAGGATAAGTTAAGTCCTTCATAACATACTCTTTTTTACCTTCATATTCCTGACTTAAAATTTTTTACTTAATTTTAGTTTTATTTGCATGTCTTTTTTGCTTTGTTATTGGTGAAAATTGCCTCTATTTTTATAAAGATATTTATGAAGAAAAGGCACTTTTATATTTAGTTATTTTAAATGATTTATCCCCCAAATTTGTCACTGCTGTAGTTTTCATCCTGTAAAGTTTCCTTGTTACTGCAGTACTGTACTGTAGTTTTGTTTATTTGTTTTCCCGTATAACAGCATTGGTTGTCCTCACTGTCCTAAAGAAAAACATCAGTTGGTTACAAAATTCACTTGATATCCTTCATGTCATCACATTAGGAGTGTGGACATCAGCCTTGGCACTGAAGGCATAACTTCACCCTGTGAGGAAGATTCTCATTCGAGCACAACAGAGCTCACCCTTAGGATGGAGTCCGAGTCAACCGGGAATGCTCGTGTAGAGGCCGACCTCACCGACGCTGAGGCCGAGGCCGAGCCAGGTCAGACTGTTATTTAGAGCAGAAAAACTTGAGCCATGTCAAGTTTTGTAAACAAATTTGACTAAATGTTGAGATGGGTTGATTTGAAGCAATTGTGAGCTGTAGTTAGAATATTGTTATGGGGAGACAGTATTTGCTGAAGTTTTAGTGATGAGGTGGGCAGATGATAATTGTCTTGCTTGCACAAAATGGTTTTTGGTCCAGTCATTGGATCATTAAGGATTTTGGAATCAACTTGTGTGTGACCTTTTTGATAACTGAGAATTCAGAGTTGAGATTGAATGGGATGTTTGAGTAATTTTCAATCAAATCTTTCATGGGAATTGAATATCAGATACTATACCTGTATATTCTCCTACACCCTAAGGAGGTCATCAAATGTTTCCATTTAATGACCACCTCCTTTATGGTATAAGGTCCTTAGCTAGAATGAACTACAGTAGCTCAGTATAGGGCTGTCACAGCGAACAATTAATAGCTTTAGATAAACCATAGGGATTAAACTGTCAGCCCTACTTGACTACAGAGTAAAGTGATGGTCTTATTAGTTGTAAATGTTAACATGACACTCTACCAGGGTATCCTCTAAATACTGTAATACTGTATAATTAATGCCAATTGGCAACAACCTCAGTCTTAATATTGCTTATTATTATGGTTTCCTTTATAACTTTGCAGAGCTCATTATCAGAATTCAGCAAATTTTTTCTTAATATTTAATCATTACAGTTGAGTTTTTGCAATGAATACTGAAGGGAACCATTGTTTCAGAGGTGTTTGTGTTTGAGGGGGGTGAGGATGAAGTAGATGCTAGTTCCCCAGACACTCCACTTCAAGATGCTAGTGACCAGCTCAGGTGAGACATAACCTCCAGTTTTCTTGTATAACTATCTGTTTGGCATCCTCAATGCTAAAAACCCTAAGTTTACCATTATTCTTGTGCAGTACCCATAGGTCACAGTGTTTAACATTCTAACTGTACTTCCTACTTTTGGTGTTATATACAGTAATAAATGTCTACAAGAAAGTTTGGGTTATTACATTAATTTTATTAAAATATGAAGTTTTGTTAATGGCGGTAGTATCTGCTTATTACTAATTATGGACTGAAAGTTGTTAACATGGTAACTGCTTCAACACATGTTTCTTTTCCAGGTCGCCTTTGGCATCAGAGACTCTAAGTTTAGATGAAGTGTCTCTGCAGGAAGGAATAGGATCAATCCCATCTCTGTGTCCATCTCCACATTCTCCATCCATGAGTGGAGATGAGGAGGAACCAGTGAGTGACCCAGACACTCCCACTCCTCTTGCTGCTGCTTATGGTGCCTCATCTGGCTCTACCACAACCAGCATTAATATTCCAAAGGGTGGACCAGTTAGTGTGTCAGTGTTAAAATCAGATGACGAATATTCCACCTCGCTTCCAGACTTCCGTTTAGATAAAGACAGATACATCACTAATATTGATTTTGGTGAAAATAGCAAAGATTCCTTGAAAACTTCTTATAAGGGTGCAGATAGTCAAGACACTAAACAAAAGATGGATCTTGATCATAACATGTCCGATGTTTGTTGTGAGAGCGTTCTGTGGTTGGCAGGAAGATTAGGTCCCGTCCTCACGTCGCGCTATGTGACACGTAATCTCCTGCGGATGCTGACCCTCTGCTACCTCCCAGACTCTGGTGCTCTTGTCCCGATTCCTGTTGATCCGTCAGATGAACTCTCAGTCACAAGGAAGCGCATTTTTGGTGATCATTATGCTAAGAAAGTGCTGCACTGTCTCTCAGAAATTGCTTGTAAGTAACTACATATTTTTGTGTTGTATTATTAGACAAATATGAAATTAAGTAGTAAATTTTTCTTTAATAAACTCATCCAAGCCATAGTGTAACATTGGTGTCCAAGTGTGAGTGGTCACCTCTCAGAGGAGTGAGGCGACTGACAAACGGTAATCATACATTTTACAGTAACCATTCAAAAATATTTATTTAAGCTCCTTAGCATGTATCATCACATGCTTCATGGACTCCTGAGGTAAATAAGGGTCTCGTATGTTGCTGTCTAATATTCCAGAAGATATTTCTCAAACAAGACCTTTTTTTTTTTTTTTTTTTTTTTTACACGGGGCTTAGCCCACCCGGGCATAGGTCACTAACCCACATCAGGGCCTACCATTAGACAACACATTATGCTTCCAATATCTTCCCAGGTGGTAGTACCTCCCTGTTTGATAGTTGCTTACTACCTACTACTGATATCATGATTTCTATAAACATCCATTAGAAGTTTCCAAATGAAGAATTCAGATGAATTTCATTACCTTGTCTGAGAAAGTGACACCTTGCTTAATAAAAAACGTAACATGTCTAATATGACCAATGTAAGAATGTTTCAAATCCAATATCTGTAATAATTAGAAACTTAACAATAATGTACTGTACAGCACATCTGCCTTTTATTTGTTTGTCTTAAACCCTGTTCTAGTGCCATACACATTCATTAATTCGTACATTTTTTCTGTGTACAGGTTTATATGGTGAACAAGTTATTTTACTTCAATACTTGTGCCACATCTGTGAGTTAGTGGCTTCCTGCAGACGTAAGTTGTCAGCAACGATGGAAGGAGGTCTTCTAGGAGCCATGGCTCTCTTACAGCACCTTCTTCCATATCTTACAGACAGTACTTTCATGGAACATTTACAGGTTAGTGCTACTGGTACTGAGTATCTCAAACATTTGTAGTATTTGTTCATGTGTAAGATTTAGTATTAATATTGGTATTTCTTTTTTTTTAATTTCAATACTGTATTACATTGACCTTGCCTTAACCTGGAGAAAGGCCAGAATGAGTAAAAAAAATTGAAAAATGAGGAAGTATTTCTGAAGTGAGGTAGTCCAGTCATATCAGGGCTATTCATAAGAGTTTTACCAGTACTGTAGTTGAGAAAAGTAATTTAATCTGACCCAGTTGTTCAGCTCATTTGCTACTGTTAGCTACACTTACTTCAGACCACATAAAGGTTTATTTTAATGTAGATTTAAACATTACACATTATTGGATATCATTCATGTAGTTCAACATCCTATGAGTACATGCATTTCTGTAACATTCTTATGAATACTGTACTCCACTATTAAAAAAGGAGCAGTCTAACAGGAACATTAGTAACAGGAACAGTAAAACCAGTAACATTTGGTATGATAGAATTTTGTAGAGTTTAATGGGGCTGTTTCATAAATGTTACAAAAACAGAAATATTACAAACAAAGAATCTGTATAATAGACATTACTGTAATCCAGATCAGTCAGTGTGTGCATGTAAGACTAAGGGAGGTTGTAGTCTCCTCTGTGTCATTTTCACTGGTGTAAATCTTTCTTCCTAAAGTTCTATATATCTGATACTTTTCCCTTTCAGCAAAAAAATAATTCATAATGTTGTCTACCATGTAATAATTCCTTGTAAGTTTTATTAATCTGCTCATTGTAATTTTCAGGAAACCTTAATACGTAATGCAGTGTATCCTGTCATTCGTCTCTTGTCGTCGACCAAAGTGAATTTTCCCCACGGTGGAGCAGCACGAGGGGTTTTAGCTTGCCGAGTTATTGATTGCCTTTTTATCATGGCTCTGAGAGTTGGCCGAGAAATGAGTAAAAGTATCTTGATGCCCACCGTCACAAGACTAATGACGGCCTTTGATAAGTGTCACAATAATTCTTCAAGCCAGCTCGGTGCATCACCAAGGTAAAGTGCCCAGGAGATAAATTCTTCTCTTAACTTTTTGAAGACGATGACTTAACCCTTTGAGGAAGATGACTTAACCCTTTGAGGAAGATGACTTAACCCTTTGAGGAAGATGACTTAACCCTTTGAGGAAGATGACTTAACCCTTTGAGGAAGATGACTTAACCCTTTGAGGAAGATGACTTAACCCTTTGAGGAAGATGACTTAACCCTTTGAGGAAGATGACTTAACCCTTTGAGGAAGATGACTTATCCCTTTGAGGAAGATGACTTAACCCTTTGAGGAAGATGACTTAACCCTTTGAGGAAGATGACTTAACCCTTTGAGGAAGATGACTTAACCCTTTGAGAATGATGATTTAACCCTTTGATGATGATGATTTAACCCTTTGATGATGATGATTTAACCCTTTGATGATGATGATTTAACTCTTTGACGATGATAATTTAACTCTTTGATGATGATGATTTAACTCTTTGATGATGATGATTTAACTCTTTGATGATGATGATTTAACTCTTTGATGATGATGATTTAACTCTTTGACGATGATAATTTAACTCTTTGATGATGATGATTTAACTCTTTGATGATGATGATTTAACTCTTTGATGATGATGATTTAACTCTTTGATGATGATGATTTAACTCTTTGATGATGATGATTTAACTCTTTGATGATGATAATTTAACTCTTTGATGATGATGATTTAACTCTTTGATGATGATGATTTAACCCTTTGATGATGATGATTTAACTCTTTGATGATGATGATTTAACTCTTTGATGATGATGATTTAACTCTTTGATGATGATGATTTAACTCTTTGATGATGATGATTTAACTCTTTGATGATTATGATTTAACCCATTGAGAATGATGATTTAACCCTTTGAGAATGATGATTTAACTCTTTGATGATGATGATTTAACTCTTTGATGATGATGATTTAACTCTTTGATGATGATGATTTAACTCTTTGACGATGATTTAACTCTTTGATGATTAACCCTTTGAGAATGATGATTTAACTCTTTGATGATGATGATTTAACCCTTTGATGATGATGATTTAACCCTTTGATGATGATGATTTAACTCTTTGACGATGATAATTTAACTCTTTGATGATGATGATTTAACTCTTTGATGATGATGATTTAACTCTTTGATGATGATGATTTAACTCTTTGATGATGATGATTTAACTCTTTGACGATGATAATTTAACTCTTTGATGATGATGATTTAACTCTTTGATGATGATGATTTAACTCTTTGATGATGATGATTTAACTCTTTGATGATGATGATTTAACTCTTTGATGATGATGATTTAACTCTTTGATGATGATGATTTAACTCTTTGATGATGATGATTTAACTCTTTGATGATGATGATGATGATAACTTTGATGATGATTTAACTCTTTGATGATGATGATTTAACTCTTTGATGATGATGATTTAACTCTTTGATGATGATGATTTAACTCTTTGACGATGATAATTTAACTCTTTGATGATGATGATTTAACTCTTTGATGATGATGATTTAACTCTTTGATGATGATGATGATGATGAAACTCTTTGATGATGATGATTAACCTTTGATGATGATGATTTAACTCTTTGTGATGATAATTTAACTCTTTGATGATGATTAACCTTTGATGATGATGATTTAACTCTTTGATGATGATGATTTAACTCTTTGATGATGATAATTTAACCCTTTGATGATGATGATTTAACTCTTTGATGATGATGATTTAACTCTTTGATGATGATGATTTAACTCTTTGATGATGATGATTTAACTCTTTGATGATGATGATTTAACCCTTTGATGATGATGATTTAACTCTTTGATGATGATGATTTAACTCTTTGATGATGATGATTTAACTCTTTGATGATGATGGCTTAATCCTTTCACGACGATGATTTAACCTCTGAGGACTCAAAGGGTTAAGGTTTTCTGAGGGTAGAACGAGTACTGTAGGAATAAAAAAAACCCACAAATTTTCAATATTTTGTTGCTGATTTTGGTCAATATAAGCTGCTACCCATTCCTAGTATTGTTGTCATATTGTGAACCTTTGGATGTAATGAAAATTGGAAGATATGATGTGGTAGAAGATGATGTGATGACTGATTGCAAAGATGGTTAGTGTGGATGTGGCTTTTAGGGAGTGGACATTGAAGATTGAGCATGTAAGGATAGGGTGATGAATGAAGATAGAAGAATAGATTGCTGTTTGAGGATACAGGTTGTACCTCTCTAGTCCCGCATTCTGTGGTCCGGAAACTCCCATGGTCCGGAACGATTTTAGTTTCTCCAATAGGTAGATGGGCAGTTTTTTTTTTTTTTTTTTTTTTTTTTTTTTTTTTTTTTTTTTTTTTTTTTTTTTTATTATTACAGGAGTATTAAATTTTTGCCCCTCAGGCTCCAATGTGGGTCAGTGACCTATGCCCGGGTGGGCTAATCCCCATAAAAAAAACCAACAACAACAAAGCCGGGGAAATTAAGGTTTGTTTACATCCGGCAGTTCGGCTGCTCTCTCTCTCTGCTTGTCTATACAGAGTACAACATTTAACCCTTCAGTATATATGAGCAGTAAATAAGTGTTGCTTTCATATTCTTATGTAGAGTAATGACGATATGTTTTCACATGTGCGCACTTACATACGCGCAGTCTCACTTTTTTTTTACCATTAATGGTTAGCTACATAATTGTTCCATTTATTAACATTAAATGACATTACAGGTACTTCAAACAACCATATTAATTTTTTTACATTAATTTTTCTACAGCTACAATCAGGGTCTTATTTTCTTCAGCTTTATATGTAGAACCAATCAGTCACTGGTTTTGTAAGCTTTAACATAAACAATGCCGGCAGCCGTCTCGTCTTCTCGTGTGTTTTAATATTCCACGTACAATATTATTAATAAATTGTATTGTTAATTTTGCACACACAAACATTAATTTAATAAAAACAAATTCAGAAACATTAATTCAAATATATATGAACAGTAAATAAGTGTTGCTTTCATATTCATATATAGAGTAATGACGATATGTTTTCACGTGTGCACACTTACATACGCAATCTCTCTTTTTTCTTTACCATTATCGTTAGCTACTTCTGTTGTTCCATTTATTAACATTAAATAACATAACTTAAAACAACCATATTAATTTTACTACAGCTACAACCAAAGTCTTATTTTCTTCAGTTTTATATGTAGAACCAGTCAGTCACTGGTTTTGTAATCAACGAAAACAACGCTGTGTCATTTCCTCGTGTGTTTTAATATTCTACGTATTATTAATGAATTGTATTGCTCATCTTGCACACATAAACATTAATTCAATAAAAAAGACATTCAGTAATATACAATAATGAATCTTTTGTACATAAGAGAAATGACGCTGTTTACACGATTATGCACGTCGTCTGCACGTTGGCGGGCCGTTCAAACTCATTAAAATTCAAGTCCGCCGTCAAAATTTTTATTTTTATTTTTGTGTGTGTTCCAATAAAATACGTTGAATTAAAATTTGAGAAGCTACTATACGACATTTAACCCTTCAATATGTCTTCAAAGAGACCATGATGCAGAGAAAGTGGTGCTACTGCTTCCTAGCATAAGCACAAGTCACTATCTATCCAGGAAAAGGGTGAATTTCCATGGTCCGGCACCGGACAGGTCCCGAGGTTGCCGGACTAGAGAGGTACAACCTGCATAAGGATAGATTGATATATAATGATAAATTTAAAATACTGTATAATGATTTGATGTGGAGGTGTGGTGTTTTGAAGGGAGGGATTAGTAATAGGACAAAAGATAAAGAGCATAAGAAAACAATAAAAATATAGCATTATATTGACTCCTAAAGAACAGATGACAAATTAGTGAAGGTGTTGGAAGGTGTACAGTAATCTAAAGGTTTTATTTAAAGGTAATTTATATACTGTACAGGAAACAGACTTTAATAATGTACTGTATTTGACAGATCACTTGAGGCAGAAGAAGTGCTAGGTGTTGGTGATGAGGCAGCGTCATCGTCGTCATCAGGTCTCCAAGCATCTCCTGGAACTAATGTAGACTCTGTTAAAGCAAAGGTGAGAGTTATAGTAATTTATTACTTCCTTGAAATTAACCATGAGCAGCTAACAGTGGATGCCATGAGCAGCTAACAGTGGATGCCATGAGCAGCTAACAGTGGATGCCATGAGCAGCTAACAGTGAATGCTATGAGCAGCTAACAGTGGATGGAAATTTTTACTTGCTTCTTTTGTCTCCTACTGGCACTTGTCATACATCTTTTCTCTGTTATTTCCTTCCTTTTTTGAGGTTTTCATTTCCCCGATTCTCACCATGCAAGACTGGGAGAGGCTAGTAGTACAGTACTGAATAACTCATCTGATATAGTAATTCATACCTGGTACAGTTATGTGTGAGTGATGGTTTTTCTTTGTTATAATATTTTTTTAGGTTGCAATAATTCCTTAGATGGCACTGTATTACTGTACTTTAACCCTTGGTGGATGTGTCCCTCAACAGTTGAAGGACAGAGGATCTCACCGTTGTGGACATACCCGGTATCCTACAGCTGTTGCAGTATATTTCTTGCTGGTCCAATTTGAATTTCCTTTGCTATGAGTTTGCTAAGTATCTTTGTGGAGGCTCCTGGCAACTGCCTCAAAGCAGTGTAGGTGTTTCAGACACATGTTCGTTAGTACTGGTTGAACAATGGCGGAGTCAAGACATGCATCTTCCACTCATGTGATGCTCACACAGGAAGAAATTACACTGTTATTTGTTATTTAGGAGAC
The DNA here is from genome assembly GCF_018991925.1 of Homarus americanus. NCBI lineage: Eukaryota > Metazoa > Arthropoda > Malacostraca > Decapoda > Nephropidae > Homarus > Homarus americanus. The sequence goes on from NW_024723541.1 coordinate 7,601,071, forward strand.
AGGGATGACCCTCCCATGCATGGTTGTGATCAGTGAATCTGTACACTTGAAATTAAATATTTGTAACATTATTTGTGAAGCACAACCTAAACACTTCTTATCTCACCTATAATGTAAGTTACACCATATTTTCCTCTCCTTGGAATCAGGATTTTATTTTCAATAAATGGATAAGACTCGAATGTTTTTTATGATTTTCTTTTTTAAATATTTTATATTTAGCTACATAAAATGAAAAGGTGTGCCCAATAAACTAGCCACTGCACTGTGTAAGGTTAATCTAAAATCTTAATCTAATTACCCAGCCAGCGGTCCTGAATGGGAGTTGTGATCACCATTCACAAGGGTTAAATCCATTACATAGTTAAGTGGATACAATCCTCAATGATTTTGTGATGGTTTATTCATAAAATCTTTAATACAGCAGTTGTAATAATTGTATCCATTGTTAGCTTACGGTATATTTTTCAGCTCTTATCAAGAAAAGTCCTGAGATGTGAAATTCAATATTTAACTTAAACCAAGTATTGTATGGGTAACCTTCAGTGTCTGTGTTGCATAATTTCTTTTGCAAGTTTTTGTGATATACAGTATAGCAATTGAAATGCATTTTTAGAGCTTTATTCTTCTTGCTCTCAAGTCTCAACTAAAAAAAAAAAATGCCTTCAGTACATGAGGTACTTTTTCATTCACACACCATTTCTTGCTATGATGGAAGATGATAGTCCACTAAAAGGTTGTTCCACCATCAGTCAAGACACCCAATAGTGTACAGTATTGTTCTCAATTATTACTAAGAGTATAAGGAGGGAACCCAATCCTTTCAAACCAGGAATCAAACCTATGACCTTTCTCTTGTGAGGCAAACACTACCATCTGAACTACACAGCCTTATATGCATATATTAGTTGAAGGTTTAATCCCTGTCAGTCAGCTTTCATACACACTGAATTTTTTTTTCCACTACCCCTGACCTGCTCCTGCCACAGTCTCTTCACTGTACCCCTAGGTTTTACAAACAGTTCACTCAGTTACTAACACAATTGATGACCAGTACATTTTACTCTTTTTTTATTTTGTTTTTATTTTTTCAGGCCTTAGAGGAACTTAAGCAGGTTCTGACGCCTGAACTGGCCTACCTCTCGTATGTACCACTGTGCAGGTTCTTGGGAGCATCTTACATGGAAGCAACTCTGCCCAATCATGATCTCTTGCGGTCTCTGTGTCTTCAGTACGATGAAAACAACCAGGCTGATCATGCTGCAGGTAATAATTATTATTACAGTCTCTCCTCGACTTACGACGGGGTTCCGGACCGACGACCAGGTCGTAAGTCGAAAAGGTGAAAATAATACATAGAAAATCTAAAATGGGTGTCTCTTTTTCTTCTCACCACAAGAACTCATACTTTTACGCTTGCCAGCCATTTTAAAGGGAATTGCAAACGAAAATTTTGTCAGTACACAGCGCGATCACTAACGTCGGGACTCGAAAATACGTAATTTGAAAAATATTTTATACGACTGCGGCGGTCGTATGTCCGGGTGGTCGTAAGTCGAGTAGGTCGTAAGTCAAGGATATCAAAGCAAGTTTAGCAAGTTGTGTTTGTTTTGTTTTTATATCATCTTTCATCCATGGTTCATCTTCCAATTTGCTTTCCTGCTGCAAAATATCAACTGGATGAGCATTTGTGGGATGAAATTGTTATCCCAGAATATTAGTCGTTTTACTGTAAAGAGAAAGACTGTTGATGTATAAAGTGTATGTTTTTCTAATTATGAGCAAGTAACAAGCCTTATGTTTGTGAGGCATTAAAGTAGGCATTGTATCTGCTGGTGAAGTATGATTAATTATAACACTATATAATGTTATGTTGCAGAGAGATTCTTTGTTACTCAAGCTTTTTCTGCAGAATTAATTGATATACACAAATTTATATATAAGAAACATTGTACAGGGGGCCCCCCAAATTGGCGGATTCTTTTTTGGCTGTCCTCTATTATTCGTGGATGACACTGGATGTACCCAAGAATGTCTGTGGGCAGTCTTTAAAGTTGCTGGCATTTTCGCGGCTGGGACAGGGAGCCATTCGTTCTAGAGACAGTAATTTCCTTTACCTGTATTATAGATATGTGTGTGTGTGTGTGTAGACACACACACAAAACAGATACAAATAAATAATAATTGGAAAATCCTCTCACAAATAACCAGAATTTTTTTTTTTTTTAAATATGACAGTCTACCCTCAAGTCCGTACTTTATTAATAGAGCACGGACTTGAGTGAAGTCTCGCATTTTAATAATTTTTTCTGATTATTTGTGAGAGGATTTTCCAATTACTATTTCTTTGTATGTGTTTTGCATGTTTGTGTGTACAGTATGTATGTGTGTGTGTGTGTGTGTGTTTACACACACACACATACAACACTGCAGGTAAAAGAAATAATTGTCCTAAGGGCAAACACATAAAGGGAATACAGTATAGTCTGCATTTACGCGGTCAATTGAACCCAGAAAGGGCCGCGTAAAACGAGAAACGCGTAAACGAAATAACAGAACATATGGGATTAATTGAAATAGAGACTGGGCCGACCCCCAAACTCCACTTTTTCCGACACAATACATACGTTATAGTAAAAATAACATCTTAATTTTATGATGGTATGCACACACAATTAATAATTAAGAGAAATATCAAATATATTAGGTTTTTTAACACTTACGTTAGTAGAAAAGCTGGGTCGGCACACGTGGATGGCGGCTGGTTCCGAGGCAGAGGGCAGATTAGTTGCCCTCTGGTGAATCACTTTCACTTTCACTACTCGCAGAGGTTTGCAGGGCCTCCCAGACAAACCCCTCAAAGTCCATATCCTCACTGTCACTATCACTGACTTGGGCTGGCTGTGTTGGGTTGCGGGCGAGAAGTCCTCGATACTACGTTGACGACTAGCATTGATGTTGTCGAGATAGATCTGGATATACGGCTCCATAACTTTCGTCAGATGGTTATTAGACGCTTCATACCGATGCTTGTCTGGGTCGTTGTCAAGGACGAGCTTAATTTTCTCCCCCAACTCGATGATTTCCTTCACACTATCATGGCTTGGTCCAGGTAATTCAAGGTTTTTCTCGGGATAGTGGGGGGTCCAGCGGAAGCCATTGTGAGGGGAATAGCGGGCACAAGAGAGAACTGTATACGCGGATTGAGAACAATGAGACAGGCCTGGCTAGGTCAGCGATTTCTACCCTCTGGTGGCAGGGCACGTCATGTTACATTAGACCAATCACAGCTAGCGGCGGAAGGAATGCGGGGGTGGTAAGGATGCGTGGCCCAATCACAGTCTGATACGTCATATGACGTCAGCGATAATGTAAGAGCGGCCTAATGCGCACCACTCACCGCGCCGCTTCCCGCTTATGGTCAAGAATGGACCGTGTGAGTAAAAAATGGCGCTGCGGTCTGGACGTCTCCAGCCGCTCACCGCGTAAATGATGAAATTTACCGCGTAATTAAAACATTTCATTCTGGCAAGGCACTGCGTAAATGACCAAATGCGTAAACAAAAACCGCGTAAATCCAGGCTATACTGTGTACATTTCTTTGTACACAAGTAAGAATGTAACAAAAACACTCCCCCCCACCTGGCTCTGCAAATGTTATTCGCGGATTTGGCAATTCGCGACCATTTTGAGAACCTAACCCCCTCGAATTTGGGGTACCCCTGTACTGTACTAACAACATGAGAGCCCTAGGTCATTTCGTGCTGGCAGGTACATTTGGCAAATTATTTTTCCTTATAACTATGGTAAGAGGTGGTCACTTGTCTTGTGCAAGGTATAGACTAATAATGATTTTGTTGGTCCGTTTGTCTTTTAATTGGTGCTAAAAAATAGTATAGATCTGGTTAGATTAGTCTACAATTTTTATATAATTTTGGATGATTGATTCAAACTTGAACAGAATAACCCAGTTAGGTGCATTCTTATGCCTCTATTTATGAGTAAAGATTAACCTAGAACATTTGAGATTCCAAGCCCAGATTTCTTAAGTAAGTTAGCAAGTTTTCCAGAGACAGTGTCACTTTATGCTTTAAGAACAATACAACACAGTGTTCTGTTTTATATGATGATTAAAATGGTTTCTCTGTATACTGTAAGTTTAAAAGCGTACATACAGCAAATTTATTCTGAACTAGACTTAAATGTACAATGTTTTGATAGTATTGACAGATGATGGCTTGGCATTAAACAACTCCACAGCTGTGGTAGATGACACAAGTGGAAGAAAAACAAACAACCGGAGCCCCAACGTGGCCGTCACTGGGAACAGGATCGACATAAGGGTCAGTTATAACCTCTCTCTACTCTTTACTATTACAAATACAATAGGTTAGGGTGTTAAGTTAATAGATCTATATACTTTACCATAATTGTCTTTATTTATTATCTTTATTCCTTCTCTTTTGTGTGGAATGGTTCAGTAGTTATAGAAACCTCAGTTAAACAGATAAATGATGGTGAAAGTGAAGCAAGATGTGTATAGAGAATTACAAACAAGGGATAAAATAACAAAAACTTGTCAATTAATTGGAAGTATACAATATTGATTGTCAAAATATGTTCTGTTAACCATAATTAAAATTATATACAATAGAGGGTGTTTTGGAGATGTGTTTAATAATTCTGGGGTGTATTCTTACATAAGGATAAATGACTTCGTGACCATAGTGTCATCACCCCATACGTCTGGAGTTATAACATGACAGTTGGGGCTGGGGTGAGATAAAATGATGGAGTTTAATTGAAATATCCTGAGTTGCGATTACAATTCATTCACAATCACATGAAATCTGATATGGATTTTACAGTAAATATTCAAAGTTCCGACCCTCTTCCTGAATGTTGCCACTTACTTTATTTTAAATAGTGCTTGACAATTTAAGTTTCATGTCCATAGACTTGTTGCAGTCCTCATCTACCCAGTTTTGTGTTATAACCAGAACTATGGGGTATTGACACTTTGGTCATGGAGTTGTTTATCCTTAAGTGTGTTTCAAGAACACACCCCCGGAATTATGAAACGTATTTCCTAAAACCCCTATCTAAAATTTTTCTCCCCGGACTCTCGTACTTATGTGTGATGCTTTAAGTCTTATAGATTTGCAATTATCCATTGACGCAACTCCACAAAAGGGGGAGACGAGAAAGAAGAGAACTTATATTTTGTAATTAATATATTTTGGTGTTATGATTATAATTTTAGGATGCCCCAGATGGCTTCTCCAACCCTCAGTGTGACCTTCCTCCTTCCATTGGCTTTGACACCACAGTTGATATAACAAAATACACTGGCAGCAGAATGGAGAATACTCAAAGGTAATCATGACAGTTAGTTCGATTTTTTTTTCATGCCATATGCAGTATATTATGGGTTACCGTTAGCTATTTTCTGGACTGACACCTTGGGTGTGTGTGTGTGTGTGTGTGTGTTTGTGTGTTTGTGTTTGTGTGTTTGTGTTTGTGTTTGTGTGTTTGTGTGTGTGTGTGTGTGTGTGTGTGTGTGTGTGTGCGTGTGCGTGCGCGTGCGTGCGTGTGCGTGCGTGTGTGTGTGTGTGTGTGTGTGTGTGTGTGTGTGTGTGTGTGTGTCGGCTTCCAAGACAAATATTATATGGCAAGCTCTCACATGGAAACCGCTCGGCGTGTGGACAGAAAGAGAGATATATGGACCACTCTAAAACTCCACTCAAGTGCTGTAATATCCAACCAAATTCACTGGAGCAACTAGCCTCAGACCGTTCCTTATGGCGCTCAACATGCCATACAGGAGCGGAAACAAATGAGACCTCACTGAACCAAAAGAGAGCTACTAAACGAGCCCAACGACATCAGAGGGCTCAAGGCACAATTCCTCTCAATGAACAACATCCCTGTTACCTATGTAACAAGATCTGCGCCTCCAGGATTGGACTCCATAGTCATCTAATGTGGCATCAGAGGAATAACACATACGGTAACTCATCAATCATCTCATCTGGAGCAACGTCGTCATCGACTTAGATGGACTGCCGAAAACAAGTGTGTGTGTGGGTGGGTGGGCGGGTGGGCGGGCGGGCGGGCTTCTGTTTTGGTTTGGCCCAACAGCTACCATCAGGTTATCACAGCTAACCCACGCAAGCTTAGAAAATGGCCATAAAGCATTTATAATAATGAATACCTCCCATTTTAGCTTTGCACACCTTCTTGAGAGCAGGTACCACGTCTCCATTTATGAATCATACGCAATACTTTGGCAGTAAACCACATAATTTTATTAAAAGTCTTCATGGATTGTTGCTAAATACTATATCTCACTTTTGAACAGGTCATTGATTTTTTAATACCAGTTTTATCCAACCATAAATAGTATGGTTGGTTCCAAAGATATTCATGTTTTAATGTTTACCAAACTTGAATCGCCTTTTTCTCTGTTTTTAAAGAATGTCACTTTTGCCCTTACTACTGCGGTGGCCTCAATTAATCTATATATAAAAAATACTTAGTATCACATACCTGGTAATGCAGGTAAAGATAAACTGAAGCAGTTTCTGGTATATGTTTGTATTGGCATGGCATGACATTTTTTAAAGAGAAATATAATTATCCTTACAGGCATTTACGAGGAAATTGGCTGGCTTACTGGGAGCATGAGATTGGCAGAAGTGAACAAGATGCCAGATTCAACTTTAAACAAATCAAACTACAGACGTTTATAGGGCACACTAACAGCGTGAAATCTATACACGTACTTGACAATGAAAATTCCTTCATCTCTTGCAGTAAAGATAAGACTGTGAAGCTGTGGTCCTTACGTAGCCAGGTTAGTATCATCTATGGTGTCCTAGATTATTATTGTTTGTATTATGTAAAAACAGAATAATTTGTAGGTCAAAATTTATGATTAATGAAATATTTTTAGATTATCAAAAGAGTGTGTTCTTTCAACCAAAGCCGTGACACATCCCCATGCAGTATCACCACAGTTTTGGTTTGCAGTAAAGATTGCGTTAATATACAAAATATTAAGTGAGTGTAAAGATCAATAGAGACTTTACCATTAGGCAATCTTCAAAATGTAGAGGTTACTTGGTTCAAAACAGAAGTCATAAGAGAAAAGGGAAATGAAAATATGAGGACCACTTTCACAATAATAGAAAAGCACAAACTAGTCATACTGAAGGTTCAATGCTTGTTTGTAGGAATTTCTCTTTATTAATATACCGGTACTATACATCACTGAATTTATGGAAAGTAAAAGGCAGTTTTGATGTTCTGTATGTCAATAGTAACATAGTGTTATCCTCCATCTCTAAGTGTCTCAATTGTCTATAAGTACACCAAGGTAGCTACTTGTTGACCTTCCCTTTCCCTAATATGTGCCTTATGAAGTTGTTCTACTTGTATTGCCTAGCATAATGCATCTGTTACAGCGGTAAGAGTAAATTGTTGACAGTGAATACAGGAAGTGTGTGTATGTGTGTTTGTGTGCATGCATTTACCTTGTTTCCAGTCACCCTGCAATATAAGTAAGACTCAAGTAATATGTACAGGGGTATTTTACTTCTTTTTAAATGGATATGCTCGTACAGGGTGATGGAAATGCCCACATCAGTGCACAGTGGACGTACACCGGTCACAAGAAGTCTGTGTTTGGGGTCACTTTCTCTGACTCAATGCGGTATGCTGCATCTTGTGACTCCACTGTTCACGTATGGGATCCCTTTATCTGTGCGGGGGTGAAGCAGCTGGATTCCCTTCGTCATAGTCCTGTCACTGTAAGTTAATAATACAAGTATTTATTTAGAAGCTTTTAATTACAATGCTTATATCACCTCTGCAATAGGGTTCCAACTGGTCCTACTTCCTTCAACTTTGTCCCAGAATCTGCTCCAATGTTCCCAAAATCCTCTCCAACATTCATAGTCTGCTCTAGTATTCTTAGAATCTACTCAACATTCCCAGAATCTGCTTCAACATTCCCAGAGTCTGCTTCTACATTTCTAGAATTGAATCAGATCTCAATAAATTCACACTTCAGTGCACTTTCAACAGGTCACCACTATATATATATATATATATATATATATATATATATATATATATATATATATATATATATATATATATATATATATATATATATATATATATATATATATATATATATGTAAATCCACAATGAAAACGTGGATAAGATAAATCTTGATAAAATCACACGGGAAAATGGAAACAACGGAGTACCTTTGCTTTCGTCTTTATTCAAGACATCTTCAGAGGCAACTGGACTACATGGACAGAGAGAGGCTTAAATATACAGGGTGACCTTAAAAACATGAGGTCAGGTCATAATGATGTCATCCACTAATCCCCACACCAACACACACGTAGAAGAGCTTAAGAGAAGGAGGTTGACGTGACTAGTCAGGTCAGGTCAAAAATAAGGGACCCACTAAATAACTATCATACATCTAGATCAAAGGTTTTCAAAGCATTTTTAACCTTGGGCCACTGACAAATAAATTTATGTAACATATTATCAGTTTTGAATTGACCATCACTAAGGCTTATTGATTTTAATTCCTTAATCAAACTAGCTATGAATGCCTAAACATTACTAAGAAAACTTTTTATAGAACTGATCCCAAGCCCACCCATGACCATAAGAATATCTTAGTATTACCATTTCACAAAAATTTCTCACACATTCCTTTACAACTAAAAACCTGGAACGCCAATGTGGCATTTAAAAACCTCATGCACTGTTAAACAAATGTTAATCAAGAACTCCCCCAACAACACAATTGGTTGCATTTATAAAGTTCCTTGCAAAGAATGTAATATGTTTTACTTAGGCCAGACAGGTAAAGATCTTGTAACCAGACTTAAACAACATAAATATAGTGTTAGGACAGGCCAGGAATCCAATGCTCTGTTTGTTCATTTGAGGGATAACAAGCATTGCATTGACTGGGATAATGCCTCCTCAATATTACCTTGTAATTCAATTGATAGCAGGAACATCACAGAATCTAGTCTCGTTAAACATACCGAAGCATTCAACATGAATTTGAGTAATGGCATGTACAAACTGGACAATTTTGTAATTAAGAAGATTTGTAACCAGGTAAGAAGGTTGGGTCACCTTACCCTCTGACCTGACTACCGACCGTTGCGGTGCTATTTAAAGATTAGTAGGGTCATTACCTAATACCTGACCATTGTGGACCTGGTCTCACCCTCCTCTGTATATGTACACCTTGTTTTGTACTTCTCTTTAGTCTGTACTCACCCCTGAAGATGTGAATTACACGAAAGCGCTTGGGAACTTCGTGTTTTCTTCTTTCCTTGTGGTTATCAGCATATACGTAGATCACGCGCACCTACAGTGATTTACTTGCACACATATAGTAAAAAAATATATATATATATATATATAAATATTATATATATATATATATATATATATATATATATATATATATATATATATATATATATATATATATATATATATATATATATATATATATATATATATATATATATATATATATATATATATATATATATATATATATATATATATATATATATATATATATATATATATATATATATATATATATATATATATATATATATATATATATACTGTATCTTAAGGTGTATCCAACAGTCCTGTCCATCTGTTGTCCAAATACTCCACCACATTGAATTATTTTCTTATAGTCATATCAGTAGCCATCACCTCATCAGTATTGTTCCAGCATCTCGCATTTCAGCATGTTTCCCAAACACTTTCAACACTAATCTAATAATTGTCAACATGTTCTTCTACATTACAGTTCAGCATTTCTATATAACTTCAACACACGTAACTTTGCTCATTGTAGATGAAAAATTTGTTTGTATCAATAAAGTTTTTTTTTACATCTTCCAAAAATATTTTGATTGATCAGATGCAACACAGCCAAATCTTTTATTTAAAAAAAAAAAAAAAAACTTGACTACTCTTAAACTTATGCTCTGAAAGAATACACATTAAATTAGGTAAAAAATATGTTTTCTCATGGATAACATTTTATTGGTCCAATTTCTTTAAATTGTGGCATTGCCTCTGAAATTACTTCCAGGTATCCCCCTATTTATGATTATCTGTTTTACCATGTTCTACGTTAATGCTGATTAAGTTTTAACACCCTCGATCGATTTGTGTCAGGCAAAATCCACGTTAACGATAGTGGTTCAGGATTAAACAATTTAATGAGCACAAGGTTAGTTTAATTTGAACAAATTTCAAATTGCATTTGTCAAAAATTAACAAAAATTGCTATGATAAACAATAAAATTTATACAGTACATAGTGTATCATAAAATACAATAGCACATATTTTATGTTCAAAAATAGCTCCTTCCACACTTAGATCATCCTCTGGGCAGGGATAGATCCAGAGGGGGGAGGGGCTCCTGGGGGTCCGCCACACACCCCCCCCCCCTTTTTTCAACAGAAAATTCCAATACTTTTTCTTTAATGCAGTACTGTATTGTACTCGGGCATTTTTGTATAGTAAAACGTAATTATTATTGACCTCAGAATATCTCCCACCATTAAGTGCACATGGCTTCAAAATGGCCTCAAAATGCCTATGATATTGGACAGATTAAAAAATAAATAAATGGGGGGGTGGGGGCATACAACCCCAAAAAAAAACAGCTGGGTGGGCGCACTGTGCCCGCCCGCCATGTTTCCCCACCCGCAACGTCTTGGACCCCCTCCCCCCATTTGATATTCCTGGATCCACCCCTGCTGGGCAGTGCATCCCAGTTCAACTGTCTGACAACCAGCTGACTCTCAGAAGTGTGTATGCCATGACGTCACATTAGGGGAAGGAGAGCGCAGCAACACATACAGCCCACCTCCACCACATACATTTACTTTCCACACATACCCCGGTACACACCCATGATCTTCATTTTTCTTGTTTTATACAGAAGTTTTATATTATATTTTCTTTATTTCTAAGCTACATCGTTTATATAGAGCGAATTAAGTGATAATGAAGTCTGTTTTCTGGAAATTTGTGCATTTTCATAAGCATTTAAATTAAAAAAAATATATATTATTTTTACTTTTTCTCAACGAGGATGGTCAAGCGCAAAACACAGTACTGTAATTGGGAACATTCATGAAACTGCGCGGATTTGCAGAAAAAAGGCTTCTGAGACACCAATTTGCGAGGTCAGCCTGTAATTTTGAAAATGGCTAGCAAGCGTCTTGCTGACTCTCCCACCTCTGTATAAGGTTTCAAGGAAGACCGTGTCTCTGGAGACGAAGTTAGACATTGTTAAGCGGCTGGCTTGTTATTAGTAATGGGCGAGTGTTATTTAATTTTTTTTATTTAATTTGTGTAGGATCATTTTTTCTGTGTTACATGTCTGTGTCAGACAAGCCAGGAATGTATTCCATTGAAACCCATGTTAAAAGGAATCCAAATAACATTAGGGTTTTCAGGAACACAACTTTATCGTAAATAGGGGGATACCTATCGTAAATAGGGGGATACCTGTATATATCAAGGCTATAATATATCCTTATCTCGGTATCTTAGATCAGAAAGAAGACAATTTTCTCTGTACACTTTAAGTTCTGGCTGGAGCATATGTGGCCATTGAAATACATACAGTACTGTATAAGAAAGTGAGTGGAGTCCAAATTATGTGATTGAACAGCAGCCATGTTGACTTTCTGTGGGACAAAGATAACTACGAGTAACTTGGAGATAAATGTAATGTTGAGCTGGGAGCAGTTTATAAGCATTAATGATTTGGCCTTCCCATGGTCTAGGTTTGGAAAGGCATTCATGGAACAGAGGAGAGTTTTTCATGCTGTCTTTAGTTAAACCACATAATTTTATACCTGAATATTACCCAGGTACTGACGGCTATGGCTGCACCTTCCACACAGTTAGTGGCAGCAACAACAGATGCAACTCTCAAGTTTATTGACCTGCGTACCTGTAACTATACCCACGAGTTTAAGGTAAGTTATGTTATATTCCCTTAGACTATCAAGTGTGTATTTATTGTTGGGAAAATACATGATGGCTCAACTTGATGTAAACAATGAATTGATTTATAAGCATTGTGAGTTATACTGTATTAGATAAGATATTGTTTGGTGATGATAGAATATTATTGGTACTGTAAATGGTGATGTAAATATAAGTTGACTTATGAGTATACCATACATATTTAATAAACAATATATGAATATGTTGTGAATTTAACCACTAGGTATCCATGGGAGGTGCAGGTCTAGTTCGCTGTATTGACACAAGTGGTGACGGACGGCTCGTCACGGTAGCGCATTCCTCTGGTGTTATTTCAGTTCTTGATACACGAACAGGACATCTCCTTTCAACCTGGAAGCCACATGAGGGAGAGGTACAATATTCTTGTTTAGTTATTGGTCAACATACTGTACTTATACTACCCACACATATCCCCATAGACTCTCAGAGCCGGATTAAGGGTTTTGTAGGCCCTGGGCACTTTTTTATCGTAGGCCCCTAAATTTCCTGATGCACCATTATGTGCCTTATTTTACCTTCACAACCTCCAGACATCACGCCAACACCGTGCGTGCTGCCACCTATGGATAACAGTAACTAATGGGTTAGTTGACACAGGCAGAGATGCTGAGATGTAAGTTTTTCCATAATTTTAGGTTAGTCTGTTGTATTGCGGTTTTCGCATGTGAAATCTAACAAATATACTCGTTATTATGCTTAGGATAATTATGGATTTGCATATGTGCATAAGCAAATGCATATTTTAGCATTTTTGAGCTAAGGTTTAAAGGATGTCTAAGCACTAACCAAACAGATACTAAATTTATGTTTATAATCATTGTCTTATGACTGCAATCTATTTCTCTCTTGTCAAATTTATCGATTATTTTCATTTACCTAATTGGAACATAAATACAGTGAAAATACATACATTATATCTCAAATTTCGTAGGCCCCTTAAACCTTCGTAGGCCCTAGGCACTGTGCCCCCTTGATAATCCGGCCCTGCCCATAGTAATAACAGATGCTATTGTCTCACTCATGGTGTTGTATGAACCAAGATCAATGAACAGGGTGTGAAGATTGTGTGCTCCTTTTAACTGTGATATTTGGTGGTTAAGTGTAGTAATTTAGTATAATTAAGATGACAATGTTTAGTCCTGTGGTGATACTGTATTTGTATTTGTTGCATTAGGGTAGCCTGAAGGCTCTTCTGCCTTGGTCCCCTGTCAAAGGGTATTGAGGTATTTTAGACAAGATAATAACAAGGACAGGATGGAAAATATGGACACTGCACAGTGTAATTCCCAACAATAGAGTTTGTATATTTATAGAGGAGATTAACATCTTTCTCATTATAATAATGGTGATCATTTACAGTAGTCATCTTATAACTTTAGTTAAAACCATCTTATACATACAAGTATGTAATGTAATGTATCTGCATAATTAGAAAAGTTTGATGTCAATCTACCTCTGTATTAATATTTTGTTATTTGTTAGATATTCCCTGTTAAGCATGTACCCCCCCCCACCCCCCTTTTTCAGTATTACTGGATGATATGCCATGAATAGCCTGACAGATTCACTCTTAACTTATATCACATATATTGATGAGATTTAGTTTACCTTAAATAATTTATGACATAAGAAATTTAGTTCAGCAATTAAAGATACACATAAAATGGAAAGTATGTACATGTATAATGTTGCTATTAAGAGGGAATATTTACTGCCAGGTTCTATGTATGAGGTGGTACAAAGATGGAACATTCATCAGCTCAGCTTTGGACCAGACTGTATCAGTTTGGAGTGTGGATGATAACAAACTCAAATTCACTCTGAGGTGAGACAAAGAACATCTGTGTTGTGATATTTCTACTAGATTATCTATGTATCCCTTCATATTCACTTTACTGTATATTCACCCATAATGCAACAGTGTGTTTAATACATATATCTTCTATACATCATGTCCTTGCAGAGTATTTGTTACATACCCCTCTAGCAAATATGCTCCTTTAATATTTGTGATGTTTATCATATTTATTTACTCTTAATAAACACAAATATTTATCTATTAATTTGCTTTAAACAAAATATTTCTCTGTTTTTGAAGCCTCAGTGATCCATTTTTTTTCTTTTTTTTTGGTTCAGTACTGTATACCAGTAGTGTATACTTTGACCTCTTCAATGCACAGTCGACAAAGAAAGTTTTTGAATGCTCTAAGCTTCATACAATAAGACAAAGCAAACAAGAAATCTGAACATTGCTCTCAGGAAGTTTTGTTGCAAATTAAATTACTTCTTTTCACCTGTAGATGCCATAAAGATAAACAACATATTTTATTACAAAAAAATATTGAGAGTCACTTCACATCTAGTCATACCAACCATCCTGAGTTGACAAGAACCATGGTGCTCATTCTGAAATCTGTCGTGCTCAGCTGTTCAGGAACTTATTTTGCTGACTGTACCTTGTCACTGGTCACATTATCGTTGTATCCTTCATGTATTCTTGTAAACTTATGAACTTTTTTTTTTTTAAACCTGGAAAGTATTTGTTTTTGCATTTTTCAAATGAGTCTGCTGTTATAGATCTATCTTTCACTGAGCATAATAATTTGGTTTGCCTCATTCTTAACAAAATGCACCAGGTATGATGGCACCAAACATATGCTCTGTATAGCTCTTGTAAGTTTGCTTCTTGCTGTACTGTACCTCCTTTCATCACTAATTCTGGTGCCTCAGCATTTCCACCAACCATGAATATCTGAGTATTTTAAAAGAAAAGATAACATATGCATGATGAAAATTTAAATTCTTTTGAAATGCATTTACATTCTTACTTTTTTCCTGTAGGGGTCCAACTGAACCAGTCCATTTGATATGTCTCTATGGAGATGAAGTGATTACTGGTACTACTGCCAACCGCATTGGTGTCCACACATCTGTGTCCCCAACAGCATCTTTCTCATCAACAAGACTAAGGTCAGACACATTCCGAGGTGTTTTAACAACAATGGCTGTTTTACCACTTAATCGGTTGCTTCTTTTAGGAGCTGATAATGGAACTATAAGACTACTTTGCTGAAATACAAACTTTTAAATGAAACTAACATGAAAAGAATTTCCCATCATCACATCACATAAAGAAGTGAGACTCCTTAAATGAAAATTAATGATCATATTAATAATTTCCGACTAGCATATCATATCAATCTTACAAGAAGTGAGAGACTCAGACCACAAAGTCCATCCCATAATAATAAACTTAGTGTTACGGTGAATATATAACTGGAAACTTATGAAAGGAAACACAGTGTTTTGAGTTTACGTTTACAAATATCTTTGCACTGCATTTACAGTTCTGTAACATTGACCTATACTTTCTTTCTCATATCTTTACTCAACTACCACTTCTGTGTGAGTTGGATTAATGGAGACAGAAACCTCAAAGAAAGAAAGAGATAATTATTAGGGGGGAGGTGAGAGATAATGATGGGGAGGGGTTGAGAGATAATTATAGAGGGAGGTGAGAGATAATTATAGGGGAGAGGAGGTGAGAGAATTATAGAGGGAGGTGAGAGATAATGATGGGGGGAGGGGTTGAGTGATAAGTGAAGATATCAACAGGAATGGGCTAAAACAACAAATAAAAACCACAGGAAAGGGAAAATGATAATTGAATGAATCAAGACAAGTGTAGAGAGTAAGAAGAAAGGGCCAATATTCACACATAATTGTTACCTGAACTTTGATATTCACAATTTGATTATTACTCGTAACTTTGGATGCATATATCACTCTCTGCTTCTGTTGGCATTATTACAGGTCACTGTTAATCTCAAACACATGAAGTTAGTTTGATTTATATAGTAATCTTTCTTATCTCAGTTTTAGTCATTTATAATTTTAGTTTATTTCAATGTTTGGTTCTCTGTTGAACCATCCATTGTGTTACTGAGCTGTAGCTTTATGCACCTAAGTCTATTCATTTTATTTCCTGAACTGTACTGTCACTGATATTCATGTACAGGTACAAAGCTGTCTTGAGTAATTCAATGACACACTTCTCTTTTAATATATATTTTTATGTTTGTATTTCACTTAGTTTATTGATTTAATGAAATTAATAATTAGTATATATATTTTATTCACGTTCAAAACAATGAACACACAGAATAGGTAGGAGAGGCTTAAGTTAGTACAGGTATCTACAGTATCAGGCTTAGAGGCCATAATGTATTTGGATATGCAACATACCTGTTTTAGCAAAATATTTACAACCTACATATCACAACCATTTTCAAATGTTCATAATTAGCTTTAGTCACCTTTTCAATACCTATCCGGTACCTTTTATATATATATATATATATATATATATATATATATATATATATATATATATATATATATATATATATATATATATATATATATATATATATATATATATATATATATATATATATATATATATATATATATATATATATATATATATATATATATATATATATATATATATATATGTGTATATATATATATATATATATATATATATATATATATATATATATGTATATATATATATATATATATATATATATATATATATATATATATATATATATATATATATATATATATATATATATATATATATATATATATATATATATATATATATACACACACATATATATATATATATATATATACACACACACACACACAAACTTCATGTTTTCTACTGTTTCATGCAATTTGCATTTGTGACCTGATAGGCAAGAATGGTTAGGGTGTCCTAGGGCACTGATGTAGTGTTTGGCCAACTGAGGTACACCACAGTAAGCAACACCCACCAACCCGACCTGGCCATGGGACTGATTCCGTGTGTCTTAGGTCAAGGATCTAAGAGTGCTAACAGTTGATCTATTGTGTGTATCACTAACTAGGCTGTAATATTAAACCTTAAAGATATTCCCATTTTTATTGTAAGGTAAAAAGCAGCTGCTGAATTTTATCCTAGTCTAAAACGTTTGGGATTTTAAACCATAGACACATTACAAATTTCAACTGGTATCTGTTCTTTCAAGAAAAGTTACAAGATTAAGACATCCAACTACAAGACCAATGAATCTTAAATGTGGGAGGAAAATGTCACAACTTTTTGCATGTTATTGAAATATTGGATGATATTTACAGTATTTTCAATGTGGATTGTTGTAAAATGTGAACGATTACAGTGTAACAGAATGAATGGTTATTGTAAATGCAATTTTTACCACAAAAAATTCTGCATACAATACTCAATAAATTATAAATCTGCAGAAAATTTTATATAATAATAAACAAAGCAGATGTTAAAGAAAATATTGCTTTGCTATAATTTTTAATGATCTACTATGGTCATTATTGTTTTTATTACTGTTATTATTATTCCTAAGACTGTTTAGTGATGTTCTTGTGATTATTTCTATTTACTTTGTACATGTATCTGTATGTGTGTACAGTAAGTGTGATGCAACTGGGGTAATCCAGATATTGGGATTTGTTGGAGAATGGGAGTCCCATGGCAGAATACGTAAGAATGACTGAATGACAGCAAGTGAAGGGAAAATTATGTACGTATACTGTACACAGTTGCTCTTGTTATGACAATCCTGCATTAACATGTTACCTGCATATTAGTTCACTGGTGTAACGAGTATGGTACTTCATGTTGTGTGTTTGTACACCAGTGGCCACCCTGGATTCAGTAGAAGGGTGAAAAAATTGCTAGACGAGGCTGTATTTATTGTTGTGTGATGTGTTGATCCACCGGTGAGACACTACTTTTACCGCGTCATGGCCATCCTTAATCCAGAGACATTCCAATCACCTCCTTTCACTATGATGCTTCGAGGCATACTCCAGTACTCAGAAATGCAAGGGGAGGGGGCTTTTGCCATAATGCTAGAAAGTACAGTAATAGAAAACTAATAGAACAGTTGAGATAGTGATAATTATAGTTGGACCAACCTTATGATTACAGCTGCTCAGAAGTTAAAACAGTCTCAGCTCTCCTAGGATAGTCTTAAAGTTGCATCGTGTGTCCTAATAACATAAAGTACGTACACTGTATTTCATGCATAATCGTACAGGTAATAAAGTACCGTTAGGTTCCTTTTTTTCTGTTCTTTCGTAAATACTGTATAGGCACTAGGAGGAAGTAGAGTTTCATAGATAAATGTACATTTGTCAACACTAAGTGATTTAAAAATGATACAAATTTTTATGATGCTGAAATGTATTGAAAATATACGAAATAATGTATGGGTTAATAATGATGATTATATATGCTGCCAATTTGGTTAATGAACTGATAATCATGTGTGGACCTGACCTGCCATTGTGAAAAGAGGAGAATCCAAACTAGTAAGATTTTTCTATATTTTGATTTAGATGTACAGTACATACAGTCCCCCCCAAAAAGTATTACCCATGGGGTCGATGTTATTCAAGGTTTTCTGAGCAATGTTATTCAACCTGTTTCTGAACAGTTGGTAGTTCTACATCCATGACCCTTGAGTATGAATGATTATACAGTATACCTTTTCAAATGATACATACATTAATATACCTTTATGGATTTCTTGTTATATTGAAGTATCTAGTATGCCATACAAGGATGACTGCCTACCTCCCCATCTTTAGCTGTTTCTGATGTGGTAACCAGGCATACCAACTTATGGTGATGCACTGTGGTTCATATCAAAGCATTTTGTCTCGCATTTCGAATTGTAATGCCGGAAAATGTAACGATACTTTTGGGGGAGGACTGTACACCCACCAAAAAAAGTCTTGTCAGTCATCTCTCCTATCCTTGAACCCTGTGAATCTTGTCTCTGTGAATCCAAAACAACACACACAATGAAAACTACAGTATGTGTATTATTTCTGAGGGAATATACAAGGGTTCCTTTTGTAAAACATTAATAGATAGGAGTGTGTCTGACTTTAGAATTAAGTACTATGGGGAATCTTAATTCCTTCAGTCAATTTATACTCGGTTTCAGACAAGAAAATTAAAATTCATTGCAGATATTTGCTTTGTTGTTTTGAAAAGTGGAGTAAAAAACTGCAGAACACGTGTGCTAATACAACAGCTAGAGAGAACAAATAATAGAACATGAGGAGAGTGATAATCTCTTAACTGTGCCCACTGTGTACCAGTACTGTAGTGGAGTGCAGCTTACAAGAATGAGAAAACTATTCTTCCCAAGGAACACTGTCAATATTGCCACATTTACTTGTGCTGTTATTAAGCCCTCACATTCCTGCACCTCTTATGTGGTAAATTGATGTGTTATGTAGTTATAGAGATGAGGAAAGCAAAGCATTCCTCATTGTCAAGTGTTAAAGTTTACCAAAGATTAGGGTATTTTATTTGTAAACCAATTTTATTTTGGACCTATTGTTTTTTTTGCTTTACAGTTTAGATCTGTTTTATGCATTAGTTTTTATATATTACATTTTATTTACTTACATGTACTTATCATAGTATTTATGTGTTTCTTAGCAATGTTCAGAGTTTATGAAGAAAAAGTTAGGCTATATTTGTAACTGCAATTTTGCCCGTACATGTATTTCAAGAAGAGGATCTTGCAGTATGTTTGACTTGGTTCAATGTAAGACTCTGTTTGAGTCATTTATGCTGCCTACTCATAAAAAACAAAAACATAATTGAAGTCTGTTTTTGATCATAGCAATTTAATTTTGCTTTTGTCCATTATACATTGCTTTTAAAGCCAATGTCATATGATTGTAGCCTTGTTCATAACCCTGAAGATATTAGTTTATATTATGTGAAAGGAATGAATAATGGGGGGTTTTAATATTGAAGTGACTGACTTATGTGATGGCAGGGCTGGTTTAACTTGCCCCTGGTACATAATGTTGATTTATCAGATAATCACTAAACATATCTGTACTTACTTTGTCACTCAGAGTTGCTGTACAATCATTTATCATGTTTGTTTAATGTTTTAGAATATTTAAGCTACAGATCACTAGCCTCTTCAAATCACTTTGGGCCTTCTACCTAGCATTATGAAAACCCAGTTATTATTAATGTAAAATATTTGTTTGATGCATATACTGTATGATCTCACAACCACAATTACCTCGATCCTGGCATGACGTGTAGGGAGGTCGGCTTTGAGAGGAACAACTTATTTATTTCAGCAGTATTGTCACCCATCCATACTCAAATGCATCATGGTAAATGAATACCCATTTTTATTGGCATATAAAGCTCATGTTTACTGGCATCTAAGACAATAACTGTGATAATATACTCAAAGTTTAAAATCTCATGTTTTTTATCAGCAAGTTGTAGGAGTATTCTACACATCATGTACCAGATATGGTTATCTGTCCTTTCATATACATACCCATACACTGTGTATATATACATACAGTATATTTGGTCATATAAAAGACATCATCTACTGTCAAACCAAAAATGTAGTTTTGTATATTGTATATCATACAAGTTTATTAATTTGCCAGTCATCAGAAGACTTCAGAAAATTTAAGCAAGTTGCTTAAACAGAAGTATAAAAAAAAATCATAGTAAATTAGATGAATAGTATGTCCTTTAGGTAGCAAAAACAATAGAAATCTAATAAATACATGTATGAGAAAATAAAATGTTTTATGTAAAGATTATGAAAACCGGAGTTCAAATTAAGTATAACTGAAAAATAACAGAGTATATTTATAAACTCCTGATAGAAAGTGTAGATTTTTCATGTACTGTACTAGACAAGATACCACAGTCAGTCATCTGTAATTGAAATGTATTAATATATGTATGCAAGGTTTATGAGTGGCAGCTGGGGAGAAATGAAAGATTGTAGTAATGTACTGTAATGAAATTAAGATATATGTCCAGGTGTAAATATATGTATATAATATTAATAGATTGATATAAAAAAACAGTACTTAGTTATATTTAGTGACACATTTCTGTTAATCGTTTTCTTTATACTGTATAGGATTGTATGTCAAGAAAAAATATTTTGATAAGGAATTAATCCACTTCTTTTTGTGTGCTTATTCCAGTTTTTGCATTACAGGTGGTGATATTTTGTCATACATTCCATGCAGTAGTCACAGGTCACACTAACATGAAAGTATCACCAGTGTATTGTGTTATCAGGTGCTGTCTTAGAGCAGATATACAGTGGGTATATGTTTTTCAAGAGTACTTTCAAGGTACATAAATGATATTTGAAAACTTTGAAACCCTCCTAATTGTTTTACAATTTGCAGAAACTCAAACATGTATCCACAGAAACATTAGTTAAAAGCCTTATTACACATAAAAACTTAGTAACATATATGTAGGTAAGTTGATTAAGATTTGATTATTTCTATACTTATTTTATATTTTTGTGATGTAAAATAATGGATGTAATGTAGGTCTTTGTATAGAAGAAGTTTTAATAATTAAATTTTGGCTATTAAAAGTATTAACAAAACTATCTTTTCTATTTCAATTTATTATGTTTTATTTTAAATGTTACTTCATATTCCATTAATGAAAACAATTCTCTTTCTTAGTCATCACCATTTTCTGGCCATTTTCCATGCATGCAAGGGTTAGCAATGATACCTGTGAGCAGCTTTCCATGCTGCGTGGTGGTCAATTGCAGCCTCTTGTCAGGTTTTTATCATTGATGTCATTTTACAATCTTTCCCTTTGTCATTCTTGGCCTACCCCCTGTCTTTCCTCTCCTCCACAATTAAACTCCTGCATCTCTTGACCTAATTAATTATTGTTCTCTCCATATTACTGAATCATCAGTTCTCAATACCCAACTGCCCTCTTATCTCTGAACAGGATTTCCCATTTCTTAATATCGAGTTACACATCCACCCTGACCATTGTCATTTCATCTCGCTGAAGTCTAAGTATGTCATCCTTCTTAACTGCTGTACAACATCACACTTCTCACACAAGTTAGATAGAAACTTTTCTTTCAAGGGAAGAGAAGCTCCTCTCACCACCATTGAAGGCAACAGCTCCCTAAAGTTATTCTAGCTACTTCTGACTCTTGCAACAGAGATAGTTTAGAAAATTGCCATCAAGTAATCATGGCTAACCCATACATGGGTGGAAAATGGCTATAAAATGATGGTGGTGGTGATAAGGATACATAAAAAATACTGAAAATTTAAATATAAATTTGTAAAATTTTATTAAATACAGTTACATTAAGTTCTAGATACAGCAATGTGTGTCACATTGTTTCTTTGTTAAGGAAATTGCATTAAAATACCTTTAAGTTCTCTCTATTGCAGAATTGTTTTAGTAATAATAGAACCAAGAAAATGTAATGAAGGTACACACACAAGTTAACCTCACTGGCAACACTTTAGGCATTAGGCTGGCTGAAAGGCAGAGTGGGGGAGGCATCAGCCAGTCAGTGCAATGTTCCAAGAACTGTAAAGGTTTAATTTAATGATGCATATCTGTTAAAAACAATCCTAAATATCATGCAAAGGATTCCTTATTCTTCATAAACAATGAATCACTTCACCTTGGGACTGAATATGATTATTTCATTTTGCTTCCATTTGCATAGACTTTGTCTAAATTCTTTTGGCAAGTTGATATGTTGTTTATAAGTAAAGAAATAACCAATACTGTGTAGTTTTTGTAAAAAAAAAATAATAATTTTACTTAATTGTTGTATACAACTAAACTGAAACAATTATATAAAGGTTGCCCCTCGTGTTTGAGGATGGCCAGCCCTAGGGCCACCCAAGTGTGAATTTGTTTAAGGTGTAGAAGCCATCGTCAACACAACAACCACACCCTTAGTTAATGAGTTGCCTGACCCAGTGTCAAGAATAATCCGAGAAGACCGGACAACTCGCCAACTGCACTGGCTAACCATTACCCAAGAATACGATCCGCAAATCGATTAACATCCACGTTCCCAATTACTGCTGGGTAGACAGAGTCAAATGAAGTAAAGAAACTTGCCTATAATTTCAACCTGCCCGGGAATCAAACCCGGGTTCACTCGAGGCAAGCATGCTGACCATTACACAACAGGTCGCCATACTGAAACAATTACTACAGTATTATCTTGGGAACCTCTATGTAGAAATGCTTTAAATTTTCACAGAGGATTTCTTACACATAGTACCGTATTTCCAATCCAAGTTTGGTTAAAACTTTTCACCAAATGTTGTGATTATTACATTCATAGCTCTTGGGAAAGTATGCATTCCTATGTGTGTGGGACAATAGGGTTGATATGAAGTTTGTACAATGTGGGTTAACAGTAAAGTAAACTGTACAGTATACAAAGAATAGTTATATACAGTACAGTACAACATAAAAATATGTGGAACACGGAAGACCTGGCCATTGCTACATTTTTAATTTTTTGGATTTCTGAGAATAGGAAGCCTTCCTCCAACGCGCATTTTTCCAGCACAAATTCATGTTTACCTATACGCACAAAAATAAATGCGACCAATTAATTACCAAACGCGGAAAATTGGAGTATGCGTGGTGCTGTGTGCGAGCTGTCGTACTGTCTATAAGATCCGCAGCTCTTCTGTGCCTTCCTATTAAATTTAGTTTCAGTTTAGGTAAATCTTTTCATTTCGTGTACAGTACTGTACAGTATATATTTTTATATATCATATGTGAATGTCTTTGTTTGATTTTACGGGTAGTATTATACATTTTTAGCTCATATGCAATACAGTACTGTATAGGGAGAGCATTACAATTATGGGTACAGTACTGCATATAAAAACATCTACAAAATTTGATAGTTTGTGCAGCGGTTTTCCCTTATCCCCATTAACCTCATAGGATGTTAAGCTTGTCCAACGTGGATTTCCCTAACATGCCATTTTCGAGAAATCTAACCCCTGGGTTGAAGGCGGGTTTACTGTATACTGAAATTCTTTTTTTTTTAAATCTGATTGATTGTGCAGCAAGTAAGATATTGTAAGCAAATTCCTAAAGGGCTAAGATGACTTCTCAAATTGAGTGTTGACAGAGCTTTAACAAAAGCAGGAACTGTGGGTGGGAAACAGGTGCATAAAGTACTCCTCATTTTGCCTTTTAGAGGGAAGTACTTGGATTTCCAATGCTGTATTTTTTGGTTGTACTGTACAGTATGTACTGTATCAAGGTTGACAACATTATAAGTAAAGAAAAAGATTAAACCTTTTACAGATTTGACAAAAATGTAATTAAACTAAATAAATTAACTTTCTTCATAATACACTACAATAAAGTTATCTTCTTAGTGATAAGGTTTAAATGAGGCTTCGACAAAGTAGGTTTAATGATATGCAACTGAAATACTGTACAGTACAGGCAGTCCACAAGTTATGAATGGGATCCCGATATATTTTATCACAATAATCTGTAACTAAAATCCCATATTTTACATCACTTTATTTACATTATACAGTATTACCCCGCTTTACACAGTTTCTCATTTACGTGGTACCTTGCCAGAACCGGACTTTCACTTTACGCGGTGCATCTACTCATATACGAGGTGAAGTATAATTTTTTTTTATTTTAGCTCATAAAATTCATACAAATTACCCGGCCAGAATATAATTTACATTGCTGGAATTCTTACAATATGATGATCATTTTGAATATAAACATCATGGATTTTGCATTAGACATACAAATTTTAGATCTAATGTAATAATTTGGTTTACACAAAGCAAATATTTTATCGTTTGTGCAAAATATATGAAGTTTACATTCAAAATATTCCCTGACCTGCAAGGAATCTAGAAATGTCAATTATATTATCCTAACTTTAGTCTGAGGTATTATTTATTACTAAAAATGTAAATATACTATTTTCTCCCAATCTCTTCTCTGGTAGGGAGGGAAGGTGGGGGGTGGGGGGGTAGGAAGGGAGGGAGGGCAGAGGTGGGGTATTTTGATTGACAGATAGTGTCCTTGAAGAATATTTCTTTGTTTATTTACTGAAGATATTTGTTTTGGCTCATAAAATTCATACAAATTACCCGGCCAGAATATAATTTACATTGCTGTAATTCTTACAATATGATGATCATTTTGAATATAAACATCATGGATTTTGCATAAGACATACAAATTTTAGATCTAATGTAATAATTTGGTTTACACAAAGCTAATATTTTATCTTTTGGGCAAAATATATGAAGTTTACATTCAAAATATTCCCTGACCTGCAAGGGATCCAGAAATGTCAATTATATTATCCTAACTTAGTCTGAGGTATTATTTATTACTATACTTCTACGTTAAAATCTAGTGTTTTCACCCAAACATTTCTCAGAGAGGTAGGAGCTAGTGAGCTGGGAAGAGGGGGGTGGGGGGGATTTGAGTCCATTATTTGAATGGACATTAACCTGGCGACTGTATTTCTCTTAAATATTAATTGTGTGAGCATACCATCATAAAATTTAGATGTTATTTTTACTACAACATAGGTATTGTGTCGGAAAAAGTGGAGTTTGGCCAGTCTCTATTGGAATTAATCCCATATGTTCTGTTGTTCACTTTACACGGTTTTCACTTTCCGCGGTACCCTGTGGGTTCAATTGACAGCGTAAATCAAGGTACTACTGTATACTTATATGTTAGATAAGGGATATTAATATTGTTTTGTATGGGCAGGATTGTGCTTTAACCTATGGAATTAACAATATTCCGACTTACAAACAGGGTCCAGGAATTTAACCCATTTATAACTTAGGAAATGGCTGTACAGTACAGTATATTGAAAATAATTTGCAAATTCCAGAATTACCTAAGTTTCCAAATTTTTCCAGAGACTATGAAATTCCTCTGCAAATCTATTTACTAATTGTGGGTCATTGGTAATAACGACATTTTCATAATTATTTGTAACTGCTGCCCAAGTCCAGTTAAATGAGCCAGTCATTAGCACACCCTCAAAATTCTCATTATGGTGGTCATTTTTTGGTACTGATATCATAGATTTGATAAAGTTTGAGAATTCATAAAAGAATCTTGATATTTCAATCCTTTTCCACAAATCTGAAACCCTAGAATGCACAGTGGATTTGGTATCACTCTTATGATTAATCCAATCTTTACCTTGAACTTCATGCTGTTTGCTATAAATTCTGTCCACTTGTACAAACTTACCATCATAATGAGGTTTCTGGAGGTGTTCTGGGGCATCCACTATGGCAAATTTATGGTGCATTAGTAGGGCAGGGTTGCTGAATCGGAACATTATATTGTGCTTGAGAAGGATACTGGCAGAACTTGTACTATACTCTTCCATTGTCCCTCCTAAGAGCACACGAACTCTTACACCACGAAGCTGAGGGAGAGAATGTGTTAAAACTTCAACAGTGCAGAGAAATAATGCTCAGAGACAAATTATATCCAAGATAAAGAGCTCAATAAGTCCCCATCTTTCTACAAGTTGAGTAAAAAAACTGGAATCTTTTTTTCTTTTCATTTTACAGCCATCAGAATGCATCCCCCGAGATTAGCCCACCCGGGCACGTCACTGACCTACATATCATAAATGTAATAATTATTCATCGTAAGTAAAATTTATAATAAAAAGTAAAATAAAATAATAATAACAATACAGGTAATAATAATAACACTGAAATAATAATAATAATAAAGAACGATAAAAAAAAAAAAAAAAAAAAAAAATCAAAGTGAGAAATGCTATATGTATGTTGTTGTTAAGTAAGATAAACAAAATTGAGACCCTGCAATTGTGTGTAAATGGGGCAGAAAGTCAGATCAGCAACCTGGGACTTGGTCACAATTTTTGTGATGCCATATGGCAGCAGGGTCTACCATTATACAACACATTATGCTTCCAATATCTTCCCAGGCGGTAGTACCTCCCTGTTTGGTAGCTGCCTACTACCTTAAATATGAATGTGCTTAAATCAGACTGTTCAATTTACTTATTCATTTACTGACATTAAATGATAAGGAAACTTTATGGGACTACCTGTATCAACAATATATCCTTAAAGTGACTTGATGGCTTGAAGAGTTGACTTGAATCAACCACATTTAAATACTGTATGGACTTCAATATATAATATGATAATCACAGGTGAATCATGTCTGCAAGTTCAAATTTCACATAATAAAACAAATACAGTGTACTGTACAGGCATCCCTGCGTTACAGAATCCCTGGTTACGGAATTTCACCCTTCCACCATTTTTTAATTACGGCCAAAAATTCAGGGTACAGAAAAAATCTAGCCGTTACGGAATTTTCATTAATTTTTAAAATTAAATAGAAAATTACGATTTTTTTACCCACATTTTTCCCAAAATTGTAAACAAGTATTTTGTGTGGATCCTCAGAGGTACCCGTAGTCACAAGGCAGTTGGAAGGCCACTCACCCTGCCAGTCGCCAGCAACCACCACAACAATGGCGCTGCTCAATTAGAATTCTTTCCCCAGTTAGTGTTATGTGTGTGTGTGTGTGTGTTCAGGACTGTATTCACCCTTACGGAATTATGGTTATTTGATCAAGATTTTCAAAAGAAAAAAATTGCAATATAGAACAAATAATTTCACCATAATTATAAAATTCATTTTGTGTGGATTCTGGCTCAGCTCTCCAACTAGTAGCAGCCACAACAACAATGGCACTGCTCAGTTTGAATTCTTTCCCCAGTTTGTGTTCAGTTATGTGTCTGTGTTACTGTATACCCTTATTCAAGATGAGTGGAAAAAGAACATTAAGTTCAAGTGAAAGCAGTGGTGATAAAAGATTCCATAAAGGAATTGTGTTGGACTATAAACTTGATGTTTTAATGAGGTAACCCCCAGTAACTCCAATCACACCACCTCACCTCACCACTTGCAGCAGCACTCAACATCATTTCTGGTAAGTAAAATTTTAGTGTTTTGTTCATTTATTATCATGTTACATCATGAATGACTCATTGTATGTGGTTAAAACTGTCTAATTTCATAAATATATGTGCTTGTGTTACGTTTTTGGGCCTCAAAATATTTCCATAGGAATGCATTTCAACTTATATAATGGAAGTCAATGGGAAAAATGGTTTCGTTACGGAATTTTGCGTTGCGGAAAGATTTTCAGGAACGGAACCCTTCCATAACCCAGGGGATGCCTGTATATAAATGAAAATGATAATACCCTATAAACAGAGTGGACCAAGCAGATTATTACCAAACATCATCATCACACTCACTCCTTCCATCACACATTTTTCCCATACAGTACCTGTACAGTACAGTATACTGTACCGGTATTGTACTATCTGTTCACTGTGTTGTCCTACTTCATCACCAATTTCTTATTCCACCATTTTAACTCAATCAACATTTTTATTTGTGTAACTTACACTGTGATGGTCACTAACCTTTGCTCTTACAATGGCAGAAACTAAATCCTTGCATGTCAGAATGTAGAGACACACTTCTAAAGATCTCTTGGCTGAGTCCAATACATTGATCATATAGATTAGTGATGTACTCCTCCTTAGCCTTGTTGATTGTTTGAACAGTTCCTGATTGTCTAGTCTTGCTGTAGCTCGAATCCTAACGACAGGATCATAATCACTGGATCGGAAATTTCTTAACTGATCATTATGTAACGAGACTGCTCCTTTCTGTTGGCCAGTGATGTTCCCAGTCTGAACGTCATCTCCCTCTAAATTCTTATACCCATCCTTATTATTGTACTGACCATCAAAGGTAGTACTTGATACAATACCTTTGTCAGGAAAAAATATTACCCTGCTAAAAGGTTTTGTATTTCCAGTCATCATATATAAATTACCATCAACAATTTTTTTACAGTTCTTTAAATCTATCGCATAATTATAAATATGCTTAAGCCACCTGAAGATCAGTTCACTACCGACCACAATAGAGAGTCCTAATACAGGATATTTAAAGGAAGACATTTCATTAATAGGGATCAGTAGAAAGCACTGAAACTCTTCAAGGGTAATGATGATACAACACTAGGAGTGTTCAATAAGCTCTCCTTGTACTTGGTGCTGGCAAGCTAAACACTGTCCATAACTTCATTATTACAGTATAAGGCTGGAACTAGTAGTCTTGTTCTATAAGGCACTCCTCTACAGCTTGGGAGAGGTTGGGATTCTCCAGTGCTGCGGCCACTCGTTCTTTATCATTAATTTGTTTATTCACTGTAAAGACAGAAAGTAGACAAAATTAGTGAGCAATCATTAAGAAGACATGCTAACAAACAGAACATTAGCAGGGGGGAGGTCACTAACCACCCTCTTGCCTTAGTAAAACCAGATATACTGTAGGTATATATTTTTTTTAACACAAGCATACATCCTAACCACAAGCCACTCTGGTTACATTAGGTAAGCCTGTCCCTCACCCCTCTGTCCCTATAGTTCATATTTCCCTTCATACATGTCAAAGCTGGACCAGCATGCCAGAGGCTAAACTCTCTCCTAACTCCCGTGGCTCCCTGAGCTGTGATTGGTTATTGACAACAGAAAATGTGAAACTCATCACTAATAAATACTGTTCAGCTTTTGGGACACTTCACTTCCTAATCCCTCCACTAGGGGTTTTGCCACCTGGACCACTGTTGGGGACTTTACCCCTGCATACCTCACCAAAATCCTGAAGAGGTAAGTTAGGGGCCACTCAAAAATTATGTAATGCTTTTTTCCACCCAAATTTATACTCCTCACCCCCCTGTAACACCATGCCAAACCCTCCTAAAATATTACGTAACACAACCCTGAACACCCCCCCCCCCTTCCCGAAATCACAACACTGCTCCAGATCACACCAATCAGAACTGTCAAGACTCTGGATGACTTAACAGCTGCTTTACATACAAAGGGTTTTCAATTATTACGCAGCTCAGTTTATTTGTGACTACTGTCTAGAAATTCCTCAACGCGGGAGGGAAAACGACATGTGAAAACAGTTCCTGTTAAACTAATGAGGTTTGAAAATAGTGTACATTCTAGACATCCAGATACCCTATTTGCAAGAACATCTATCTCTTATCTGGAAGAAATTGCTTCTCTACTTGGACCACATGAAGTCACATTCCATTCCCAAGATGACAAGGCAAGAGTTCCAATAGGCATTACTGCTGCAAACAAACAGGCTCCTCTGATAATGTATATGGAATACTGTATAAAGTCACTCTTAGTGACCATGATTTTGTTGTTGCCCCTAAACACAAACTAATATCATCAGTAATAGCTGGTATTTCAATAAAGGAAAACTGTATTGGAGAACAAGGGGTCACCTATTCTGGTCCAACACATATAGCCATACAAAGTGCTAAGCACACATCTTCAATTGCAATGGAACATCTGAGACATATGAAGATATGAGAGATGCCAAAGCCAGTCATGATTGTAACAGTAGATGATGGTCCTGATGAAAACCCTAGGTCTGAAAAAAAACATCAAGAATGCTGTTGATTACTTTTTCTTATATGATCTAGATGCTCTCTTCATTGCAACAAATGCACCAGGTCGAAGTGCATTTAACAGAGTTGAATGATGTATGGCCCCACTTAGTCATGATCTAGCTGGAGCCATCTTACCTCAGGATCATTTTGGAAGCCATCTAAATTCTAATGGAGAAACTGTGGATGAAGAATTGGAAGCAAAATTTTGCCCATGCAGGGAAAACTCTCGCAGACATTTGGTCAGCTACTGTTATTGATGGCTCCCCAACAGTTGCTGAATATGTTGATCCACAGGAAGGAAATGAGTCAGAAAAACTTGTAAAAGAGTCCTTCCTGGTATGCAAAACATGTGCAAGAGTCAATATTTTCTACAGGTCATCAAATACTAAGATACAGCTTGCTGTAATGTACCAGGAAGTTCTTACTTTTCAGTTATCACCAACAGATTCTTGCCATCACAGCTTCCCCTTGTACAGACAGCAGATGGCTTATTATGTTGTTTTGATGATTTGAGTGCCAAATATCCACAGCTATTTGTCCATCTAGCACTGGACAAATTTGTGCTATCAGCTTGGGCAGTTAAACACTTTCCAAAAGGCCTACCATATGATTTGGCATGTTCTAGTCTGAAGAATGAGCTACAGAAGCACATCTGTGGAACGTGGCAAATACTTTGCCTCCGTTAAGTCCATGACTTCACCTTTTAAGAAACACTGCTGCGACCTCAAAGACTAGCTGTCAAGAGACAAAGGGAATTCATGTGTGTTGTCAAGTACCTAGAAAAAGAAGTGTATGAGTGGCACATGGAGAAAGAATCGGCTACTGAGGGACTTGAAATGCCAACTGAGATCAGGGCTAATAAAGGAACACCAATCATGACTGTACAAAGTAGAGAACTAGTGTGGCAGGAAGACTTAGATCTGGGACAACACACATGAACCACCCATGGACACTAAAATATTTTGAATGAAATTTTCAGTTAACAAACAACCTTCTGAAACTAATTGTGTTCATTAACTGAGGGACCACTGTACAGTATAGTCTAGGTTTACGCGGATTTCTTATACGCAGTTGGTCATTTACGCGGCACCTGTCCAGACGCGCCAATTATTACTTAAGCAGTACATTCCAGCATTTATGCGGGAAGCGGCGCGGACAAGGTGCGCGCTAGGTTGCTCTGGCGTCACCGCTGACGTCAGATGACGTTTCGGACTGTGATTGGGCCACGTATCCTTACCACCCACGCAACCCCTCCGCTGAGCGCTGTGATTGGTCTATTTAACCTTGCTTGCCCAGTCAACAAAACATTTCCGAGTTCTTCACCCGCCACCCACCACAGCCAGCCCAAGTCAGTGATAGTGAGGATATGGACTTTGAGGGGTTTGACAAAGAGGCCCTGCTTGCCTCTGTGGTGGATAGTAATACAGGTGATACAAGTGATTCACCTGAGGGCCACTAATCTGCCCTCTGCCTCGGACCCAGCCACCCATCCCCGTGTGCCCAGCCATCTCTTCTACTAACGTAAGTGTTAAAAAAAACAAATATTATTGATATTTCTCTTATATATTAATTGTTTGTGCATACCATCATAAAATTAAGATGTTATTTTTACTACAACGTATGTATTGTCGGAAAAAGGGTAGTCTGGGGGTCGGCCCAGTCTCTATTTCAATTAATCCCATATGTTCTGTTATTTCGTTTACGCGTTTCTCGTTTTACGCGGACCTCCATGGGTTTAATTGACCGCGTAAACCGAGAATATATATATATATATATATATATATATATATATATATATATATATATATATATATATATATATATATATATATATATATATATATATATATATATATATATATATATATATATATTTATTTATTTATTTATTTATATAAACCACAAGGAAAGAAGAAAACACGAAGTTCCCAAGCGCTTTCGTGTAATTCACATCTTCAAGGGTGAGTACAGACTAGAGAGAGTAATACAAATCAAGGTGTATATATACAGAGGAGGGTGAGACCAGGTCCACAATGGTCAGGTATTAGGTAATGACCCTACTAATCTTTAAATAGCACACAACGGTTGGTGGTCAGGTCAGATGGTCAAGTGACCCGGCCTTCTCACCTGATCACAAATCTTCTTATATATATATATATATATATATATATATATATATATATATATATATATATATATATATATATATATATACAGTTAACCCTCACTTTACGCGGTCCCGCATTCCGCGTTTCCACGTTAACGCGGTGCCTTGCCAGAACCTCACGTGCTCACATTACGCGGTACGTGAACCCCATTACGCGGAGAGTGTCCGGCGCGACGCTATTTTTAGATTCGCCACCCGCCCGCCTGCCTGCCTGCCTCTCCCTCCTCCTCCCTCCGCTTGGGCAAGCGGCGCGGTAAGGTTGCGCAGTGTGTGTCTTTGTTGCGTTATCACTGACGTCATATGACGTATCGGACTGTGATTGGCCATGCATCCCTACCCCCCTCTGCTGCTAGCTGTAATTGGCTTAAAGTATTATGACGTGACTACCCCGGGGAGGGAGGGAGGGAGGAGAGACGACGCTTGACCTAGCCGCGGCAGTTTCATCCCTCAAGGCCACCCGGGTTAACGCGCATCCATTGTTCCGTAAAATGGCTTCCGCCGGACCACCACCGCCCCCAGAGAGAGACCTTTCCTCACCTGGACCCAGCGGCACTAAACCAAAGAAGACACGACGTTCATTAAGCTACGAGGTGAAGTACCAAATTGTTCAAGATTTGGAGAAAGGAAGACGCCAAGTTGATCTCGCGCGCCAGCATGGCGTCAACGAATCTACGATTCGTACAATCAAGAAGGATGCAGCCAAGATCAAAGACCACATGAAAATCACAAAGTCTGCAGGTGCTTCATCTATCAGGTATTGCCAGAACAGGGTGCTGGCAAAAGTGGAAACTTTGCTGGTGAGTTATTTGGTGCGTCAGGCGCGACGCAACATGGCGGTGGACACGCGCTCAGTGCAGGAGTACGCACGTGAGCTATACGCAGCAGTGACACGTAAACTGGGAATTGCAGAGCCCAAACCCTTCAATGCTTCCTCTGGTTGGCTGCATAGGTTTAAGAAGAGGAACAAGGTCAGCAACATCAACATTGGTGGTGAGGAAGCGAGTGCTGACCGTGCGGCGGCTAGAGATTTTCCTCCGTTTTTACGTGAGATTATGGAGGAAGGACAGTACAGTGACGACCAGGTGTTTAACATGGACGAATCTGGTCTTTTCTGGAAAAAGTTACCTTCCAAGACCTTCGTTGTCCAGTCTGCGAGCAAGGTAAGGGGCCGGAAGATGCAGAAGGAACGCATCACCGTCCTGTTTACCACCAATGCCTCCGGTACCTGTAAACCAAAGTTATCGGTGATTCACAAAGCCCGCAAGCCGCACGCCTACAAGAATATGGACATGAACAAGCTTAATGTCCACTGGCTAACCGCACGTAAGGCGTGGATGTCCTCTTCTCTGTCCCTCTTCTGGTTTGACAACTGTTTTGTTCCTGACGTGCAGAAATTCTGCGAGCAACAGAATGTTTCATTCAATATTTTGTTGCTCCTTGACAACGCACCAGGACACTCGCCCCTACTTATGGATCGTCACCCCAACGTAAAAGTGGTCTTCCTTCCTCCCAACACTACGTCATTAATCCAGCCTATGGACCAGGAGTTGATCTGCAATGTGAAAGCTGCGTACTCTGCAAAGAAGTTCAAGCTCCTGAACGACTCTACCAACACCAAGGATGAGTTGCGTAAGCTGGGTGACACCGACAGCGAGAGTAAAAGCGACGAGGACAAGGAACAAGAGGCGGCGACTCAAGAACTTCTCGTCAAACAATTTTGGAAGAAGTTTAACGTTAAACAAGCTGTAGACTTCTTGGTGGAGGCATGGGATCTGCTGACTATTGCTACGATTCGTCACGCATGGAGACATGTGTTGCATGGCATACCAGGTGAGAGGAGGAGTGAACCTGTGACTGGTCAGGTTCAGACTGTTGCAGTAGCAGTGGACCTTGCCAGAGAAGCTGCGCTCAGTATTACAGCTGAAGGCTTCTCCGAGACCACCAACGAAGACATCATGGAGGTGATCAGAGATCCTGAAGTGACTGCCGACGAGATGTTGGAAGAAGAACCCGCCAGTGAAGAGGAGGAAGAAGGTGCGTCATTCTCCGAAGAACCTAGTTTAAGTCATAGTGATATTAAGTGTCTCATAGAGTTTACAGAAAAAATTAAGTCCATCGTTTCCCCCGCGACAATGACGATGAACGCCATGACGTCTTCCATACCCGACTGGTGCAGGCTATGGAGCCGTACATCAAGGTGTATCACGACAACATCAACACCAGCCGTCAGAAAAGCATAACCGAGTTCTTCGCCCGCAACCCACCACAGCCAGTCCAAGCCAGTGATAGTGAGAGTGAAGTTGATTTTGAGGGATTTGTCAGGGAAGCCATGACAACTGTAAGTGACAGTGATATTGATTCACCTAGTAATGGTGATTCACCTAGTAATGGTGATTCACCTGAGGGGCAGTAATCTGCCCTCTGCCTCGGAACCAGCCTCCATCCCCGTATGCCGACCCATCTCTTCTACTACCGTAAGTGTTCCGCAAAAATTTTCGTTTTTTAACCTATTCTTTATTTTTCCTATGTTAACCTTTATCTTTCCTAACCTAACCTCTTCTATATTACTTGTTTTTCATGCCACCATAAAGTTAAGATAGAATTTTTACTACAACATAGTTATTTGTCGTCAAAAAGTGGAGTTTGGGGGTCGGGCTGGGTTCTATTGGAATTAATCCCAAATGTTCTGTTGTTCACTTAACGCGGATTTCACTTAGCGCGGGACCCTCTGGGTTCTATTGACCGCGTTAAGTGGGGTACAACTGTATATATATTACATAAATTATATTTGCTTTCATTGTTAAAGTTGCATTACTTGCTTTCACCTTTATTTGAAAAAAAATAGAATATGCATGCATTTGACAAGGTATAGAAAGAATTCTGTACATATATTTTCTTTGTAATTCTTAGTACTAAAATTTTAGTATTAAAGACTTTCAAAGATTACAT
Organism: Homarus americanus; assembly: GCF_018991925.1. Lineage (NCBI taxonomy): Eukaryota > Metazoa > Arthropoda > Malacostraca > Decapoda > Nephropidae > Homarus > Homarus americanus. The sequence continues at coordinate 7,636,806 of NW_024723541.1, forward strand.
CTGTGTTATTTAGGCTTTTATTTTATTTTTTACTGTTACATAACATTTCATCTGACACCCCCACCACCCTGTAACATCTGTCTTGATACCTCCCCCACCCCCTTCTGCATCAGGTAATTTTTTAATGGTCCCTTACACTTTATTTTCAATATACGTCAGATAGTTCAGCACAACATATAAAGCATAAAATATCAAATGATTATCAAGGAAACATGTTTATTACATTATCATCCCCCATAATTTTCAGATATAGAACACAAAATTCCTAAAAAGAAATAAACTGTGTACCCCATCTATGTAAAAAGCTTTTAACCAGACAGGCAAGCAAATGTAAGGACATATGGAATAAGCAAATGTCCATTGGTCCCTTTTTATGGCAAAGGAAACAAACAAGTGACCTGTAAGAGACAGGTAATTGCCAACCACCACCTTGAACAGAACCAACCAATGTCTAGAAAAGCAATTTTGACAGCTGGAGCATTTTCCTTCTGGACAAAGTTTTTCTGGAAGCAATGACACACCGCAGTTCACTAATCATCTCAGACCACAAAGGAATTCAGGTCAGAAGTCATCTGACTATCGTGCCCACCCATCTGTAACCCTTACTGCCTTCTGATTTAGAACTTGTCATGTGTTCATCCCTTTGGTCATCACAAGGAAATTCTTACTGTACCTCAAACCCAATCATTTGTTTGTTTATGAATTTTAGAGCAGTATGGTAAATATAAAACAAACAATAATTTTGTATATTTTTATATACATTTTCAAGTCAAGATATAAATGTATAACGTACTAAACAGAAGGTTCTGTCTTGCTAATTAATGAGCTTGTATCATGAGCTGTTTGCAGGGCATCTTGATCCTAAAAAATGTGACTGATACAGTATCTTAAAAGTTCCTCAAATCTAAATTTAATAAGGATGCAAAAGGAAAGTTTAAACTACAGGTTGACAACCCTTTATCCGAAATTCCAAAAACCGAAAAGCTCTGAAAACCGAAAGTTTTTTTGTGGAGCATTTTTTTTTTTTTTTATTAGCCCGCCCGGGCACAGGTCACTGACCCACATCGGGGCCTGGGGGGCGAAAATGTAATAGTAATAGTAATAATAATTATAATAATAATAATAATGATAATACAGTATTAATAATAATTATTCATAGTAAATAAAATTTTTAATAAAAAATACACAAAAATAAAATAAGAATGTTAACAATAATAATAATAACAATAATACTGTAATAATAAAATAATAATAATAATAAAGAAATACAAGAATGAAAAAAAGATCAAAAGTGAGAAACACGACCTAGACCTATTATTATTATTATTATTATTATTATTATTATTATTATTATTATAATTATAATTATTATTATATTTTAGCCCCCAGGCCCCAATGTGGGTCAGTGACCTGTGCCCGGGTGGGCTGATCCCTGTAAAAAAGAAAAAAAAAAAAAAAAAACCTAACCATTCTGAAAACCGAAAAATTCCAAAAACCGAAATACATCTGGTCCCAAGGATTTCGGATAAGGGATTGTCAACCTGTACAAGTATATAAGATCTTCATAACTAAATCATTTTAATATCTTTACTCCTCTACCTTTGTATGAGGTAGATCAAAGGCTACAGACACCAATTAAGAAAGGGGAGGAGATGATGGGAGTAACACAGGAAAAGTATAGAAAGTGACAGGAAATGGCAATGACAACAGGGAGTTATCTCGGCACAATACTCACCATCCAGTTCTGTATTATGAGTGCCAGGAGCTATACATATGTCAGCCTTGAATGGGTATGGTAAAGAACGACTCAATTTGACCCTCACACAAAGGCCAATCAGTGTGGCCAGAGAGCAGTGTGGAACAGTTGGAACAAATTCTATTTTGATTAAGAACTTGTCATTATTCAACCTTGTTACCTGAAACAAGGAATCCTAGTTAATGAACACATACTTTTATCAGCATTTTATAATTCAACATAATTACCTAAAATGAGAAAAATTGAATACAGTCCCATAATTGTTACTGTATATTTATGTCTTAAGAAATATCACACAATAGTTGTTTTAGATTTTTTAGATCTTCAGGTTTTCTCACTCTGGTGTACAGTACAGTAGGTGGAATCAAGATTAACAGACTCTCTCTTAGTTTTTGTTATTCATTTATGAATAAACATATCGTGAATATTAGTAATCTTTCTGTTAGCCAGATTATTATTACAGGTACTGTATTATTATTATTATTATTATTATTATTATTATTATTATTATTATTATTATATACAGTATATACTGGTATAATATTTTATTATTATTATTTTTTATTTTATTTTTTTATTTTTAGTTTTTAGTACTCCTAGAAATTCTGGAAAAAATATCTCAATTCCGGGAATGGGCACAATTTTTGAGGCTTGCATCAAGCGCATTTCCAAGAAATTTCTCCGTTTCGGGCATGAGAAAGAATTTCCGAGAGATTGCACCATGTTTTCAACATGGGGAAGTGTGTGGGTGGGAAGGCTCAGAGTGCTCACGAGCTATGATTGGCCACTACTGGCATGTGACTACATGGGAAGCCTATGATTGGCTGATGTAGCTCACAGTCTACCTCCTCAACTCTTGCATCATGACACTCTTAGTTCATTGTCTGCTGCCATTGTACAACTTGTTCGCTCGCTCACTGCTGTTTTCACATACAATCTGTTGTGCAAATCAGTACTGTACAGTCGGCCCTTAACATACGCGGGGGTTAGGTAACAGAGATACCTGTGAATGTTAAAAATCCACGTATTTTTGCTGCCCCCCCAAAAAAACACCCCTGGCCCCCCCATGTCCTTATTTACCGTATATACCTGTGTGTAGTTCGAGCTTTTAAGACCAAATTTTTTGGCAAAAAATTGGGGGTCGACCTCTAAACGGGTAATAGTTTCGTTAGGTTGAAAAATATTTACCAGTAACTACCAGTAAACAATGGAAACGACGCACCACCAGCTGTGAGTGTCGGTGCAGTTGCCAGGGCAGATCTCTTGCGTCATCATAGCAAGCCCAAAGTAGCCAAACGCATGGTATGGTATGCACAGGACGATGTAAAACATAAAGTTATATGTACAGTGAACCCTCGCTTTACGAGGTTTCACTTTACGCGATTCTACATTTACGCGGTACCCTGCCAGAACCGGAATTCCCACTTTACGCGGTGCATCTACTCATATACGCGGGTGAAGCATAATTTTTTTATTTAGCTCATAAAATTCATACAAATTATCCGGCCAGAATATAATTTACATTGCTGGAATTCTTACAATTTGATGATCATTTGACTATAAGCATCATAGATTTTGCATTAGACATACAAATTTTAGATCTAATGCAAGTATTTTGTTTACTCAGAGCAAATATGTTATCTTTTGTGCAAAATATATGAAGTGTATATTCAAAATATTCCTGGTCTTGCAAGGAATCCAGCAATGTCAATTATATTATCCTAACTTTAGTCTGAGGTATTATTTATTACTAAAAATGTAAATATACTGTTATAACCCAATCATTTCTCTGGTAGGGAGGGAAGGTGGGGGTGAGGGGTAGGGAGGGAGGGAGGGAGCAGGTGGGAAGAGGGGGGGAGGTGGGGTATTTTGATTGACAGATAGTATTTCGGTAAGTATATTTTGTTTATTTATTGAAGATATTTGTTTTAGCTCATAAAATTCATACAAATTACCAGGCCAGAATATAATTTATATTGCAGGAATTCTTATAATTGATGATCATTTTGAATATAAACATCATAGATTTTGCATTAGACATACAAATTTTAGATCTACTTTAAGTATTTTGTTTACTCTGAGTAAATATGTTATCTTTTGTGCAAAATATATGACATTTATATTCAAAATATTCCTGGTCTTACAAGGAATCCAGCAATGTCAATTATATTATCCTAACTTTAGTTTGAGGTATTATTTATTACTATACCTTAAAATCTAGTGGTTTTCCCCCAAACATTTCTCAGAGAGGGAAGAGCCAGCGAGTGTGAGAAGAGGGGGAGGGAGTTGAGTCCATTATTTGAATGGACATTAACTTGGCAACTGTGTTTCTCTATTCCTCTTAAGTATTAATTGTGTGCATGTACCATCATAAAATTAAGATGTTATTTTTACTAGAACATTGGTATTGTGTCGGAAAAAGTGGAGTTTGGGGGTCAGCCGGTCTCTATTTCATTTAATCCCATATGTTATGTTGTTCACTTTACGAGTTTCTCGCTTTACGCGGGCCTCCGTGGGTTCAATTGACCACGTAAAGTGAGGGTTCACTGTACTGCATTGGAAGTTTTGTTAACAAGTTACTCATCTTTTTCTCACCTTTTTTTAGCTATTCTAAGTATATAATCACTAGTCGCTTCTCTCATCATAACAATGTACAGTATAGTTCACCTTAATTCCCTCCTCTCGTATGACTTCAAGATCTTCAAGTGTTGCGTCCTTTTCTGGGTCTCTTACTGTGCGAAGTAAATCTGTTGACACAAATATTGCACATGATCAATTAAGTGTATGTATTGTATATAACCTGGACACTGAAACAGACACTCCACAAAGTTTATAACAAGATGTTTTTTGCCTCATTATCTTTTAGAAAATATCTTCATTTGTTATGTAATACATTAATAGAGATTATGTGCACCTGTACCAAGGAACATATCATTAGGGAGCAAATTATTATATTGACTTAAAATACAAAGTAATATTTCAGTGTCAACTCTACCATCTTACAAAGAATACTACTGATAATTCTTTTATATTGTTATTTCCTTACCATAAACAGTAGCTGCTACACTTGATAACTCTGCATCCTCGGACATAATGGTGTCACCTTTAACCGCACCTGTGAATACAGTAAAATAGTCCTATCTATCTACAGTATATATATATATTTATCTTTCCATTACGTTTAATCCTCACCCATGTATGTGTGGGGTAGAACATGTGATACAAAATGGTAAAACATTATAGGAATGTTAGAGGTGGCATCTTCATTCTCCACATTGACAGTAGCATTTACTTTATTTTTACTTTATCCTCTTTGCCACTGATTGGCCTATTAGTTGCTTCGGCAGTCAGTCATGTCTCTTTGCAAGTACGTACTGTACTGGACATGTACTGGCTCCAGAATGTATCTGTACCTGGGCCAGTATTGGTCAAGTCTGGTCTTGAAAGAGCTCACATTCAGTGCCATCACAACACTCACTAGCAGGTTATTCCAAGAGTTCACAACTTTTACTCCAAATTTTTTTTTGCCCAGATAATTTTCTGAACTAGAGTCTTCTACAACTTGAGGTTATGACCACTAGTGGGGCAGGCATCCGCTAATTCCAAGTATGAGCACTCGACTGAATAATGTATTCTGAGATGTTTACTGACGTTTATTAAGTCATTGCAATCGGGCTATCTAAGGGCAATGATCAGCACCTTTTATTCACCATGGATAATAGCCATAAAACATTAATGATGATGTGAAAGTACAATATTTAGAGTTTAATTTATTTATTTTAATTTTTTTTTTTTAATCACCCATGTTATTGAGCTTGATATTTTATCAGCTGTCTATTTATTGCAGAAAACATATTTGATAGGAGGGAACATGAATGTGTGAAGGTCACAATGATCTTCGGCATGATTCTGTTGATCAATAATTACTCACAATTTCATTTACGTCTCAGCAGAAATACCAAGACACCATATCTTTTTCACTTGAAATAAACAGAAACTTCATAAAAATCCATTGTATTTAATAGTGTACACGGAGTCAACCATCGTCACTGTTTTATAGCCGGGGTTAACAATCTGGATATAGGTACAATGATTATGGAAGTAACAGTTGATCACAGCCCACCTCAACGATTATCATCTGAATGAGTTAGGTTAAGATGAATTACATATACGTACACTGTAATCTCGATTTCCCACGGATCCCCCAAGATTGTTAGAGGGGATGGGGAAGGGGTGTGATAAAGCAGAAACCACTCATTTGCAACCAAGTCAAATTTGAATGAATGAGACCAAATACCATGGGAAAAACTAAAATTTATGGTCAAACAGCAGTTTGGGCTGAAACTGCAAATTTACCGTTTATTCAGTATTGTGTAAATTTATATCTTAATAACCTACTAATAATGTTGTAAAGAAGAAGATTTAATATTATACAGTTTATATTCCCACCAGTCCACTGTACTGACCTTGAGAAATGTTAAAACTGTATATCGTGAGTATTTTTTCTAGTTTGACAGTTGTGCCTTTTATTTCTGCGCCATGATTTCTGAGTGCCAGTTAGGCTAAGTTAAACATGGCTGTCATTTTTCTTATTGTACTGGTATTACAAAACATGTCTTCCTTATCCACTAACCCTGAAACTATCTCGGAGTATACTGCATATAAGTGCACGGTTAATATTTAGTACCTGTAGTTGCCAACGCCCAACTGAATATCGAGTCAAATATAGGGAGAAAGATATATATACAGTACAGTATATATTTTTTTTATTCTATACCGTTTCTGTTGGAAATTTATTGTTTTTTAATTATTTTAAGTTACTGTACTGTATTTTATAATATTCAGCCAATCGGCATGAATGTCGATGTGACATAATACTTGTGCACTAATCAGCACAAGTCTCGATTCTTGAGCAGTTGGAAGATGGCGTCTGTGTGAGAAGGATGTAAATTAGCTGACTGGCTAGTTATTCAGCATGTTTTAGACAATGAAGCAGCAGCTGTTGACATTTTTAGATATAATTCAGTGTCAGTACCGTGTAGATCACGCTGCATGGTACTGTGGTAAGAGACGAACACTGACCAAGACACCACTTCCTCATTCAAGTCACATCACTCTATCCTCCTGTATCTCTTACTTGAGGTAAGTTTCTTGCACACTAGGGGTTAGGTTAGGTAGGTTAGGTAAAGTAGGTTGGGTTAGATTAAGTAGGTTAGGTTTTTCTGGTTTTGCAATTTTTTTACCTTTTTTTTTCAATATCTAAACAACAGCTCATTTCTGACAGCAATGAAGGTCATATTTGTATTTAACATGAATTACACTATAAAAACCCGCAACCACTAAATATTTACCCTGCACAGTCCTGACGTAACCAACGATGTATCTCGTATTTGTTAATGGCTTAATGTATTTACTAATTTAACGGTAGAATACCCGGTACTGTACCACCTTAATGTTAATTGCTGAAACGCAAAAGCACATCATCATCACGTCCTCTGGTAATAAATAAGTTTGGTAAAGGTGTAGATAACGGTTACCACCAGAAGGAGTATGTTGAATTTCTTTATTTTTGCTATACTTATTGTTTTGATTATTTTAAGTATATTAAAAGAAACGATAATTTTCTATTATGATTTAATTATTATTATTATTTTTTTTTTTTACTCTATTCCACTGCACAATTCACTTCCCGGAGCCATTTTTGTTGTTTACCTTTCACGTATTCCTCCTCACCATTGCTGATGTATAGCAACCTCAATATTAAGGTAAGTTGTTTAACACATAAATTAAAATGATAATGCATAGAACCTAATAGAACCTGACCTAATATACCCTACCTATGGGTATGTTAGGTCCGGTTCTAAGCATTGTCGTTTCCTTCTGGTGGTAGCCGTTATCTCCACCTTTACCATAATTTCTTCGGTATTATTGCATTTCCGCACACAACATTCCTACCCCTAATCTATTATCATATTCGAATATGACATCTAATTATAAGATAATTTTCTTCTATTACATTACCGTCACAAATGTATAATAACGGAGATAGCGTATCCAAAGTTTTCTCTATTTTCTTCCATTAATCTTCCGTCATTATCGCCTACCTCACCTCCCACACTGCGTGTCTCCTTCATAAATCATCACGCGCATGCATTCCCATACATGTCACATGGCCAATCAAAAGCGTTTTTTTTTGGGGCAACCAATTAAAATGATTCGTGGTTTAATTCGCGGTATTTTTGGCCTAATCAAATTCGATTTTTAATTTGGGTTTCATATTTTGAAATTTAAATTAATTTCTGACCATGGAAGTCTGCGATGGGTGTCACTTCAATTATATGGAGCTGATTGCGAGTTTTGGGGGAAAAAACAAATAAACTGCAGCATTTTTTCGATCCCATGGTGTTCTCCCGACCTCAGTAAAGTGTCCTAAGTGCAAGAACGAATGTAAATATTGTCAAGACCAACATATGTGGCATTGTGGTAACTCCAACGACGAACGAGAACCAGGCCAATAGGGTAAGAAATAAGTGATTCCATCATATGGAGAGAGTCAGTTAGGTTAGGTTAGGTTAGGTCAGGTTTATGTTTTTCTTGGGGTTTTTTTGTATTTTGTATTCGCTTGGCCATAATTTTTGTCGGAAAACGCCCCACCAAAAAAAAAGAAACGATAAAATAACAGCCAATTTCCGACGGAAATGAAGGTCATAACCGATCTAAACACACATAAATACACTAGAAACATATTTTTTACTTTCTAACAGAGTTGTGTGCACTTATGGAAATTTACCGTTTCTTCTAGAGTAAATATACATAACAGTATGTTTACCTAAACATTATATCACTCAGGCGTCTACCAATTTTATAGGAGATAAATGTCAACTAATGATCTTTGATGGTAAAAACCTTGCTGACAGTCAGTGTTTACCTTAGGTGAGCAAGACAACAACACCTGGGACTACAGCACACACGGCCTCCAGCGACCAGCTCTAGTGCCCCACGGACCATGGATAAAACACTGTTTTTAGTCCTTGTCACGGACCGTGTGATATACATACATATATACTACCTGTACTTTGCTCTCACTCGGAATCGAGTATGACGATCATCCAGCTATGATACAATGATATTAGTTATTAAGGATTGATTTGATTTTGATTTTGCCGCTTACAGCGGCTACTTTATTGTGCACCCCACACTCATCCTGTGGGCGGTAGCCCAAAAGGATTACAGAGTAGGGTTTACAACGGGTCATAATAATTAACCCCCGTTGTCAGGATATTATGGCACTGAAAGTTACACAGTATTTCATTTACATTATTTGTTTATTTCTATACATAAAGGGTAACTTATTCACAAATGCGTGAGTACAGGCGTGTGAGGCAGTATGTCTGGCCTCACACTTTGTTATTCACATTTACGTGGGAGGTATTCAAGCACATTGCGTATTTGGTTCTGTACATGAGAATTGATATAGTTACTAAGTGCAAAAAAGTGGATACAATCTTAATATGTCGGCTATCTTGCCAGTAGAGATGAAGTGTTGTGCCATTTCACACACAGTGTGCTTGGACCTGTCCCTAAAAGGTTCTATCTTCACACAGTCGAGGACGTAGTGTTCAAGTGTGTGGCCATATGTCTGACCATACACTTTACATTTAGTTTTGTTTACATCTGCTTGAGGAACATACTGCCAAAGGTACTTATATCCTAACCTTAATCTAGCGGTTACAACATCTTGTAATCTAGTGATCTTGTTACTTGCTCCATATACATGTTTCACTTGATACATCTCATCATGGTAACCTATGGGTCGACTAGTGCCTGTTTGCACTTGTCTACTTTCGTCAAACTCATCAATAAGTTCTTTCCTAATTACAGTTTTAAGGGTTCTTTTTGACAGACCCAAATTGTATTCAACGGTGTTGTATTCAACGGTGCAGTGGCGTGCTTAGAGGTAATGCCTGGGCGCCCTTTGAGCTGCTGCCCCCCCGCCCGTGCCCCACAAAAATACATCAATTGTTGCTCCACGAGCAACCACTTCCACCTTCCATTGTGTGAAATTCCTGAACGTGAGCTGCACTGATCTGTGCTCGGATATTCTAGATCTGCTTCCACCATATGTTAAATCATCCTCGAATTAAACAGTTTGCAACAAAGCAGTAAAGAGCTTCCTGAAGGGGAGCACCATCCATGACCCCAAATATTCTTTCACCATTTGGCAGAGTTTGCAAAACCATTCGCGTGTTAGTTTTCTGGGTAGTTTGTCCTTGGTCATTACACCTTCACTAATTACTTCACCGTAAAATCAATCTAGATTTTGAACCACAGACGACCTTTTGACGTAGGTTACCAGAAAGATCAGTATTGTTAATCTTGCTGGGCCAGCCAACATTCTTTTATGGCCATCAACCACAGCTGGTCCTTAATATTTCTTCTCTATGTTCTTTCATCACTTGAAGGAGTTGAAGTTGACGAACCGTTTGAAGTTGAACTGGAACCTTTGAATTTGATAATGATTTGGCTCTTATGTACGATCGATGTATTTAAAGAGTGCCTCCTTTATTCTGTTTAATACTTCCTCTTTGCCTTTTCTTTTTTCTTTCGTACACACAGCAATTCACTTTTTAGCTACTATCTGTATAGAGTATAGAAGTATAAAACATTAATTTTTTCGAGAAATAAATCACACTGCATGCTTTAAAATTAAAAGATAAAAAAATTGAAAAAATGATTTATAAACTTAGATGTAAAAGTGATGAAGCTAATATCACAAGTCATAAGCAAATTCTACACTTTAACAAATAAATATTTAAAAAAGCCTGTGTAGCAAAGTAGAATGCTTTTTGTGAATTTACAAAAAAAATTTAAAATACGTACATTATTTATTATTTCGGCATTGCATAATATAAAAAAACAAGCTATTCAAAAGTATATGCATAGGAAAACATTTTTCTTAAATAGCATTAAATATATATATATATATATATATATATATATATATATATATATATATATATATATATATATATATATATATATATAGCAGTATTGTTTTAATACATCCTGTGTTTATATGTATTAAATGAAAGTACTTTCATGCTTGTCTTTCCTTTTCCAGTGGTTGTGCATCTATTTCAGTTATTTTAGTTTCTTTGTATATATATATATATATATATATATATATATATATATATATATATATATATATATATATATATATATATATTGCCTTGTTAGTTAGGGAATCGTTATATAAAACAATTATTGTAATTGCACCGTTATTCTTGCTGAGTATGATCTAAAATCATTATAATGACACTAGTATCAATAATATAATGGAAAATGTAAAAGTAGCAACTTAATCTAAAATTACAGACTCAGAGTACAGTAGAAATGGATGTTCGACATAAGCCCCCTGACGATACCCATGTGCTTCCCCATTTTGATTGTGGCTTTTCGTCTTACAACCCTAACCTGGGTCTTAACTCCAAATCTCTAACCCAACTCAATAATTAAATCACAGAGAAGAACAGTATATTTTAATTCCTCAAATTGATGAATTATGTCCGTAACTTTGGAAAGTTCTTATTGTTGAACAGATCAGTAGCCAACCTGACTGCAGGGGGCTTTTGTCTGGGTGGCTTTCTTGGTCTGGGGTTTTTGAGTTTGGGGGCTTTTTGGTTTGTACCCATTGAGTGATAGTAATCTTAGTATAAAATCGCAATGCTGTGAAACAAAATCTTAATATTTAATCTCAGTTCCGCAGCAAAAGTCACATCAATATTTTTTAACCAATACTTTAATATTTCTTACCTTATAGTATTATGTCTTCCAACGAAGTAAATAACTGGATCGAAAACACAAGAGAACATAAAGTCGTCTAGCCTCCCCTCGTCTTGTCACGATGGAGACTTGTGCAGAACTGAAGTGAATTGCTTGTAACTGGTGGATTGGTCGGCTGTACATGAACTGATATGACCCGAGACTACATGGTTTTGCAGCTACTGGAGACGTTAATCCTTCCCTTTGTATCGGCGGCAAGTTAATCCTCGTCGTGTCTGACCTAACACCTGACCCACACCACATGAGCTCACTGGCGTACTTGTTTGAAGTTGTTTCCTTAATCCTCAACAGGTTACAGGTTGTGTGTGTGGCGGGGGGCCTCATAGCAAGGGTGTAGCTCATGACGTGGCCGTGATGATGTGGGTCAGGTGTTAGGTCAGACACGACAAGGATTAACTTGCCGCCGATACAAAGGGATGGATTAACGTCTCCAGTAGCTGCAGATATGGGTGATGAGCAGACCCAAAAGTGCCGCCCCCCAAAAGTGCCGCCCAGGGCGGACCGCCCCCCCCCTAGCTACGCTAGTGCAACGGTGTCTTTGTTAGACGCGAGTTTGGCGAGGGCATGTCACCTAGGTTAGTGATTTTTAAGGTGACTAAAGAGGCCGATACAGGACCGGCAGAAGCGTTCACAGATGTTGCACATGTGGATGGCTCCATCTAGTGCGGTGTCGCTTGTCTGCCTCGGTTTGCAGTCGGCCTAATTCGAAAGTATTTATTTATCATATTTGCCACTTATCAGCTTACTAGCTGTGCTGTGGTGAATGGTGGTCCTCCAAGCGTTACGGTAAGGAGTAATCGTTTCTCAGGTGAGGGGGTCGATTTGGCACTTTTCGGCACTTTTTCAGGTTTGTCTTAAGGCTATCCTTATACCTTTTCAGCTGCTTGCCAGTTTTACATTTACTATTAATTAGATGACCGTAAAGTAGCTGATTTGGCAGTCTACTGTCGTCCATGCGGGTAACGTGGCCACTCCAACGTAGTTGTTCATGGATAATGGTAGCTTCGATGCTCCTTCAGTTGATGTCAGCGAAAATACTGTCATTTGTTCTCTTGTCTTCCCAGCGAACTCGGAGGATGGAACATAGACTATGTTGGTGAAAGTTTTCAAGTTCCTTGTGGTGCCTCCTGTATGTAACCCATGTCTCACTGCCATATAGCAAGGTGGGGAGGACCACTGCTCGATATACATGCAACTTTGTAGATAATTTCAGCTCCCTACAGCTAAAGACACGGGTACAGAGTCTGCCAAACGCTTGAGATGCACATCTGATCTGATGTTGAATCTCTTCTCCATCAATGTTTGCGGTGGTGGACCGGTGGGAGCCGAGATACTGAAAGTGGGTAACAATAGAGAGGGTAGTGTAGTGGATTTCTCCCCTACAAACGCTGTTTGTCGCTGAGTAGCCGACCTCACCAATTCCCCAGTGTATGCCTCGTGGTCTAGGTCAACCAGCACCGCCATACACCACGGAGCGGGGGTCAACTACTAAGCCACGCCTACCCCCCGCTATTTAAGACCTGACCTCGTGGTGACCTGTCTCTTTCTACCTCCACCAACCAGCCAGCAACACCTCCTCCTCCTCCGCCTGCCTGGTGGTTCTCGCTCCCGCCGGAGAGCATGGCGACCCACAAGCTGGTCCTCCTCTGAGCATCCTCACCATCCAGCTCTCTCTACATCACGCTTGTAACCATGCTGCCTTCCCAGCACCAAGCTGCATTGTACATCCAATACAACATGTATACAGAGAGCACATTGTGAGTTTCCTTCCTCCAACTCATCCTGAGTGTGAACACAAACAATCTCATTACCCCACAGTAGTACCATTAAGCTGGACGAATGGTGGAGGTGTGTCTAAACCAGGGGCAGGCTGAAAGAGAATCTGAGTCTTATGCACATTCACCTCAGGATCTCCTGTAGGTCACGTTCAGTGTGAGCGACAAGCGTGAGGTTGTCTGCATACTGAAGTTCGGTAATGGAAGTTGCGGACACCTTTTTTCCTGCCTGGAGTCATCTTATTTTAAAAAGATCCTTCATCCGGTACTCCATGTCCATCCTGCCGGCTAAATTGGCACTGGCACGAGTAAGGAAGCCAGCCAAGAAAACGGAAAAGAGAGTTGGTGCCAGTACACATCCTTGTTTTCACCCCCGTTTGGATGGGGAAGAACTCAGACTGGATGCCATTGTGGAGGACACTGCCGTTCATGCCGTCGTGAAGTTGCCTCACAATGGCGATGAATTTTGGTGAGCAGCCAAACCGGCTGAGGGTCTGCCAGAGGGCTTCCCTGTTGACCGAATCAAAGGCCTTGGTTAGGTCGATAAAGGCCACGTATAGTTCTTGACACTGTTCTTCGCACTTTTCCTATATCTGGCGGGTAGCAAAGATCATGTCAGTGGTGCCACGTGATGGTCTAATGTCACTTTGAGATTCTGGGAGGAAGTTTTCCGCCTCAGGTAGTACAGCTACGGACAGCAACGAGATCCCGCGGTAGTTGCCACAGTCTGACTGGTCTCCCTTGTTTTTATAAGTATTGACGATGGAGGTGTCTTTAAGAGCTTGGGGGATTTCCTCCTTTTCCCATATATTCTCCAGGAGAGAGTGGAGACGGCTAATAAGCTGAGATCCTCCTGCTTTATACACCTCGGCTGGGATCCCATCAGGCCCTGAAGCTTTGTTATTTTTCATCTGTTTGATGGCAGTAGCTACCTCATCCAGGGATGGAGGATAGCTGAGATGGGTCAGCTCTGGATGCTGAGGGACCTGCCGGGTAGTCAGGACATCCACATCGGTGTTTTGGTTGAGCAGCAAAAGGTAGTGTTCTTTCCAGTGCTGACGGATGCCTTCTTCGTCTTTAATAAGGGAGCTACCGTCGGATGAGCAGAGGAGGGCTGTGCCATCAGTGATTGGCCCATAAAATTTTTTAGTGGAATTGAAAAATTCGTGCATCTTGTGTTGATCTGCAAGTTTTTGTATGTCACATGATTTATTTTTAAACCAGTCGTTCTTTAGTTTGCGAAGTTATCGCTGGGCCAGCGCTTTCTTCTTGCAGAAGGTATCAGCCTTGGTCCTAGACTGAGGGTTGTTTTGCCAGTCAGTTAAAGCAGCATGTTTATCATCGACGAGTACGTTGATTTCTGGGTCATTTTCATTAAACCAGTCCTGATGTATTCCTTCGACCTGGCCGAGGGTCTCTCTGTATAAGGGCCGTGCCTCTTATAACAATTTCTTTACTCTAATACTCTAATACTTACAACCATTGGTAGCGTGACGAGAGGAGGCTCATGGGTATATGTAATGATAGTATCAAGTAATAGGGAAGAAATAACGTTAGATACTGTAGGTAAATAATAGACACAATATACAAATACAAAATTTATTTAAACATTAGTATGGAGGTAGGAGAAAGAATATATGTACCAACAGACGAAATCTGGTACTATGCCCTCAGGCTCAACATACTCACACCACTACTGGGTGGACATACTCAATAACACAAACTCTTACAGTAACTTAGCACCATTAAGACCAGGGGCAACTGCCACAACACTCAGTCGTCAGGAGTGATACTCAAGCAACCGCCATGGGGTCCTGCCACCATGGGGTACTTTCCAACAAACTCTGAAGATCCCAGTGGAATAACCCCACCACACAAATAGCCCTACTGAGTTAGACACTCATCCACCAATGATGGGGGCTGGTAGTGGTGTGTGGCTTGGTGATCCGGGGTCACCTCGCGGGCCGAACGTTAGGGTCCGACGAGCCAGCTATGGGGGCCATAGAAAGTCTGAAGTGTCTGACGGTCGGGTCTCACGAAGGTAACTGATCCTACTGGACCTCGGACATCTCCCCAGACATAATGGATACCACATCCACGCTACAGACACGGCCTAGGCTGCGTTAGGGACCTGTATGGGTGAAGGGGCAAGCACTTACTAACCGTGACAACCAGTGGCGTAGCTAGAGTGTGTGCCGCCCATAGAACGCCCTTCAAGTTTACCTTATCCATACTTACAAAATACGCTTACTGATGACTCACTCTTATATATATATATGTATATATTAAATAGTTTGTGTACCATTATAATATTACTGTACTTTCACATACTCAAATATAGTATGCTTTAAATACACCCCAAACATACTTAAACTTTATAAGTAACAGTTAAACAAAAAGCAAAAACGACATATAGGATAGGGAAAAAGTAAAAAAGTGTAAAAAATTAGGACCATCTTTATTTCTGAAATGAAAACTACAACTTTCTACAAAGTAACTTTTCTTGTTTTTTTGTTGGCAAATTCTTCAATGACATTGTCAAAAACTATTTCATCTGTCAATTGTCGCTCTATAGACAGTATGGCAAGATTTCTCAACTGCAAGGTGCTCATAGTAGATCTTAAAGTAATTCTTGATCAGTTTTAGTTTCGAAAAACTCCTCTCACAGGTAGCAACACTAACAGCAATTGTGAGGAAAATCCTCAGCATTATTACTATATTTGGAACCGAGTTCCCAAGGTTATACTTTTGAATAAACTGCAAAAGTTCAAGGGGGCCTTCTTTCCACGCCTGTATTCTGTCTTTAATAGTTATAGCAGCAACAGCAACAAAATGATGAAGTCTTTTTCTCTCAACGAGGAACTCCTCTTTATCAATGTCGTCGTGATCGTGATCTATTTGACACTCATATTTATCATCCAAAAGATTCAATGGGGTAAGGAAGGCATATTTCTCAGCAAGTTCATGAAGCTGTTGAAATCTCAAAGTTATTTCTTGGATCACTCTGTCCAGCGAAGAAAACATTTCTCTCCTCAATTCAATGTCGTATGGCAATTCAGCATCTCGTGATCCTTCACCAAACATTTGTTTCTTCTTTTTGGGTCGACGCTGACGCTCCATGACTATCCCCAGATCAGTGCAAATTTCTTTGGCATAGTTAACTCCATTACTCACTTGCTTGTCCCTGTTTTCAACTAGAAATGTTTCTAATGCCCTGAGTTTTATATCACATTGTTGTATGTTCAAGCCCTTGGTTTGGAGGTAAGTCTGCGAGTCGTTAATTTCTAGAAGGACGGGTCCCCACAGGCCAAGAAAGCACAAAAAGGAAAATCATTGCAACGCACCAAGTAGAACACCAGCATCTGCCCTGGTAGCTGTATTTTCTTCTTCGCCAGTTAACTTTTCTAGGGCACTTAAGATTTTTGAGAAATGTTTCTTTACAACACTTACAGCTTCTCCCCTCGCACTCCACCGAGTTTCTATTATGCGCTTGACACTTTGACCAGTGACTGAAGTTAGAACATCCCAGCGATGGGTTGATGAAGAAAAAAATACAAACAAACGTTCCACACATCCAAAAAAGGTAACAGAATTCACAGCAACAGAAGCTGCATGAACACCCGCCAAATTCAGCGAGTGATTTGTACAAGCGACAAATTCTGCTTTTTTATTAATTTCCTTGATACGTTTCTGAACACCAGCCATCACCGCAGCATTATCATATGCTTGCCCTCTACAATTTTGAATATCAATTCCGTCTTTCTCTAATTTTTCCAAAATCATCATTGAAATATTCTCGGCGGTTTTACCTTTTGTTTCAATGAAATCGACAAATGATTCCACAACCTTCACTTTATCTCCATCGATCATAACATAGCGTAAAACTTGGCTCGTTTGATCCTTATGTGAAATATCAGGAGTGCTGTCGAATATCATGGAAAAGTGCTTTGCTTCTTTTACTTGCTTGATGACTTTGCTTCTTACGTTTTCTCCCAAAATTTCTATAAACTCGTTCTGAATAGTAGGAGACAGATAGGAAGTAGCAAACATGTTTCCCAGCTGGATTCTTAGATGATGTTCACGTAGCACTGGATCATATTTCGCCAACAAATCAACTAGCTCTATAAAATTTCCTCTATTTTCCGTTGCTTCAGTCTCGTTTCTCTCATAATTCATTCCTTCTCGGTGGCCTCGTAAAGCCAAATTCTGTTTAGCTAGGAATCTAATAATATCAAGCAATCTTGAAAGGATTTCCTTCCACTTTTTCACTTGGCTTCAACAACTTCTTGTTCTTTTTTATCAATTGTTGCTCCACGAGCAATCCTAATTTCCAACTCCTTCCATTGTGTGAAATTCCGAACGTGAGCTGCACTGGATTCGTGCTCGGACATTCAAGGATTCAGTTTCCACCATATGTTGAATCCATCCTCAGAATTAAATTTTGAGTTACTTCTGTCTGAAAACAGTTTGCAACAAAAGCAGTAAAGAGGATTAACTTGCCGCCGATACAAAGGGATGGATTAACGTCTCCTGCAGCTGCAGATATGGGTGATGAGCAGACCCAAAAGTGCCGCCCCCCAAAAGTGCCGCCCGGGGCGGACCGCCCCCCCCGCCCCCCCCTAGCTACGCTAGTGGTGACAACGACATCACGTTTCAGGGGACGTTAAAGACGTGAATATTACTTCACTCAGAGCATATCAACTACGTTACTGTAACACTTGCACAATCAACTATTAATTGGGTCAAATCACGTAAAGAAGGGCGAATTACAACACAGAGTGGAATGACCTACCTGTATGGGTGAAGGGGCGAGCACTTACTAACGGTTGAAATACCCGCGGCACCCTCACTCAAAATAGGTCAGGCAGTCCACCAACTTCTATTTCCATGAATTAATTTACTGTACACTCTGACGTTGAAACTGAGACTATGAACTAGGTTTCATTCCCTACTATTATCTTCACTAACAATGCTCTGCCTGAGCTATCATATTTTATTTTATTTTTTAGGGGTGTTGTGGTCACGGCTGTGATAAAGGCCAACCAGGGAGTGTAGTACTGTGCCTTTCAGTTAAATCAGTTCATAGTTGTCATCAGTGAATGCAGAAAGACTATAATGGCAAAGTGAATGCATATTGACAATGAAAATCGAGCTGGTAAGACAACTGCCAGCCCTAATATTCTCGTGTCATAGGTGCCTAGAGCTTTAGAATTTTATTTTTGTTTGTAGCACTGGACTGAATCATGTTTATATTTTACCACTCACAGGGAGATACAGTGTGCAGTGATAGTTCATAGTGTCATCGACCGCTGAAGTTGTAAATAACAAAGTGAGCGCTCACTAGCAAGCTGGAAGGCACCGTGCCAGCTGAAACCAAGTCGTGTCATAGGTGCCACAAGAGACTTTAAATTTTATTTATGTTGGTGATATGCTTGCTCAGGGCCTGAAACTGTGCCTGATACACCATTCACAGGGAGGTCTGGGGTGCGCGGTCTCGGACGACAACTCCATAGGCAGCAGAGAGTAGCTGAATACTTTTTCTCTCTTTATTTTCTTTGAAATAGGTGTGAATCTATACACAGTCTACCCCCACAACAACCCAACAACCATGAGTTTGGTATGCTTGATTACTGCAGGAGACGTGGTCTTGGAGGATGCAGGCCTAACTTGGCCACAACGTCTAGGGAGTTGCTGCCATGGCTTGAGCTGTTGCTGGTGTGCCCTGGCTGCATAGTCAGGTGAATAAACGGTGCAATCCATGGGGAACTGAGTTCTCTAGGGACGAAAATAGATCAGAAGCAGGAGCCCACGCTGGTGACAAACTGGAGCAAGTTGAGAAAGATCCTTGCTAAGACTGGTAGCTAATAGAATGGAGGTGGTTGCTTCAGAGGAGCTATGCAGACGTAATAGGAGACCCACAGGTGGGGGGAGGCAGAGTAATGCAGAATCAGTACAGGTTACAACAGATTGGGACTCAAAATGTCAAGAGGAAATGAAAATTAACAGGACCTACTGTTGAAGTACCGAACGGCTCAGCGCAGGGAACAATGTAATTTTTTAGGTCGAGGCAAGGCAGAGGAACTGTGAAATGAAACACGACAGGTGCTGTTTCAAAATATTTACTGGGGTTCTGAAGATTCAGCAACCCCTCCCAAGTCATGGGAGACTGGGACAAAAAAAACAGGGAATACATACCTCGCCCTCAGGATCTGATAGGGGTGGAGGAAAAAATGGCAGTTATCCGGCGGGCAAAAAGCTTAGCAGGGCGAACTGTTCAGAGATGTATTTATTCACCCAGACCGCACACGATGATGCAGGAACAACACAAAGCTCCTACTGGGCTTGAAACAGAGGAGAAGTCGAAGAACAGGGACAGGTGCTATAGGTTATACTCAGGGGGTGATAGATGTGCCGACACAGGGCAGGGGGCAGCAGTGCACCCTCCACCTCAACCCCCCACCCGGGGAGGCGGCACCAGCTCAGCCTACGGACAGGAAAGGAACGAGCGCCGTGTAAACAATATAGAGTACTAACCACACCCTGCAAGCCAATTGTGTGCCAGCAAATGCATTTCATGAGAATGTGGGTGGAGCAGGTTTATTACTAAGAACAGAGACGTTACCGAAAATTAAATTCACAAGCGGAATGTCATATTGCACTAATACCGACACGTTCTGGATAAGAGGAGAGTTTGAAACACTACTAGAGTACACCAGCCGAATGTTGAGGTTGTGAGGCTTGTTGTGCAAGAACGAATCGACCCAGAGGAATGAGTTCAGTATTGCTGGATATGACTCATTTACAGACCTTTCAAAGAATCCTGCAGGAGGGTGTGGTTATCTACATGAGCAAGACCTTAGAGCCAGCCAGGCGAGGGTACAGGGAGAGGATGTCTTTGAAAGAGTCCAGAGTGGTGTAAGTGAATTAAAGGGAGGACATATCGTCGGGTGTATGCAGATCCACGAACTGTAGCCTAAATCAAGGAACTAGAACCTTAATAAACAATGCGGCGATGCCTTCCGTACCTCATATCATGGGGGACTTCTTATGGCGACATCGTGGAAGAAACAAGTCAACCCAGATGACTTGAATAATGCTACTCTTTTTGTAGAAAACTCTGAGAGATAATTTTCTGTTAGCGAAGACCAGGCATTACTGGGAACTCTTACCCAAGCCTGACTCACATCATAACAAACAGGGAGAATTTATGGTGTAAACTGCATTCTACCCCAGTTAACAGTCACCGCCAGTGTTGTCATTCAGATTTAACTGTTGCCTAGTTCAAGATAAGGCCAGGCCAGGTGCAAATATTACAGGAAATTACAATGGGATGAGAGATGAGGTATCATGGCCTGACTTGATAAGGTACAAGAAACATGAACCTACATGAATATCTTAACTAATTAAAATGGCCCATTTGATCGATAAATGCTCTTGGTAAAACCCAATTTCCCTAGGAAATACAGGGGATCCCTACATGAACCATGCGACGGTCGACAAAATTAAAACTAAAATTCAAGACGCTGGGTTGGAATTGAAACGATGAAACCAATTGGGAGGATGTATGCAAGAGCCAGAAACCAAGCAAAGATAGAGGTGTAGGAGGGCTGAAAAAGGAGTTCAAAGGCTGGTTGCACGCAGGTCCAGAAGTCAAACCCAAGGCGTTTTACCGCTATGCAAAGTCGAAATTGAAAAGGCATAGTGGAGTATCAGACCTGAGGCGAAGATGGTGATTCGCAGATTCTGACCAGAGATAAGCTGAAGAACGTGAGCCAGCTTCTTTTCCTCCAGTGTTCTACAAGAAGGATGCACAGCAACAACTTCCTGCTGCGTTTGAGGACAAGACAGTTCGACACAGCACTGATAACCCTGATGGCCTTCTGAAAGGGTAATAGAAATAAACTGTGTCAGGCCTAAGGTCATAAGAGTCTGGACCGGCACTGGTGCATCCTAGAGTGCTACAAGGGAAGCATGCCTTGACTTGCAGAGCCCCTAGGAACTACCTGTTTTTGTAAATGCCTGGATGAACAGAAAATGAATTCTGATGATGAATGAAAGTGGCTTATGTAGTCCTATCTTCAAGAAGGGCGATAGGCACTCCTGAAACAACTATAGACCATTGAGCCTGACCAGCATAATATAAGAAATCTTGAGTATTATCAGAAGTGCAGCGATGGAACATCTACTACAGAAACAATAACTTTTTTATGCTGGCCTGTTAAAATTAAACTTGCATATTCTAGAACAGTTGGTAATATCGACAATATTGGCACTAGATTTTACTTAAGGCTTTCGACAGTGTACTTACAGGCTGAAAATCAAACTGGAAGGGTACGGATTCGGAAATGTCTCTAGCGTGGATGAGACTCTACGACCGCAAGCAGTAATATTAGTGTTGATTAAATGGCACAGAAATCGTCATCTGTTACCTGTAACAAGTCAGAATTTACCGCGGGGAATGGTGTATTGGGCCCTTCCTTGTTTGTTTGTTTCATAAATGATATACCCTGACGTTGTACACTCCTCATACAAATGTTTGCCGATGACGCCAAGTTATTTCGGAAATTAAGAACAAGCGGACTGTGAAGAGCTGCCAGAAGGACTCTGTGGGCTCCAGAATGGTCGAAGGAATAGCTGCTGGTCCAATGTCACGAAGTGTAAGAGATGCACCTAGGGTACCAACAGTAGGGAAGCACATATGTCCCAACGGGATGAAGAAAAATGTACTGAATTGAGACACAATGATAGAGACCCTGGTGTGTATATGTTGACCAATGGTACAGTTCTCGGGCCATTGTGAGGAAAGAGGTAAATCAGGCAAACCAAAGTGTGGGTCTTATAAGAGGTCGATTTCAGATATCCTGGGCAGTCCGTCCCTCGTGGCGATCTTCAGGGTGAAGTGCTTCCTCTGGGCTGTCACCCCATCTGGTCCCCGAGATATGCTAGGGACTGTCCAGTTTGGTTAAATGTTCAGGGGCCTGAAGCTGGTGCCTGCACTTCAGCATCTCAGCTACACAAAGTTAGGGGCCGCCTGAACTTTTAAGCTTATGCACAGACGAACTGAGAGACCTAGTTGAGGTTTACTCACATCTCAGAGCTCAGTTAGTGTCCTTACTTGGAGCTGGCAGACGCTCGCGCCCACAAGGTCACAGCTCAAGATTGAGAAGAAGCCGCAAGTCCAGAGAAAAGCCGTGAGGCAAACTTTTTCAGGTGAGGGTTGTAAACTCTTGGAACAATCTGAAAGTGTTGTGACACGGTGTGAGCTCTTTCAAGAAGACTTGACCAACACTGGAGCGGGTTCAGGTACATTCAGGGGCAAGTGCATACTTGAGTGTTACTTGCCAACAGTGCGTGACCAGGGTATTGACCGATCGCCCGGGCGGCCCTGGCAGGCGGCCTTTGGTGAAAGAATATAAGGAAAGGAGTCGTCGATCGCCGTGTCTAACAAGCCGGAGGATAAAAAAAAAGACGGCCTATCGATGACGTCATCCAGGAAACAGAGAAAACGGGGGGCGTTTCCACTGGGGGACTCAGGTTTTGTGGACGTTTGAGCGTAATATGAATCCTTAAGGTTTTCAGGTTAGCCGTCATCACGATCATGACATGTGCATAAGTTTTTGTCATGTCAGTGTCCAGAATACTCCATTCGGCACTGGAATTTGGGTTCTTTGTTGTTGGGTTGTTTATCAGCCCATGTTCGAACTGCTCTCTGAAATCATGTGCTACCGCTGGATCCTCCAGATGCTTAGTTTTCTGGAGGTTTGTTGCCTTCGCCGTTTTGGGGCGACATGAAGTGAGAGTGTAGTGGATACTCTCCCCTTCAACTGCCAACTGCCGTTTTGTCGCTGACCAGCCGACCCCGCCGCGAGTTCCTCAGACCAAGCCTCGCTTTCAGACAGTGCGGTGATTGCCCACTTGCCGCCTTTCACCTCAGCTAATCAGCAGTGCCGCTCACTTCCGGCAGACTCGTATAAATACCCCTAGCTGCCAACGGAAAAATATTAGGACTCAAGATAACCAGAAACGGAATAATCCCCCACATCAATGAAAGAATAGCTATGGCAAAATCACAACTTACAAAGCTCAGAAGATTCCGCCAATTAAACACCAACACGCAATTGCACCTATACAAAGCACTGATCAGACCACACTTAGAATACCCTCCGATACCTCTGAACACAATCGCAAGAACAAATCAACTTAAATTTCAAGCAGTGCAAAATATAGCCCTCAGAAGAGCGGCAAAACACCACCCACCATACACACAAACAGCACAAGACATACACACAGAACACGGCATAGACCCACTCAACACCAGAATACACACCCAAGCAAATGCCATATGGGAACAATCCAGCAAGAACAGGATCCCATACTAAACAAACTACTTGAGGAAAACAACAGCACATCACACGGATGGTGGCCTAGAAGCAGGAAAAATGATAACGAAGAACCAGAGCCTCTATATACAAACTAGAAAAGAACCAAAAGATGGGCACAACTCTCCAGTCACACAAGGACCTGGAGGGACCCCACAAATAAACAAAGACCTAAATAGTTCACAAACACCCACAATAAAAAACTAAAAACGAAAAAGATGGGGATCATCCCTCTAGTGCCACAAGGACCTGGAGGGACCCCCCCCCCTATCATAATATGCCCCAAGGAAACATCAAATAGAACAACTTAGCTCAGCTGGGCTGAGACCGGCCTTCCCTAACCGCATGAGCCCTCTAATGCAGCACTGTTGACGGAAGACAAAAAACCCGTCTCCGCAAGGTGGATAGCCCACCTGCTGTTAACCTCCTTCTCTATTTCCCACTTCTGAACTTTACCTTGTACTGTACCCTTCTTGCACCCTCAGAGCTAATGCTCTCTTCTCTCCGTATCACCGACCGACCGACCGAAGAGGATTCTTCTCAATGCTCTCAAACAGACAAGACCGCCTCTCAACTAGCTCCTCACCACACAGCAACTCCCTAGCACTGTATTGTACATATAATATATATATATATATATATATATATATATATAGAAAACGCCATAGTGAGTTTCCCTTCTCACCTCCATCCTTAGTGCGAGATCTCCTACATAGCCTATGCTACAAATGGTGACCTACGAAGTAAAGCGCTCACACAGGATAGATGAGAAACGGATCACTCTTCCAGTCTTCAATCACAACATTGAAGACTGGCTAATCCACATGGAGGCAGCTCTCATCGGCTCTACAGCTACAGACGAACAGAAGTACATCGACTTGATCTGTTCCCTACCCACAGAAGTCGCCACACTAGTTTCAGAAGTCATCACTAAGCCCCCAGATGACAACAAATTCACAGCTCTACGAGACTCTCTCAAGAGGCGATACCAGCGGCCTAACACCAGTGTCCTGCAAGACCTATCTGGTCTCTCCCTCGGCAACTCAACGCCTGCATGTCTCTGGGACGAGATGCGGAGACTGAACTCCCGCCACACAGACAGGCTTCTTGACACTATCCTGCCGCAGCTTCACACTCAGAAGCTCCCTGCAGAAGTTCGCCTCGCCCTGTCCGCACTGGACTACTCTACAACCCCGGCGGCCTACGCAGCCACGGCAGACAGAGTATTCCATGAATACACTGCTGTGCTCTATGCTGCCGCGGACAACTCAGCGGCCACACCGTCACTTTCCTCCGATCTTGTCAACCGGATCAATGCTCCTCAGACGAGCAACACCTCACAAGACATGAGGATCCTGCTACAGTCTCTACACTGCAGGATGGACACCCTCGAGCAGCTCTGCTCCTCCATGCCTGCTGCTGCTTCTGTTCCTGCCCCACGCACCGCGTCCTACCGACCCCGACGTCTTCGTCCTGCCTCAGGCACCGCCGCCAGCTCCCAGCACAGTGCACCTACCCTCTGCTGGTACCATCAACGCTTCGGTGCTAACGCTAGACATTGTGAGGCTCCCTGCAACTACTCAGGAAACGGCATCGACGGGGATTGGTAGACACCACAACCTCCGTCACTTCAGGCGTCTCACTGCTGCATATCACCGACCGCATCTCCGGCAGGAAATTCCTCATTGACACAGGAGCATCGGTCAGCATCATCCCTCCCTCACTGCAAGACACATCAAAGCAACCCTCATATGACCTGTTCGCTGCCAACGGTACCTCCACCGCCTCCTACTGCACACACATCGCCTTGGCTTAGACCTTGGTCTTCCCAAGACTCTGCGCTGGTCCTTCGTGGTGGCAGATGTCTCTCAACCCATCCTTGGCTTCGACGTCCTCACCTTCCACAAACTCGTCGTCGACCCAAGCAACCTCTGCCTCGTCCATGAGCCTACAGCACACACGATCCGGAGTACACGTGCCGCAGTCGCCGACACTATCACCTGTCTCTCGCCGTCCAACGAGTTCTCCTCTCTGCTCAAGGAACTTTTCTCACCCCCGAGTCTCCACCACCACCTACGTCGGGAATCTTCCACCACATCGAGACTACAGGACCTCCAGTCTTCTCACGAACCTCGCCGCCTTCGCCCTGAGCTCCTGAACGTAGCCAAGGCGGAATTCAACAAACTCCTGCAAGACGGCATCATTCGACCTTCAAAGAGTCCCTGGGCATCTCCTCTTCACATGGTTCCAAAGCCATCATCCAACGACTGGAGGATATGTGGTGATTACAGAGCCCTGAATCTCGTCACCAAACCTGACAGGTACCTTATCCCGCATGTCCAGGACTTCCACCACAAACTCCACGGCAAGACCATATTCTCGAAGATCGACTTGGAGTGTGCCTTCCATCAGATTCCTGTGGTTCCTGCAGATATCCAGAAGACAGCCCTAACCACTCCGTTCGGTCTCTTCGAGTATGCCTACATGAGTTTTGGATTACGCAATGCAACTCAGCGAAGTTCCTGACAATCATTCGCAATGGCAGATACGACACCGTCAGCATCGATCGAGTGAAGCCGGCCACCTTACCCGATGGGCCCCCAGCCCAGCATTACCCCCAACAAACCACATCTGCACCAGTCTGCCCACAGTTGCTACTTGCAGCACCACCTTATCCACAACATTTTTATGTGCCCTTTTTCATTCTCAGGTACCTACCGCTCCTGAAGGGGATCATGCACCTCGCCCTGTAGACTCAGACATCCCACCCAGCGCCCCCAAGGACTGTGCACCTGCCGCCAAAAAATCACCACATTCCCCCAGCAAACCACGCCTCCCCCCTCCCTTTACCTGTCTGGTCACCATTGCAGTCCACAACACCCTCTTTTCTTCCTCGGATACTTACTGCTCCTGACCCTGCTCCTGCATCCGGCCCTATGGACACCCCACCCGGCGCCCATGAGGACCTTGCACCTGCCGCGAGAGAAGCAGCACATTCTTTGCCTGTTCAACCTTCTCTTAGCAACAACCCTCCTTCTCCCTTTGCTTCTCCCCCCCCCCCTAAAAAAACAGCTTGGTAGGCTCGTCATGTTACCCCACCTACAACTTCTTGGACCCCCTTTTGATATTTCTGGATCCGCCCTTGAAAGGTTGGCAGGGCGGGGAGGTGAGTAGGGTATGCAGATTGGCAGGGCGAGGAGGTGGGTAGAGGAGGACGTGGGTAGTGAGGCAAAGACACCATGGTGACACTGACAAGCAAGAAATGTACAGTGCATTATTGATTTATACTGACAGGCGACTCCAGTCGAAACTGAGTACCACTGTATCATTGGCTAGGGTGATGTCGCGGTCAATTTCTGTGAGTGATGACACGACACTGCCTTTGGGGTTTTATCTCCCGAAAGACAGAACGCGGACACTGACGTGTTAACGGCGGGAGCAGCATTTTGAACAGTGGTGAGTTCACAAATGGTGAAGAGGAGAAAAAAATTTAATGACACCTAGCTGTTGCCGTGTATAATGGAATGCACGTCTATAGAGTAACGTCGAAAGCTCAGTTTAGCAGCAATTATTTTCCTATAAAGAAATAGTATGTCTCTAACTTGGACTAGTGATTGGTCAGAGATCACTCGATAGGTCACGCCACATTGGCGTCGCCACTTCAGAATTTACTCCCAGATTTGTCATTATCTGTTTTCAAGGAAATTCAGATATCTCTGCTGTGTTTGTCCCAGTTATTAATAGCTTATATTCAAGGCCATGTATGATAATCCAAAATGGAAAAGCTGTTTATGGATATGTATGTTTCTTAATGACTTACTGTAATATTTTTCATTATACAAATGCCATGGATAAGCACATTCTCTGAAAATAGAACTTTACTATTTTAGCGTAACTTCGTCCGGTAAATATTACTTTTATCCTCTTCACCACTAACTGGCTCCTTAGCGGAAATATTTTTATTTGTGTATGTAAGTAGAAGATTCATATCAAAGTTTTATATCAATACTGTGTAAATTCAAAGTTAACGATGCATGCCCAGTACCTGCCAACAGTGCGTAACAGAGAGCCAGTACATGACTAGTACTTGCCAATGGTGACCGGATAAAACCCCAACGACAAAACCCCAGTCTCATATATAAAATAAAAAATAAAACACTTTTATGTTTAGGTTAGGTTAGGTTAGTGTTGACAAATGACAACCCCGTTGGGGTTTTGTCCGTTGGGGTTTTGTCATGGAACCCTTGCCAATAGTGCGTGACAGAGACGTGACCGATCGCCCAAGTGGCTAACGAGCCGATCAGTGGTGGTGAGGATAAAAGTAAAAGTAAAAGTATCCCATTTATACTCTGCAGGGCAATTGTGCCGAATGCTGATTTATTATATGTTTCTAAAATAGAAAATAATATTTTTATGAAAATGCATTTTATAAACACACGTGGGATATGTATCTTCAGAATTTGAATATTGGTGATCATGAAAACTTTCTGTTGCTTTTTTTTCGCTTTTCAGAAAGACCATATGTGGTCGTGCGCGTGGCACCGCTGCAGGGTTTGTTTGGGTGCCAGCCTGCCAGGATCAGCTGATGATCACGTGCCAGAATCTGCCGATGGAGTCTTCAATAGTTTGATTATTTATTTACCAAGATTCATTGATTGAAGGTGATTGATTATTATCCCATATTATTTTACTTTTTTTAAAAGGCATAATAATAATAAAATAAATTATAGCCCTCAAGCCATACAATTTAGTTTATATTCCGATTATCCTAAAGCCGAAGTCAGGGTCAGAAAACGGATATAAAGTTAGACGGTTATAAAAAGGAACGCGATGAGCTTTTGAAGTCTCTCGAGTTATGGTCCATCGCTGAGGCGGGTGTGAAGTGACGGTATCCAGAACGTCCAAACACGTTACAGGTGTGAGTTGTAACGAAAATGGCATCCCATAAACGTCCCGCTGCAATGTCAGGTAATGAAATATTAGGCTTGTTTTTGCGCCAAATTTATATTTTTCACTTGACATACAACACCCATGATGGGCTGTGAGTGCACTGTTGCATCATCAGGTTATTTAAAAATAGTACAGGATTTAAAACTGGATATGTCACTTGGTATAGTAGAATGTTGTTTTAATGCTTAATGAGTAAACATTATTACCCTACCACCTTATTAAAAATCTGAACTGATATGTTTGTCATAGGAAACGTCTTATTAAAATCACTAAATAATCTCATCATTTCTTATGATCATTGTTAATGCAGGTCACTCAGGAGGTCCCCATAAAACAAGTTGATTCCCACCATTTACTACTGTCCTCTGCCCACCAAAATTAAAATAAAGTAATGGGCTATACAGTTCAGTAGTATGTTTCATTATATTTTGTCGGGTTATACTGCAGTATGTTAAGTTTGAAATAAGACAAAAAATATGTTGTACATTTTCAATATTGTCTATGCTACTTACTATATCTACAGTATATGTTACAAGTTCTTATAAGGTTGTTTTGAAGTCATGGATGAAGAGATTTTATAGTTCATGAAACATTTAACAGCTATATATTATTTTGATTTTAAGAAGCATGATCACTTTATTGGTTAATTTTTTACCTTTTTACATTCATTAGACCTGAAAACATTACCAGTGTCTCCCCAAGTTTGCTCACTACCCATAATGAGTCCCTCTCCACCCCCCTCCCATCCTCATGTTTAATAACCTGGGTACAGCCTTAAACTGAATATAGTATTATCCACAGCTCGGTCACAGGAGATTCACCAAGCGTTACAAGAACGTATCTTGGTGATCGATGGAGCCATGGGTACCATGATTCAGCGCCACAAGTTGTCAGAGGAGGATTATAAAGGAGAAGAATTTAAAGACCATGAAAGCCACCTGAAAGGCAACAATGACCTTCTCTCTCTAACAAGACCACAAATTATTCTTGAAATACATAAAGTAAGTTTCAGAATCATAAGAACATATTGTGTTGTGACCTGACAGTAGTCATAGTTATTCAGTAATTAGTTAATCATCATACAGGTACTTGCAAATTAGAAAGATGATGTATTGTGTTGGTTGTGATGTGCTGAACTCTTCAGTTTTTACCATAATTCTGAAAACTGAAGTATGCACGTATGTAAAATATATAAGTACAGTTAGTTTAAAAGGCTGTGAGAAATACTGTAGTATTGTTATTAAAGTTGACATAATTTAAAATACAGTACAGTATAAGCATTCATAGGGTTCTGTCCTCGGCCCCCTGCTATTTGTCCTTTTTATCAATGACCTGCCTGAGGCAATTTAACACGTCTGAGGTATATCTATATGCGGATGACACACAGATTTTTAGGAAAATAGAACAAGATGATGATTGTGACACACTGCAGGAGGACCTGGATGGGATCAGGGGTTGGACTGAGAAGTGGATGCTGAACTTTCACCCAGAAAAAAGTAAATACGTGAGGATAGGAAGAACAGAAGTTGCTGACCAGGGATATCATATGTACGCCACGATCAAGGAGACCACTGTAGAAAAGGATATGGGGGTAGTCATCGATGATAAGCTGACTTTCTCTGACCATCTAGCTGAGAAAATCAACAAGGCTAATAAAATAGTGGGCATTATAAGAAGAACTTTTGTTCATCTGGATGCACCTATATTCAAGGCTCTGTACACTGCGCTGGTTAGGCCACACCTTGATTATGCTAATCAAATTTGGTGCCCATATCTCATTAAGGATATTGAAGCAGTAGAGAATGTACAGAGGAGGGCTACCAAATTTGTACCACAGATCTAAGATTTATCTTATGAGGAAAGACTAAGGAAATTACAGTTACCGACACTGGCGTACAGAAGATCTCGTGGGTACCAAGTGGAAACATACAAGATAGTGTGTGGCATTTATGACCAGGCATGTACAGCAGGAATGTCCCAGATGAGGGAGGCTGACACTACACGGGGAAACACAAAGAAGGTCTACAAAACAAGAGCGAGGCTAAATCTCAGAAGACATTCGTTCCCGAGTAGGTTGTCAACAACTGGAATGGGTTACCTGAGTGGGTAGTGAATGTGGAGAAGGTGGAAAAGTTTGAAGCAAAATTAGATAATACTGGAAAAATCAAGACCAAGTATATAATTATAGGGCACAAATATCCGCCACACACAGCCACCGTCTGAGTAGAGAAGAGGCTATTGAGCTGGAGTCACAGGCTTGAGCCTCTTCCAGATCATCTGTGAGTTACCATTACACATAAAATACAATAATTTGGCTGTCAGGTATACATTATCACAGGCTTTTGAATAGTCTTCTTTCTTATGCTGCAGGCATACCTAGAAGCTGGCTCGGACATTGTTGAGACAAACACATTCAGTGGAACTTGGGTAGCTCAGGCAGACTACCACCTGGAACACATCTGTTACCGGTAAGTTGTACCTTATGAGCTACTATAGCATGCGGTCTACAAGATATTTAGGTTAAGTTAGCTTAGATTAGGTATGTTTGGACATTGGGTCATGACCCCTGGAAGTTTGGGCCAGGGTGGTTAGGACATTTGGGTCATGGGCCAAAGTAATATAAATAACAACATAATAATCTAACCTAACCTGAAGATTCCTGACAGGAAGGTTCTTCGGGTTATTAAAGGGATTCTAATTTACTGTCAAAAAATTCTTGGTCAATGGTCCAAACTTCCACCCTACATGGCCCAAACATCCAAATGCCATTTTACTTTTATCCTCTTCGCCACTGATCGGCTTGTTAGCCGCTTGGGTCACTCTTTTACTCCTATTTGTTTGTGTATTAATTTAATGTATTTGAAGCCTTTTCTATGCTTTAGGATGTGTAAGGTATTTCAGTCTGAGTTATATGTTATTCTTAAGGCTGTGGTCTGCTTCGTAAAATGTTATATAAAAATTTCCTATTTACATGAAGTTCTTACAGATATTAAATTGTACAGTATTTTATTGTTGATGTGCCCAGGCTTAACCTTGAATCAGCACGACTGGCCAGACGGGCAGCTGATGAAGTTACAGCAGCCACAGGGAAGCAGCGTTTTGTGGCTGGTGCCATGGGCCCAACCAACCGAACACTCTCTATATCACCTTCAGTTGAACGTCCAGATTACAGGAATATCAGTAAGTTATTTTTGTATTCGGTTCAAAGCAGAGATGCTTTGGTGCATAAGTTCTAAATCATAATATTCGTCTGGAGAATGGCTGCTGATTAAGATGCATTTTAGCTTATAGAAAGAAGACTGGTTACTAGTACTACAGTAAGTTGTTGTGAGTGTTCAAGCCAGATGTTACATTAGGTGTATTGCCAGAGCGATGTAAGTCATTAAAGCGAAGGGAGATTTTCTTGTGCAGGCACTTGCATTGCATTCAAGTTATAATATAATATGCAAATGCTTTATGTCAAATTTATTTCATAATCCTCTAGAAAACTTTTTATTTTAATTGATACTTTTGTAAGAATTCAGAATCTTAAATGACATATCAAACTTTGAATGAAAGTTAAATTCACGTAAACGTCGAAGGAAAAGATCTAAGACCTTCGTGATTTTTTTTTTTTTTAATGGGGATTAGCCCACCCGGGCACAGGTCACTGACCCACATCGGGGCTGGGGGGCGAAAATACAATAATAATAATAATAAATAAGAATAATTCATAGTAAATAAAATTTATAATAAAAAATAAAATAATAATGATAATAATAATAATTCTGTAGTACAGGTTGTACCTCTCTAGTCCGGCATTCTGTGGTCCGGAAACTCACGTGGTCCGGAACGATTTTAGTTTGTCCAACAGGTAGATGTGCAGCTTTTTTTTTTTTGCTTATTTGAATTATTATTATTATTACAGGAGTATTAAATTTTTGCCCCTCAGGCCCCAATGTGGGTCAGTGACTTATGCCCGGGTGGGCTAATCCCCTTAAAAAAAAAATTAAAGCCCCGGGAAATTAAGGTTTGTTTACATCCGGCAGTTCGGCTGCTTTCTCTCTCTCTCTCTCTCTCTCTCTCTGCTTGTCTATACAGAGTACAACATTTAACCCTTCAATATATATGAGCAGTAAATAAGTGTTGCTTTCATATTCTTATGTAGAGTAATGACGATATGTTTTCACATGTGCGCACTTACATACGCGAACTCACTTTTTTTTACCATTAATGGTTAGCTACTTATATTGTTCCATTTATTAACATTAAATAACATTACAGGAACTTCAAACAACCATATTAATTTTTTTACATTAATTTTACTACAGCTAAAATCAGGGTCTTATTTTCTTCAGTTTTATATGTAGAACCAATCAGTCACTGGTTTTGTAAGCTTTAACATAAACAATGCCGGCAGCCGTCTCGTCTCCTCTATAATTCCACGTATTAATAATAAATTGTATTGTTAATTTTGCACACACACACATTAATTCAATAAAAAGAAATTCAGAAACATTAATTAAAATATATATGAACAGTAAATAAGTGTTGCTTTCATATTCTTATGTAAAGTAATGACGATATGTTTTCACGTTTGCGCATGCTCACTTACATACGCGATCTCTCTTTTTTCTTTACCATTATTGGTAGCTACTTCTATTGTTCCATTTGTTTCCATTTATTAACATTAAATAACATTACTTAAAACAACCATATTAATTTTACTACAGCTACAGCCAAGGTCTTATTTTCTTCAGTTTTATATGTAGAACCAGTCAGTCACTGGTTTTGTAATCAACGAAAACAATGCTGTGTCATTTCCTCGTGTGTTTTAATATTCTACGTATTATTAATGAATTGTATTGCTCATTTTGCACACATAAACATTAATTCAATAAAAAAGACATTCAGTAATAAACAATAATGAATGTTTTGTACATAAGAGAAATGCCGCTGTTTACAAGATTATGCCCGTCGTCTGCACGTTGGCGGGCCGTTCAAACCCGTTGAAATTCAAGTTTCCGCCGTCAAAATTTTTATTTATTTATTTTTTTTTGTGTGTTTCAATAAAATATGTTAAGAATTAAA
Organism: Homarus americanus; assembly: GCF_018991925.1. Lineage (NCBI taxonomy): Eukaryota > Metazoa > Arthropoda > Malacostraca > Decapoda > Nephropidae > Homarus > Homarus americanus. Next base: position 7,670,582 of record NW_024723541.1, read on the forward strand.
AACTCGCGAAATTTGAGAAGCTACTATACGACATTTAACCCTTCAATATGTCTTCAAAGAGACCATGATGCAGAGAAAGTGGTGCTAGTGCTTCCAAGCATAAGCACAAGTCACTATCTATCCAGGAAAAGGGTGAATTTCCATGGTCCGGCACCGGTCAGGTCCTGAGGTTGCCGGACTAGAGAGGTACAACCTGTAGTAGTAGTAGTAGTAGTAGTAATAATAATAATAATAATAATAATAATAATAATAATAATAATAATAATATTGAACCATAAATACAAAAATAAAAAAGATCAAAAGTGAGAAACAATATACAGCTACTCCTCGACTTACGACCTACTCGACTTACGACCACCTGGACATATGACCGCCTCAGTTGTACGAAAAAAAATTTAAATTACGTAGAGTATTTTTGAGTTCCGACATTAGTGATTGCGCTGTGTACTGACAAAATTTTCATTTGTAATTCACTTTAAAATGGCTGGCAAGCTTAAAAGTGAGAGTTTTGTGGTGCTGAGAAGAAAAGGAGACACCCATTTTAGATTTTCTATGTATTATTTAAGCATTTTCGACTTGCGACCTGGATTTGGGTCCCTAACCCCATCATAAGTCGAGGAGCAGCTGTATGTATGTTGTGTTGTCAATAATAATTGAAACAATTGAGACCCTGCAATTGTGTGTAAATGAGGCAGAAAGTCAGATCAGCAACCTGGGATTTGTCACAATTTTCGTGATGCCATATGGCAGCAGGGTCTACCATAGACAACATATTACGCTTCCAATATCTTCCCAGGCAGTAATACCTCCCTGTTTGGTAGCTGCCTACTACCTACTACTTGGAAAATGGTTATTGTCAGTACCCAACAGTGTGTCTGTGTGTATGTTTATCCATAACTTGGTCAATGTAATCAGTCTTATGGTTTTGGATAGATCATTCTGAAACTTGGTGAGCATCATCATCACCAGCCAGAGATATCCATACCGAGTTTATCTTTTAGGGTCACTGATCAAATCTGAAAGTTAGTGTTGCTAAAAACTGACTGACAGGGTTTTTGTGTGAATACCTTGGCTATTTCTGCTGCTGTTGATGTAATGGCATTGAATATTTTTTATCCCAAAAGCTGGTTAGTTAATTTTTCAAGGTCTTCATTATTTTAATATTTATTTTCAAATTTAATGTATAATAACTCACAAGTTAATGAGATCTTATGATTTACTTTTAGCATTTGATGAGTTGGTCTCAGCATACACTGAACAGGCCAGAGGGCTTTTAGATGGAGGTGTTGATATACTGTTGGTGGAGACCGTCTTTGACACAGCTAATGCTAAAGCAGCGCTCTTTGCCATACAGACTCTGTTTGAGAAAGAGTATGAACCTTTACCCATATTTGTGAGTTATGACAGATTTTGTTTGTTCATCATAGAAAGTTTGTACAATACTTCAGTAACGCATGTTTAATTTCCAGTACATATAGATATGAAGTCTCTAGATGTATTTTGTAGATACAATAATGTATATGAATTTGGTAAATAGGTGTGCTGTAGCATAGTTGTATTGATATGGATGTAGATACAGTCTCCCTTTAGTAGATTAATTGATTTGTTGCTAGACTGGTCAAGTGAGAGTTCCTCTTACAAGTATATATTCTCTAAATCTGACAATAGTTTTTTAAACTACATATTTGTGCTGTAATTTGGAAAAGTGGAAACATCTCAGGAAAAAACCCACTTAATTCAGAGATTCACTTAATGGAGGTTTTTGTTTAAGGAAAACTTTACTATGTTATAAATGTAGATGGCTGTATATTTAAATGAATACAACATACAGAATAATGGTGAATGTGCATATAGCATATCACTTTAAATTTTGAGAAGCTCATGAGTCAAGCTACATTGGTGATAATGAATAGCATGTCTTTATGTATTACAGTAACCTAGACTAGCATTGATAATGTGTGTTTAATCTTTGGATAGTCTGTTATCTCGGTAGTTAACCTTGACCGTGTAGTTGTTGTACACTTGAGATTAGGTGTACTGTACTTAATAGTTTTCATATCCATGACAATACTCTATTTCATTATCTGTCATACATCAGAGTAGCTTAAGATGTACTTCCCTCAAAATCCTTAGTTACAGTAAACATTAAAACTTCCTTTATGAATAACCAGGTGTCTGGAACCATTGTGGACAAGTCTGGTCGAACCCTCTCAGGACAGACTGGGGAGGCCTTCGTTATTAGTATATCTCATGCACAGCCTTTGTGGTAGGTAGCTACTGTATATACTAGTACAGTACCTCAATTAATCTTTAATCAGTTCTATTTATCACTCATGGTATCGTGTCACTTTGTTAATGCTTATTGATATATATGTATGTCACAAATGTCATTATTCACTGAATACTGTAGTAAAGTAACATAAGGTATAAGTACAGGAGGTATTGTAGTGTAATAAATTACTGTATACTTGTTCAGTGTCCCACATAACTGACCTGTATGCGAGTTGCTTTTTCAGTGTTTTGTTTTATTGAATATATATACTGTACTACAGTATACTCAGTCAGTAGTTTTTAAGAGTATCATGAAATTATTTCCTTTTTTTCATTCAGCATTGGTTTGAATTGCGCCTTGGGAGCCAGGGAGATGCGGCCCTTTATTGAAAACATTGGACTAAATACAACATCTTATGTCATATGCTACCCTAATGCTGGTCTCCCTAATACGTTTGGAGACTATGATGAGACTCCGGAGACAACAGCGAACCACATCAGAGAATTTGCCAAAGATGGACTTGTTAATGTGGTAGGAGGATGTTGTGGCACAACCCCAGACCATATCAGGTATTGCATTTGTTTTTAGCATAAATTATGTAATGCCTTGATTTAGCATTTCCTCTAGCACTTATCAGCTTACCAGCCATTCAGGTGGTTGGTCTGTTCTTTGTTATGACCTTCATTGTCAAGTACAGTATATGAGAATAGACTTCTGATGTAAGATTGGAAAAGGATGTAGCATGAGATAAAATATAAATAGGTTCTATCCAGTTATGCCAGTACTATTTATTTGGATTTCCATGGGTCATAAATGCCATCTTCCATTCATTATCATTAACATTTTAAGGACATTTATCACACGTGCTTGGGTTAGCTACAATTACCTGATAGCAGCTCTCATGCTGCATGGTTACTTGCAGTCTCTTGTCAGGTTCTTAAATCTTACGTCATTTCTTACAATCTCTCCCATATCCTTCTTGGCCTACCTCTGTCTCTTCTTCCCTCCACATTTAGACTCCTGCACCTCCTAGACTCAATTGGTCTCATCCATTCTCTTCACTTGCCCAAACTATCTCAACCTGCATCTTTGCAGAACTTTGCCATTACTCTCATTACCTAGCTGTCCTCTTAGCTCATAACAGCGCCTCTTGTCTTTCAGTGTCACAAAACACAGTCAACTCGCCATTCTCATTTCAGCTCGGTCAAGTTTACGTAAGTCATCCTCTTTAACTTCCCATGTTTCACTGCTATACAACATCACATCACACTTCTCACCCCAGCCACACACATGTACTCACTTTCCTCACCATCTATTCTTGCAAAGGATTTTGAGCCTTCATATATGTAATACTATAGCCACTTGAGCAAGGTACGTACTCTTTGATTCCTAGCTTTCTCATTGCCCACTTTACTACTTCATGTGGTATCCTGTCAAATGACTTCAATTCTACAAATATGAAGTAAAATTTTCTCTCTTTTCTTAGATATTTATTTTGTAGGTGCCCGACCATAAATATTGCCTCTGTAGTTCCTTTATCTGACATAAATCCAAACTGCATTTCATTTATGTCTACTCTCTCCCTTATCAATTTCTCAATCATTCTTTCCACAACTTTCATAACCTGATGTAGCAGCTTCAGGCCCCTGTAGTTGCTGTGTTCAAGTGCATCACCTTTACCCTCATAACTATTCAGTCACACTCTTCCTCCAGTTGTCTGGAACAGTACATTCTATCATGATTGCATAAGTCTGTACGGTCACCATTGACACCACCATTTGCCTGATGTATTCAGTGTTTCTGCAACTATTCCAGAGCTTCCAGGGCATGGTCTCTGTAATGGTTATACTATCCCTAGGCTGCCCCTATCCCATTTGCATTCATTCAATAGTCATACACAGTATTTTCTCTAGGCATTCATGATATCCTCATTCTCAGCAACCACATTACCATGGTCATTTCTCACACACACACACACACACACACACTGCTCACGAACAACATCCTTTTTTCTACCCACAATTTGCCTAACTTTTATGAATACTTCTCCTTTTGTGTCTGCACTGTTCAACGTATCTGCAATGTGTCTGTTCATGCTTCTTAGCCATGTCAAACTCTCTTCTGGCCCTGCACTTGACCTCCAGGTACTCCACCTTGTTACCATTTATCTTCCAGGACCTGTACAATCTTCTTCCCTCTTTTATCACTGTCTGCTTCATCATTCCACCACCATGTTACTGCATGTTTAGCTTGGTTCTTCGTCCAGCCACATTTAGGAAAACATCCTTTATTTTGTCCTAGCATCTTGCTACACTACCCCTCTCACTCACATTGGATGTCTTCAATCTTCTTAACTCAGGATTTGCATAAAATGCTTCTCTTACATTCTGTTCCTTCAACTTCCACACTCTCCTTCTCGGACCATACACCTTCCTTTCTCTGCACCTTTTAAGCAACATGTCACACAAGCAATCTGTGCATCAAGGCCCATTCTTCCCATGCTATAACCTTTACATCCCTAACAAGCTCCCTATCTAATTTCCTAACTAGAAAATAATAAATTATTGTTTTGTTCCCTCTGACTCACACACAGTCAGCTTACTCATGTTGCATACAACCATGTTCACTGCTTCCCCATCCAGTACTGTACATTACTACATTACTGTACAAATAAATGATTGAGTGTGTTAAATCACCTTTTTTGGCTAAAGAAATATAAGAATGTGATGAGAACTATTCATTCGACTATTGAAATGTACAGGGTGTGACAAAAGATACAAAGGGATTTGAATTTAAAACAAAAACAGAGACTTTTTAATAATAGAGTACTATTGCTGTAGTGTCCATCACTTTAATCTTAAAAGTGAAAACTATTACAGTAAATGGAAATAAGAGAAAATATCCGTGATAGTTTTGATCTAATAGAATTTTTTTATTCTTTTATGATCACTGCCCAGTGGTGTAGTGAGGGTTTGTGGCTCCTAGGGGCAAGGGTAGAGAATGGGGCCCCCTCTGGCAGTCTGAGCCCTGACTTAGGTGAGGAGTCTGGGGGCCCTACCCCAGGATGCTTTTGACTTTTACGTGACAGTTTCTTGCATTCTGAACCCTATTTTCAAAGTTTAATAAGATTATCGGTTACAGTGCTTCAACCTATTTTATTTTACTGCATATATCACTGTATTCATGAAAATTTGAAAATAGTATACTTTACCAAAGTACAGCAATGAACAAAAACTTAAAAAAATAAAATTTTGTGCATTCTGTATTCAATTTTGCCATTACCTTTTGGTTATATTTTTATCAACAAAACAAGCATATGGTAAGCAAATCACATTTGAGTTTCAAGCTTTTGCTACGGCAAAATGGTTAAAGACATAAATCAAAGTTGATGTTTTCTGTCTCTTCACGCTCAATGTTGAGGAGTGCCAACACACCGAGTCTCGCTTGCCCCATTGAGGCTCTTTGGTATGCCAAGGTAAGATTTAATTTGCTGAATTAGCCATCACAACTAGCGATTGAAGTTGCTATGGTCAACATGATTTGAATTGCAACGGAAAGACATTTTGATTGCCATAATACACAATTAACTGAAGGAACTCCTCTGCTTTTGAGATCTCACTGTCTTCCTGACTTTTGAAAAGGATTCTGCAATTCATCATTTTATTGTTGAGATCTTTGCCATCTAAATCTCGTAAAAATCACCCCACATGAGTGCAACTTTGCCTTTTGCATTCGTCATTTGATGTTGACAAAAGTCCTTTTACATCCAAAAGAGAACCAAGTGTTGCAGTTGAAAGAATCTTTACTTTATTTTGGCGTGGAGTCTGTCTATGGTTTCTTTCATCAGCTGCATAATTTCCTTCTCTGCAGAAAGATCCAGATCTTCAGCTCTTTTGCCAGGCATCTTTTTCTTCCTTCTGTGGCATCTTTCCACCTTGTTGTCCCAATCCTCACAGTTTCAATGCTCTGTCAAGTGATTCATTGCATATCTATTCTTCATTCTTCAGGAAATGCTCCTGAAGAGCTTTTAAATGAAGAGCAGCATCATGGAAGTTCATTGCACGGTCCTGAAGTCGCCTTTAGACATGATCAATTTTTCCAAGCACATTATCCAAAAGCCGAGTAGGGCCAAAAATTCAAAAGTCAGAATCTGGTGCAACAACTAACTTGTGTTGCTCTCATATTGGCAGTTTCATTGGGATCATCAGCCATGCTCTCGAGAAGCTCTGCTAGGTCATTTAAATGCTCAATAATTGGCTTCACTGCTTCTGTATTATGATATGTATTATTACATGTGTATGATGTGATATGGCAAGCGTACAGAACCTGGCCTCTCGGTGCGCTTGTCTGTGATTATGATACATGTCAAAACTTGCCCCCCAGCCGTGGATGTAAAAAATGCAAATGTCATGTTAAAAAATTGCATGCTTGGCTGATTTGGCGCCTCCAAAAACCTGTTCCCAAAGCCCGTTCCTCTTCTCGCTCCCCTCGCTGTGCTGCTCACATTGCCACATCCATTAGTACAGGACCTAATGGTGTCTTGAAGGAACAATGAGACTATGGATTAATTGTTTTGTGATGTAAGAAGATTTATTAACTTAGAACTCTTGTGCTTGTTTCACATTTAACAAATATGGTAAGATTGCAATTTGACTCCACTTGGCCTGTTTGGTCGAGTTTTACATTTTGTCAGCAACCACACAATGTCTACAGCTGAAGCAGTTAACAATCTCCTCCCAGTCCGTGGTCTTGGCCCTTCAAAGCACAAAAAAGGGTTTAACTAACTCCGTTTATTCATTGTGCAGTATTCAAGTACAGTACTTGAAAAATTCTTGATAAACTTATTTTGAAATTAACCTCTCCTTCTCTAATTACTGTACTTTGTTATACTGTATCTCCATTTCCTCTCATGTGAAAGACAGTGGTCCCTCGGTTAACGAACTCAGTTCGTTCCACAGAGTCATTCGTTAACCGAAAATTTCATTAACCGAATCTAATATTTCAATGGGATATTGGGTAATTGGTTCCAACTCACAGAAAAAGTACATACAAAGTACTGTATACCAGTAATAGAATTTACAAAACATTAAATATAAACTAAATACAGTACAGTACTGTACTGTACAGTATACTGTACAATAATAAATAAAAAACAATAGAATATACTGTATTTTAACTTACTTTGAGGTGTGTATGTCGTATTACCGGCAGCTTTGTTTATATATCAAACAGCTGATTGTAGAGGCAGTCGATGATGTCATGCTACATTCTTTACAGAGTACATTGGTCCTAATGCCTTCTTCGTGTTTCATAATAATTTCTGCACTGTATATTATCAATATGTTAACTAAATTTCAGAATGACCAATATAATTTGAATGTAAAAATGCAAAAATATTCAAGAGACCAACAAAATCGATGTTCACTCTACTGTAAACAAAGTTAAACTGAGAAGCGTTGTTGGGTGATTCAATCAGCTGATGGGCACACAAAAACTGTTCCCTGTACTGTCTATATTATCAATATGTTAACTAAATTTCAAAATGACCAATAATTTTAATATAAAAAATGTAGAAATATTCAAGAGACCAACTTTCTTGATATTTACTTCACTGATGTAAACATAGAACCAATTACTGTACTGTACTGTATTGGCAGACTAGCCGATCAGCTGATGCGCACAACAAAACGTGTTTTTCGTAAGGATTTCGTTAATCAAAGTTTTGTTCGTTAATTGAACTGAAAATCCTTATGGGAGCTAATTCGTTAACCAAATTTTTTTTAACCGAACCGTTCGTTAACCAAGGGACCACTGTATATGATAATAATATTCATTTTTTACTTTCATCAAATGATTCATATGTTCACATTCTCAACCAAGTACATGTTTTATTGAATAAATTTAACCTACAGTACTGTAATTGTCTTATAAATATAGTCCTGTGTTTCAGAGCTATTGCTGAAACTGTTGCCGCCATCAAACCCCGAACTCCTCCTTCAGTTTTATACAAAGACGCACAACTTCTTTGTGGCCTTGAGCCTATGAGAATCACAAGTCAAACTAATTTTGTAAATATTGGTGAGTAGCACAAGTAATGAAAACCTGGAAATTTCATAATTATACCAAAATTACAAATATTGAAAAATAAATTTGGAATCGGCATAGGTAGGACCCTGTTGCAAGACAGTGTTATCATGTTTCATTTAAGGGATAATTTAAAATATGGGGAAAATATAATGTAGAGCTCTGGTTTTAACTTTTTTCCTTATTTTTAGGTGAAAGATGCAATGTTGCTGGCTCCCGAAAATTCTGTCGACTGATTAAGAATGGGGAGTATGAAGAAGCCCTTTCTATTGCTAAGGCTCAGGTAAATTATGTGTCATGGTACTGTACAACTGCTGGTCTGTGTCTTGTGTTCTTCATATTTGGTAACTTGTGTGTCTCAGGCAGTGCTATCATCACCCACCTTAATATTGTTTCAATTTAATTGCAATCACTGCAGTGTAGTTGAATACAAGACTGTTTAGAGATGAAAGCAACTTGAAGTTTTATACATCTGTTATGAGCTCAGAGTTGCAGGCACTATAATTGTTAGTCAGTACTTGTAGATTCTAGTCTTATAAACATAACAATGGCAGATTTGTTAGTTAATGTCAACCAACAGGAAAAATTCATTTGTCTCAGTAATTAATACCTTCCCTACCCCGGCAGGTGTAGCTCTACAACAGGAATCACCCTTAAGTTTTTAAAATACAATATGTAAAATATAAAAGAATAAACCTGTTGTTAACTACATTATAATGTAATTTATAGTATATATCTTAATTCTCTTTGAAGGTTGAAAATGGAGCACAGATCATTGATGTTAATATGGATGAAGGTTTACTGGATGGCAAGGCAGCAATGACACGCTTTCTTAACTTGATAGCAACTGAACCAGATATTTGCAAAGTAAGTTTGCTTAACGATAATTTATACCGTATTTTTTCCCCCTACACTTTCAAGATTTTTCCTGCATGACACAGACTAGCCAAAGTCAAGAACAGCACAAACTATCCCAGAAAGATAGTACAGTACAGTACCTGCTTATAGAATACAATGTAAAGTGCAAGGAAGGTAGGCTGAAAGACCAGTATACAAAGGACATAGATACTTTGGGGACAAACTATGTTATAAATGAAGAATATTTACAGACAGTTTATACTTACAATTTCAGGAAAGATAATATGTACAGGGTATATTTCTTAATGGTACATTGGTATTTTAATGCATTAGTTTCAATACAAGAAATTATGAATGGAAAGATGTTTAGAAATAAGTACTGTAGCCTATACAGAAATTATTGTTTGTTGCTCCCTACAGGTCCCAATGTGTATTGATTCCTCGAATTTTGATGTGATAGAAGCTGGTCTTAAGGTAACTCAAGGAAAATGTGTTGTCAACTCTATCTCACTTAAGGAAGGCGAGGAAGAGTTTATATACAAGGCCAACCTCATAAAGAAGTATGGATCTGCAGTTGTTGTCATGGCTTTTGATGAAATGGGCCAGGTTAGTACAGCCATTACTTTTTTATTACTATATTACCAGTGTTATTACACTGTGTGCCACACTATGCAAAGTGAACCTAGATCCATATCTTTAACCCTTAAGCCCTGGGTTAGGGTGCTGCTGGCAGTACACCCCCCCCTCCCCCCATGGGGTTAAATTGTGAAAAAAATAAACTTTTCCCAAAATAATTAAAAAAAAAAAAGCGGGAAAATAGGTGGACGTTCTGGAACATCACCCGGGGCCTATGGGTTAAAATTCACGGAACTTCTCTTAAAATTCTTGGATTTATACCAGCTTTTGTGTTCATTACTGTCAAAGTACCGTATATACTCGTCTATAACCCCCCCTTGTTTATAGGTCGACCCTGATTTTTTGACCAAGAAATCGTTAATTTACGATATTCCTCGTTTATAGTTCGACCCACGTTTTTGAGGGTAATGGAACAACAAAACCTTCAGTAAAAACACTCTACGTCCTATAAACTGAGGCTCGCCGTGCATGAAACACGAGTGCCGAAGGCAAATTGTTTACCATTTATTATTACGACAATTTACACTGAAATGCGGGTAGTTTCAACAAAAATATTGTTTATTTCCATTCAAGTATTTATTCAAGTCAATTAGGAGGGAATATTATTGTAATACAACAGTTTTTTAACTAAACCATTCGAAAAGCGATTACGGTAACATCTTTTGAACGAAAGAAAGCGAAAGTCATTGCTTTTGTCACGATTTTATCCCACTTTCCATTGTAATACGCACATAATTTCAGCAAAAATATTACATTTCCGTGAATGTATTATATCAAGCACAGTATGAATAGAATATCGTTGTAATATAACAGAATTTTAACCGAAAACTATTAAAAAAACGAGTAACATCTCAAGAACATCGGAAGCTTAGGTAAAGTCTTTTGTTTTCGTCATGTATTTTATCCTATTTTACATTGAAATACATCACGTTTCAGCAAAACTACTATTTATTTCCGAGAATATATTCATTCAGGCGCAGTTTAGGTAAAATATACGTGTGATGTAATAGTTTTTTAACTGAAAACGATTCGAAAAACACGTACCCTCTAGCCCTGTTCAAGGAGAGGACTGGGAGAAGCTGTTTGGTGCTGCAGACGATGACAAGGAAAATCATTTTGATGGATTTTAATGAAAATATTCAGAAATGTGGTATCGTAGTATTTATTCAAGTCAATTAGGATAGAATATTATCGCAATACAACAGTATCTTAACTAAACCATTCGAAAAGCGATTACGGTAACATCTTTTGAACGAAAGAAAGCGAAAGTCATTGCTTTCGTCACGATTTTATCCCACTTTCCATTGTAATACGCACGTAATTTCAGCAAAAATATTACATTTCTGTGAATGCATTATATCAAGCACAGTATGAATAGAATACCATTGTAATATAACAATATTTTAACCAAAAACTATTAAAAAAACGAGTAACTTCTCTTGAACATCGGAAGCTTAGGTAAAATCTTTTGTTTTCGTCATGTATTTTATCCTATTTTACATTAAAATACATCACGTTTCAGCAAAACTACTATTTATTTCTGAGAATATATTCATTCAGGCGCAGTTTAGGTAAAATATACGTGTGATGTAACAGTTTTTTAACTGAAAACGATTCGAAAAACACGTGTACCATCTAGCTGATACTCAACAGCTGGTGGTGCGTCATGCGTCGTTGTAAACAATAGGAGGTTGAAATAGATTACCGGGTATTATATTAAGTGTGAAATATCGAAAAGGTTTTTATTACCGGTATTTTTTGTAGATCAATGAGAAGTGTGATACCGTATATGATATGATAAGTTAGCCTGTGCCAAGAACTTCAACATAGACTACTGAAAACACGTTGTAAGGTAATTTAGCCTATTGTAAGTTGGTGAGCTTCATTTGCTGAAGGAACTGCACAACTTTTCATTACTAATTGGTACATATTTTACGTTTCCATTGTTCACTGGCAGTAAATGGTAAATATTTTTCATGTCTGAAGCTAAAAGTTGCTCCTCGCCCTTCCCATCATGCACGGGTTCAACCTAACAAAACTATTACGCATGTATAGGACGACCCCCAATTTTTTGCCTAAAAATTTGGTCTTAAAAACTCGAACTATACACTAGTATATACGGTAGTTTGTATTGGTGAGAAATAAATCATGTAAAATGTATTTTTATAGCTGTTATGTTAAAATGAATACCGTACATGTAATAGAGAGGCATAAACTTTGAAGAAAAAGGTTTAGATATATAAGAGGAAGGAAGAAGTTAACTCAAATCATGTCTTAGTACATCTTAATCATGACCAACTTTATTGTCGATAATGTTGGTAAACTTTCCCACTTTGAAGCAAATGTGAAATTACTTAGTAGTGTTTGTGATATGTTGGGAAGAATTTACATCAAAATGGTTACAGTACTATAAATGGGAAGGAGATACCTGTACAAGGAAAGCTTCCATTCAAGATCCCTGCTGTCTTCTAATGGCCTGTAGGTGCCCCTGTCTCCCACCACATTAGGGGGGGTGGGGGGGAAGTGAAAATAATATTGTCTGTATATCTTGTTACGCCGTCTCTTAATTTACTTTAATATCCAGGTTCTAGGCGTAACCAAACAAAAAAAAAGTGAAGTAAATCAAAAGGGAATAAAAATAGATAAAGTAAACCTTTAAGAATTTAATTAAATTAAATACTAACACAATAAAGAGCCTCGTAGGCTGTCACAACAAATTGATTCACTATCGAAACTTTTAAGACACAAATGATACTAAAACATCGAAACATCAAAAGAACTGCTAAAATATATAGAATAATAATAAAGCACTGGATTACGTTAACACTGCATAAACATAAAATAACTAACACTGAAATTAACTAACGTGAAACAACACTGAATTATTTAAATGTAACTAAGCAAGCACTGATGGACACATAAGAGACATGAATAGGTACTCACATAGATATACCACATTGGTGGCGACAGGAACAACACAGAAATAAAATAAAGTATAAGTAACAGGTGACGGGTGTCACTCCAAAGAACGTGGACTGAATGACAGGAGGACTGGACTGAACTCCGTCTGTTGGTGGGGTACTATATATAAGGTCGGCTCCCGCCAGTGTTACACGCCGGTGAAACATGGGTCGTTTAACGATGCAGATGGTCGTTAGAGAAACAAGGAATGCTTGTTACAATACTAAATGAAGAAATAAGATGGGCTTGAACAAATAATAACAGTTAAAACCTTAACAGCACAGGGTAAGGTGACTAGAATATATAGTAGTAAATATAACACATCATTACAGGAATAATATGGAACAACATGGAAGCATGTTATTAAAAAAAAAATAGAAAAATACGACAAGGACGTAACAATCTGAATTGAGAACATGATATATAAAAAACAATTAAACTAAGAGTTGTGACCTTTGGCAGTGTTGCTTTATGTAGGTCTTTTGAGGAGTTCAGTAATTTGTCACTTCCCTTCTCATGTTGGGGAGTTGTGGTCACGTTTGTTTCCCAGTGTGACTTTGTCTGGTGAGGAACCTGGATGAACTAAATCTTGGTATACAGTATTTAATTTCTCAGAGGATCTACGAGTACATTTCTAGAAAGTCAGGGAGAAGCGAGGAAAGACTAAACTGTAGTGTTTGCAGTAAAGAGAAAATCTACAATGTTCATGGTCAACTGACAGCAAAATGATAAATGTTTTAAGTGATGTGTCACTTAAAGTTGAGATGAATCATTCCCGGTGGTGCAGTGGTAATGCATGTAACTCTCACCTCTGTGTCCTGGATTCAGTCCATGGCAAAGGAAAGATGTGATAAGGGTGTTGTGACACTACCAGACATGGCATTTTTTTTCTCCAAGTACAGCTCCTCCCCTACTTACGACCTACAGTACTCGACTTATGACCACCTGGACATACGACCGCCTAGTTGTACCAAAATTTTGTCAAATTACGTATTTTCGAGTCCCAACGTCAGTGATTGTGCTGTGTACTGACAAATTTTTTTTGGTAATTCACTTTAAAATGGCTGGCAAGCTTAAAAGTGAGAGTTTTGTGGTGCTGAGAAGAAAAAGAGACACCCATTTTAGATTTTCTATGTCTTATTTAAGCATTTTCGACTTACGACCAATTTGACTTACGGCCTGGATTTGGGTCCCTAACCTCGTCATTAGTCGGGGAGGAGCTGTATAGTGTGTTTTCCTCCAGTACTAACACTGGATAAAGGTCATAATAAAGTAGTAAAGAACAAACCGTCTGTCCAAATGGTTAGTCAACTGATAAATGGTGAAATGATAAATAGAAATAAAATGTAAATAAATATTGACGTATAATATAAAGAGCTACATACCGTATTTAAAGCCTCAAAGACGACATTGACTGCATTGTAAATATGGTGTGCACTCTTTTTCCCAGATAACCCTTCCACACCACTATTAGCAGGGATCTGTTACATGACCATAAATAGTTAACAGTGAGTAGGATGGGAAATAAGGGAATCCCAAATCTTGGTGTATAGGTGAGTCAGGGAAATTTGTATGTAGTTAGTCTTGGTGACTGGGCGAGTCAGTGAAATTTGTATATTACGTATTAGGGAAAGGTCAGGGAATTTTGTATGTAACTAGGGAAAGGTCAAGAAAAAATATGTAGTCAGGGAAAGATTAAGGAAATTTCTTTAGCCAGGAAAATACTATTGATATTTGCATGTTAGGGAAAATTTTGGGTAATTTGTGGTAATTTGTGTGTCGTCCAGAAAACGTCAGGGAAATTTACCTGTTAGGACAAGTCAGGGAAGGTTGTATGAAGTTAAGAAAATTTGCTTGTTGCTAGAAAAATTTTTAGTAAAAAGGAGACAAGATTTAAGTGGCCACTATTGTACTACACTTCTTGGGACCTGGCCTGCAAAATAAAAGTACACTACAGTATGTTTTTCTTTTACCACATACAGGATACAAGATATACCCTCCTGTAGACACCTGAATGCTTGTGGTTGTGTTCGCCTACGAGAAATACTCGGCCTCTTTTAAATAATAATGCTGAAATAATGTATGATATAAAATTATTTGATTTATGTGGATTTTAAGTCCATCGTCTATCTTTTTGATTATCTATCTATTTATCTATATATCTATATATATATATATATATATATATATATATATATATATATATATATATATATATATATATATATATATATATATATATATATATATATATATATATATATATATATATATATACACATATATACTGTACTCTTTATCTGTTTGTGTTGTGTGGATTTAGGAGTAAATGAACCTCAGATAAAGGGAAGTAGTTATATGATTTATGAAAGACAAGTGTAAAAGTGAGAAGATGGTGCTAAGAAAGTAGAAATATGCACACACACACTTGCCCTCTCACGGTCATGCCTTCAGGGACATGTTATTATAGATGTCATTCATCATAAGCCATATACAGTACTCGTATACCTGTACAGTACCATATTAGTGCACACTCATCTACTCAACTCTTCAAATTCTTTTTTACCTCAAACATTATCTTTACTTCTTCACTCCAAACTGTATCATTCCTCTGAACTCCCATAATGCTTTGTAAACTATCCATCTCGACTGCTTTCATCATTTTTCTGTAACTACTCATGCAAACCTCAGTTTCACATATTGTACTTACATAAGTGTGAAAGAAACATTTTGTTGTGCCAGTATCCTGTTACCATTCCCCCATTAATTAATATTCTTAAGGCTTCACTTTTTTCTATCTTATGTTGTTAACTTCCTTTTATTCCATCCCTCTGTGTTGAACATTGTTTTCACTTATTTGAATTTATTCATAACCTCCAGGACTTTTGGATTCATATTGGCTTTACATTGAGCCTACCTTTATAATTTTGATCTTTGGTAAATTTGTTGTATTACTTACAGGCTGTGGATGTGGAAAATAAAGTACGGATATGTCAGCGATCTTATAAAATCCTTACTGAAATTGTTGGGTTCAACGCCAATGACATCATCTTTGACCCGAACATCTTAACAATTGCTACTGGAATAGAAGATCACAATAACTATGGCATTAACTTTATTGAAGCTACAAAAAGAATTAAGGTGAGTAAGTACTGGCTGATGCATAAGAGCTTTTGTCAGTAAACTTCTTAGAGATATTGTGGAGTGGGAGAAGCCATGTACAGGTGCCACTATAGTGAGGCTTTTCTTTCTGACAGATTTTGGTATGAAGTTGACAGGATAATGGTAGAGTTGGTGATTTAATAAGTACATTAATGTAGTAGATAAACTGACAATCATAGATGGGTGGTTGGAAGTTTAATAAAAGAGTTGCTGTTGACAGAGATACATTCAGGAAGCAAAATTATTATTACTGTATGTCCTGAAATAAAATCTCTCTTGTAGTCCTGTATAATTTTATGCAGAATCTACAATAGGAGGTAACTGTTTTACATAATTATATTGTTTGTTAAAGCTTGGAAGAAAAATGGCAGTAGGTATATGAACATGTGGAAAATGGCAATAATGATAAGAACAAAAAGGGTACATTTTCCTGACAGTAATATTTGTTTATTATTATTTTCCTCCTAGGACACCTGCCCAGGGGTACGCATTAGTGGTGGGGTGAGCAACTTCTCTTTTTCCTTTCGTGGGAAGGAAACAATTCGTGAAGCAATGCACGCTGTCTTTCTGTACCACGCCATTAAAGCTGGCATGGACATGGGTATTGTTAACGCAGGATGCTTGCCTGTCTATGATGATATAGAACGTGAGCTGCTGCAACTCTCTGAATCTCTCTTGTGGAACACTGACCCTGATGGTACTGAAAAGTTATTAGCATATGCTGAAAAAAGTTCATCTCAAGTAAAAGTTGGTGCTGTTGTAGATGACTGGCGGGGTAAGGATGTGGAGGAGAGGCTGAAGTATTCCTTGGTGAAAGGTATTGATAAATTCATAGTGGAAGACACAGAAGAAGCTCGTCTACAAGTAGAAAAATATCCCCGGCCACTGAGGGTTATTGAAGGACCCCTTATGAATGGAATGAGCATTGTCGGTGAGCTGTTTGGTGCTGGGAAAATGTTTCTGCCGCAGGTGATTAAGAGTGCACGTGTAATGAAAAAAGCTGTGGCGCATCTGATTCCTTTCATGGAGGCAGAACGGGCTGCAATGGTGAACGGACTTGGTGGTAGTGTGTCAGACACAGACAGATATAACGGTACTATAGTGTTAGCAACAGTTAAAGGTGATGTTCATGATATTGGTAAGAATATTGTGGGTGTTGTGCTTGGATGCAACAACTACAGAGTTATTGATCTGGGAGTGATGTGCTCTTGTGACAAAATATTGCGGTGTGCTATTGCAGAGAAGGCTGACATCATTGGGCTCTCTGGACTTATTACTCCATCACTGGATGAGATGATCTTCGTTGCACGGGAGATGGAAAGATTAGGCCTTCAGGTAAGTTTTTCTTTATTTCTAATTCAAGTTCATACATTCTGGAATTAATTAGCTAATACCTGTATTTATGATATGTCAGGTTTTTGGAAATCAACTTAAACAAGCATAATTATTTCTTTTTAACTGGTCAACATTTTCAATCATATCATGAGTAACATCTTTTTATGCCCTCAAAATCCGATCATGACCTTTTAGTACCGAAAAAATATGAATTTTGAAGTACGGTAGACAAAGTGTGAGCAGTTTTGTGCACATGCAAATCATCACCTCTGTCTGTTGAGGGAGAGAGACCAGTGAGGAGCAGAGCTGCCCCTAGGGGGGTGAGGGGCAATTCATCCCTTTGCAGGTTAAAATTTATTTATATTTATATAGTTACATACATAGTAATATACAAATTGTTAATTCCCCAATCATACTACAGTGACCCCTCGGTTAACGAACTCAATCCGTTCCAGAAGGTCGTTCGTTGACCGAAAAGTTCGTTAACCGAAACCATTGTTTCAATGGGTTTTGGGGAATTGGTTCCAGCTCACCGAAAATTTCCTAAATTCAACAAAAATGGTAGAAAGGTTCACTTACTTTGAGGTGTGTATGTAGAAGGCTCCTGGATGATGATGATGATGATGATGGGATTTAGAATGGGGGTGGAGGAGAAGGAAGAAGAGAAGGCATTGGGGTGGAAGAGAAGTCGCCCCATGGCGCCATTTCACCCATAAAATTTTAGCTCTCTTGGTGTAATTCAAGATTATTTTCTTTAAATCAACACTGCACCGCATTATATATTGTCAATATGTAAAATATATTTCAAAATGACCAATAATTTGCTTGGAAACACAGAAAAAAGCATTTAGTTGAAGAGAGTCTCAAGCAAGATGTTACCTCCAGTGAAAACAGAGAGAGACTAACGCCTGTTTGCTGTGTTAAGAGGCTGGATGCCACGCATCAAACTAGTCACTTTACCTTCAATTTTGTTCAATAATTGTTAAAATGACTAAAAAATTGAATATTAAACTTTTAAAATTATTGAATAGTATAAACTTCTTGATATTTACTAAAATAGTAACGAATTTAAGCCCTAGAACCGATTAATGTATTGGTGGACTGACACTAAAGCTGGTTGCCTGGTCAGTGCAAGCGAAAACATGTTGAGGTCGGTTCGTAAGAAATTCGTTAACCGAATTTTTGTTCGTTAACCGAATTGAAGATCCTTATGGAAGGCAGTTTGTTAACCGAAATTTTGTTAACCGAGGCGTTCGTTAAACGAGGGGTCACTGTATTACTATGCCAAGTATTATGTAATTTACTATGTTATAACATCTTTCATATATTTCCCCTTTTGACAATCTTCGCATGTAAAAAGTCTTCTGAAAAGTGTCGATTTTCACCATTTTTTGGCTGGATCACATAGATCTTTATCAGCATGCCTGCTAGCGTAGGTAGAGCTGTCCATTTTAAAAGCCTTAGTATTTTTTTCAGTTCTCTCCTCTTCCTCAGCTTGAATATGACCCATATTATTACCATCACTGTCGCTCAGGTCCTTTTTTGCACTAGTTTCTGGTGTTTTTGAAAACCATATTTTTCTTGGGAACCTTTCATTGACATTTCGATTTCTTCTCTCTTCCTTTTTTCTGCCTTTTATCTGCACCCGAGATGTATTTTCTGTATCTGTCTCTATCCCTGCTGGCCATGGTATAATAAAAAATTAGGGCTGTGTACGATAGTAAAATAATGTACAGTATATCAACAATTTCACAAAACACAAATCACGGACAACTGGAGATACAGAGTTTCGACAACACTGACAGGTGACCGCTGTCAACGTCCTCACTCCTCTTCGACAGAGAGCACAGTAAAGAATCACATTGCTCTCAGCCTGGGTGGTAAGATGGGGTGGTTTAATCTTACCTTTGATTTCATGTCAGCAGATGCATTGCCTAACTATGCTGGTCACTAATCCTTCAGGTGTCCTCCTGAATCTGGGTGGTAAGGTGAGGTCAGCTTAACGTGGTCACTAATTCTGGTGTTGGGTGGGGTAAGGGCCATACCTTTGGGACGGCGCTGGTGAGGAGCTTCAGTTTATATCTAACCACAAGATGTATATCCTTCTTTAAAACAGGTTCCAAACTGGCCACTTGGACAAGCCAGAGTTGCTCTGTATACATGCAGTTGCCTTGTGATGTTTTGTGTCTGCAATAGTTTTAGAGTTTCTTTATGTAAAGCTGGGCTAAAGCTTTATCTTGAAGATATATAGAACTATAGTCATAATTGAGTACTACTTATGATAGAGAAATACTATATAATTTATACTTCAGAATACTGTACCTTTATGTGGTATATAAGTACAGTAATTGCAAACAGCCAAGAGTACAAGTTAAAATTTCACTCTGATAAATGTTGGTACAGTATTAATTATTGAACATCTTTCTTGTTCATGCATCAGGTGCCATTACTCATTGGTGGAGCAACAACTTCCAGAACTCACACAGCCGTTAAGATCGCTCCAAAGTACACAAATCCAGTCGTTCACGTTCTGGATGCTTCCAAGAGTGTGGTGGTGGTGAGTTTTTTATTTTATTTTTTCCCAAAGTATGAATATAAAGTGAAATATTATGGAAATCAAGGTCAAGTAACAAAGGGGCTCCAAATTATATGCCTTTTTTCTCTCTCTCTCTTTGAATCATTTTTTATCTATAAACCATTTCTCATATGAAGTAGAAGGATATAAGAGAATCATTTAACCTCTTCCTTGCCTCATGGCTGAGCTGGCATAGGTATTTATGTACAGTCAACCCTCACTTTACGCGGTCCCACATTCCGCGTTTCCACGTTTACGCGGTGCCCTGCCAGAACCCAGGATGCTCACATTCCGCGGTGGGTGTACCCCTTTACACGGTGAAGTATAATTTTTTTATTTAGCTCATAAAATTCATACAAATTATCCGGCCAGAATATAATTTACATTGCTGGAATTCTTACAATTTGATGATCATTTTGAATATAAACATCATAGATTTTGCATTAGACATACAAATTTTAGATATAATGTTTACTCTTGAGTAAATATGTTATCTTTTGTGCAAAATATATGATATTTATATTCAAAATATTCCTGGTCTTACAAGGAATCCAGCAATGTCAATTATATTATCCTAACTTTAGTCTGATTTTTTATTTATTACTAAAAAGGTAAACAGTCTGATATTCCCACACATTTATCTAGTAGGGACGGTTGGTGGGGGTGGGGGGGAGGGAGGGAGGGACCGGCGACCGACCATCTGTTACTGTGTGAAGAATATTTTTTTTTTATTAACTGAAGATTTTTATTTTAGCTTATAAAATTCATACAAATTATCCAACCAGAATATAATTTACATTGCTGGAATTCTTACAATTTGATGATCATTTTGAATATAAACATCATATATTTTGCATTAGACATAAAATTTTTAGATAAAATGTTCACTCTGAGTAAGTATGTTATCTTTTGTGCCAAATATTTGACGTTTATATTCAAAATATTCCTGGTCTTACAAGGAATCCAGCAATGTCAATTATATTATCCTAACTTTAATCTGAGGTATTATTTAATACAAAATGTTAAAATTTATTGTTTTCACCCACTCTTTCTCTTGAAGGGAGGATTGGTGGGGGGTGGGGGGAGGGTTGGGACGGACTGACCATCTGGCGCTTGGAAGAGAGGGGGAGGCAAGGTGGGGTACTTTGATTGACAGATAGTGTTGTGAAGAATATTTTTTTTTTTTATTAACTGAAGATATTTGTTTTAGCTCATAAAATTCATACAAATTACCCGGCCAGAATATAATTTACATTGCTGGAATTCTTACAATTTGGTGATCATTTTGAATATAAACATCATATATTTTGCATTAGACATACAAATTTTAGATAAAATGTTTAATCTGAGTAAATATGTTATCTTTTGTGAAAAATATATGACATTTATATTCAAAATATTCCTGGTCTTACAAGGAATCCAGCAATGTCAATTATATTATCCTAACTTTAGTTTGAGGTATTATTTATTACTATACCTGGTTTTCCCCCCAAAATTTCTCAGAGGGAAGAGCCAGCAGTGTAGTGTGAGAAGAGGGGGAGGGAGTCGAGTCCATTATTTGAATGGACATTAACTTGGCGACTGTATTTCTCTATTTCTCTTAAGTATTAATTGTGTGCATGTACCATCATAAAATTAAGATGTTATTTTTACTAGAACATAGGTATTGTGTTGGAAAAAGTGGAGTTTGGGGGTCAGCTGGCCTCTATTTCATTTAATCCCATATGTTATGTTATTCACTTTACGCGTTTCTCACTTTCCGCGGTACCCTGTGGGTTACATTAACCGCGTAAAGTGAGGGTTGACTGTAGTTATTAGTGAATATTATGCATACAGTATACCAAATCTTTTTTTCATAAGTTTGGGCTAGACAATCACAGACCATGTTCAGGTATATTTAAGAGCTTGCGCATGCCCAGTACCTGCCAACAGTGTGTAATAGATAACTGACTATATAATTAATCAGCAAATGAAAGAAAGAATACTATAAGTGAAGTATTAGGGCATGGAGTAAGGATGGTGTCAATGGATGCCGTGGTTGCTGGCCACTTCTAGATAGTAACAACACTGAAATTAGCTGATAAGGAATTGTTTCACTTGTTTCATTATCATACAAATAAAATTAATTATGTTTAGCTGGATCACTGGTAAATTATCTTATTATAAAGTTTGAGGTAATACTGTACAGCATGCTTTGACAATTTGCAGATTTTTAATTCGTGATCCTCAATTATTTGCGGATGACACCCTGGATGTACCCAAGAATGTCTGCGGGTAGTTTTAAAGTTGTCGGCATTTTTGCTGCCGGGACAGGGAGTCATTCATTGTTGAGACAGTACATGTAATTTCTTTAACCTGTATTGTACAGTATATGTGTGTGTGCATGTGTCTACAGTGGTCCCTCGGTTAACGAGCGCCTCGGTTAACGAGATTTTGGTTAAGGAATTACCTTCCATAAGATTCTTAACTTCGGTTAACGAGCAATCCCTCGATTAACGAGTTTCTTACGAGCTGACCTGAACATGTTTTCGCTTGCATTTGGCGGTTCACCAGCTGTAGTATTAGTCCGCCAGTACAGTAATCTGCTCTAGGGCTTAAATTCCTTACCATTTTAGTAAATATCAAGAAGTTTATACTATTCAATAATTTTAAAAGTTTAATATTAAATTTTTTAGTAATTTTAACAATTATTGAACATGCCATCCAGCCTGCCAACACACCATACAGGCGTCAGTCTTTGTGTCTTTTCAGTGGAGGTAACATCTTGCTTGAGACTCTCCAACTAAATGCTTTTTTTCTGTGTTTGCAAGCAAATTATTGGTCATTTTGAAATTTATTTTACATATTGACAATATATAATGCAGTGCAGTGTTGATTCAAAGAACATACCCTAATCTTGAATTACACCAAGAGAACTAAAATTTTATGGGTGAAATGGCACCATGGGGTGACGTCTCTTCCACCCCAATGCCTTCTCTTCTCCTCCACCCCCATTCTAATTCCCATCATCATCATCATCATCCAGGAGCCTTCTACATACACACCTCAAAGTAAGTGTACTTTTCTACCTTTTTTGTTGAATTTAGGCAATTTTCGGTGAGCTGGAACCAATTACCCCAAAACCCATTGAAACAATGGTTTCGGTTCATGAGTTTTTCGGTTAACGAGCAACCTTCTAGAACGGATTGTGCTCGTTAACCGAGGGACCACTGTACATACACACACATATATACAATACAGTGAACCCTCGCTTTACGCGTTTCTATATTTACGTGGTACCCTGCCAGAACCGGAATTCCCACTTTACGCCGTGCATCTACTCATATACGCGGGTGAAGTATAATTTTTTTATTTAGCTCATAAAATTCATACAAATTATCCAGCCAGAATATAATTTACATTGCTGGAATTCTTTCAATTTGATGATCGTTTTGAATATAAGCATCATAGATTTTGCATTAGACATACAAATTTTAGATCTACTTTAAGAATTTTGTTTACTCTGAGTAAATATGTTATCTTTTGTGCATAATACAGTCAACCCTCGCTTTACGCGGTCCCACATTCCGCGTTTCCACGTTTACGCGGTACCCTGCCGAAACCGGAATGCTCACATTCCGCGGTGCTTGTACCCCTTTACGCGGAGAGCAGCTGGCGAGCCGCGCCATTTTTGGATCAAAACCTCCCGCCATCTCTCCCGCCCTCTCCCACCATCCGCCATGTTGTGTAAGCGGCGCGAGCAGGGTGCGCACAAGGTCGCCCAGTCATCAAAACATTACTGAGTTCTTCACCCACCACCCACCACAGCCGGCCCAAGTCAGTGACAGTGATAATTATAGTGAGGATATGGACTTATATGGACTTTGAGGGGTTTGACAAAGAGGCCCTGCAAGCCTCTGTGGTTCATAGTGATACAAGTGATACAGGAGAAGGCCAATAATCTGCCCTCTGCCTCGGAACCAACCCCCCATCCCCGTGTGCCCAGCCATCTTTTCTACTAATGTAAGTGTTAAAAAACCTAATATTATTGATATTTCTCTTAATTATTAATTGTGTGTGCATACCATCATAAAATTAAGAAATTATTTTTACTACAACGTAGGTATTGTGTCTGAAAAAGTGGAGTTTGGGGGTCGGCCCTGTCTCTATTTCAATTAATCCCATAAGTTATGTTGTTCACTTTATGCGTTTCTCACTTTTCGCGGTACCCTGTGGGTTGAATTAACCGCGTAAAGTGAGGGTTCACTATATGATAATTTATATTCAAAATATTCCTGGTCTTACAAGAAATCCAGTAATGTCAATTATGTTATCCTAACTTTTGTCTGAGGTATTACAGTCGGCCCTTAACATACGCGGGGGTTACGTAACAGAGATACCCGTGGATGTTAAAAATCCGTGTATATGTGCTGCCCCCCCCAAAAAAAACCTGGTCCCCCCATGTCCTTATTTACCGTATATACCTGTGTGTAGTTCAAGTTTTTAAGACCAAATTATTTGGCAAAAAATTGGGGGTCGACCTCTAAACGGGTAATAGTTTCGTTAGGTTGAAAAATATTTACCAGTAACTACCAGTAAACAATGGAAATGACACACCAACACACCACCAGCTGTGAGTGTCGGTACAGTTGCTAGGGCAGATCTCTTGCGTCATCATAGCAAGCCCAAAGTAGCCAAATGCATGGTATGGTATGCACAGGACGATGTAAAACATAAAGTATTCATTTTTTAAAGTTTATTTATAGATACTGTACATAAATTTTTGTTCATTACATTTGAAACATCAATCTTTGTTAATTAAATTTGAAACAAAAGAAAACTACGATACCGTATTTCTAAATACCTGGTATTTTCATTAAAATATAACATCACAAGTATATTTTACCTTAACTGTGACTGAATGAATATAGGTATTCTCAGAAATAAATATGGAATTATAATATTTTTGCTGGAATGACGTACATATTACAGTGGAAAGACGAAAACAATGACTTTCGCTTTCTTTCGTTATTCAAAAGATTTTACCGTAATCGCTTTTCGAATGGTTTTCAGTTTAAAAACTGTTGTACTCGTACTGTATTACAATAATATTCTATCCTATCATTAGCCTTATAATCCCACAACTGAAAACCATTCGAAAAGCGATTACGGTAACATCTTTTGAACGAAAGAAAGAGAAAGTCATTGCTTTCATCACAATTTTATCCCACTTTCCACTGTAATACGTACATCATTTCAGCAAAAATATTACATTTCCATGTTCTCAGAAATAAATGGTAGTTTTGTTGAAACGTAATGTACAATATTTAATATTAAAATGCAAAAATAGCTATAAAAACAATTAATACACCCGTAATGTACTGGCTGGCATCTCCACTCGTCCCTGCTCCCGCGTCCAAGGTCACCACTCCTCCCAACTCGCTCCCTCCGCTCCCTTTTCTACCTCCTCTGCGTCCTCCACCCCCTCTGCCTCCTCCCCGTCACTACTGCTGACAACGAACACAAATGTTTTGTGAATAACTGCACCTCCACTTCCTATGTACAGTACTGAACTGTACTGTGCTGTGCATTTTTACAAACAATAAACATGGCAAGAAAAGCTATTAAAAAAAAAGAGATAAAAATTTCACTTTACTGTACAGTACCTATCCTCGGCGACAGGACGGGGGTCATCGGGCTCATCGTCACTCAATTCCATAACGGGTGGTGAAGTGGGGGCGACGGTGGATTCAGCTGCTTCCTCACTGCCGCCAGTGATTGATGGTGTTAAATCTCTCCTTCGGTGATCAAAGAACATGGTGATGGGGAGTTGTCGTCTCTTTCTTTCATTTCTTCCATGATGTTTTTGTATGGAGCGAAAACGTCATCCATCCCTCGCATGAATTTCAGGGCACGCACCATGGAGGGGCCCATACTATAGGCCAGGTTTTTCAGTGCCTCAATATTCCTGGTCATCTCCCCCAACTTCTCCAACGTTATTTCTTGGTGCTCTTCCTCATCCTCTTTCCCTTTCGCTTCCTCTTCCTTGCCTGAGTCTACTAACTTCTGTAGATCCTCCTCGGTCAGCTCAGTGTCGTGCTCTTCAATTAGCTCCCTAATCTCGTCCTCTGTCATGTCCTGGAAGCCTTCAGCAGCCACTTTCCTTGACAGTGCCAGGGTCTTTCTGAATATTTTCATTAAAATCAATCAAAATCATTTTCCTTGTCATCGTCTTAAGCACCAAACAGCTCCTCACAGTCTTCTCCTTGAACAGGGCTAGAGGGTACGTGTTTTTTGAATCGTTTTCAATTAAAAAATGTTACAGCACATGTATATTTTACCTAAACTGTGCCTGAATGAATATATTCTCAGAAATAAATAGTAGTTTTGCTGAAACGTGATGTATTTCATTGTAAAATAGGATAAAATGCATGACGAAAACAAAAGACTTTACCTAACCTTCCAATGTTCAAGAGATGTTACTCGTTTTTTTTAATAGTTTTCGGTTAAAATACTGTTATATTACAATGATATTATATTCATACTGTGCTTGATGTACTACATTCACGGAAATTTTATATTTTTGCTGAAATGACGTACGTATTACAGTGGAAAGTGACGAAAACAATGACTTTCGCTTTCTTTCGTTCAAAAGATGTTACCGTAATCGCTTTTCGAATGGTTTTCAGTTAAAAAAACTGTTGCATCACAAGTGAATTAGGATAGAATATTATTGTAATACAACAGTTTTTAACTGAAAACCATTCGAAAAGCGATTATGGTAACATCTTTTGAGCGAAAGAAAGCGAGTCATTGCTTTCGTCACTTTCCACTGTAATACGTACGTCATTTCAGCAAAATATTACATTTCCATATTCTCAGAAATAAATAGTAGTTTTGCTGAAATGTAATGCATTTCAATGTAAATTAGGATAAACTACATGAAAACAAAAGACTTTACCTAACCTTCCGATGTTCAAGATATGTTACTCGTTTTTTTAGTAGTTTTCGGTTAAAATACTCTTATATTAGTGATATTCTATTCATACTGTGCTTGATATAATACATTCACGGAAATGTAATATTTTTGCAACTACAATGCTGATGTCAACACAAGCGTGGTTACAGCGAGACTGACTGAGTGAGGGAGAGCTATGCGTGTGTGTGTGAGGTTGCGGGAGCGGGCGGTGTCCCGTGTTCGGTGCCGCGCGCGAGTTGAATGGCGCGCGATTTGAATGTAGTACTTCAATTACTTCAATGTACAGAATATTCCTCCGGCGGGGCAATCCGTGTATTATAAACCCGCGTATGTTAAGGGCCGACTGTATTTATTACTAAAAGGGTAAATATTCTTGTTTCTCCCAAACATTTCTCTGGTAGGGAGGGTTGGTGGGGGGTGGGGGGAGGGAGGGAGGGACCAACCGACCATCTGGCGAGGTTGGAAGAAGGGAGGAGGCAAGGTGGGGTACTTTGATTGACAGATAGTGTCGTGAAGAATATTTTATTTTTTTTTTATTAACTGAAGATATTTGTTTTAGCTCATAAAATTCATACAAATTACCCGGCCAGAATATAATTTACATTGCTGGAATTCTTACATACAATTTGATGATCATTTTGAATATAAACATCATAGATTTTGCATTAGACATACAAATTTTAGATCTAATGTAAGAATTTTGTTTACTCTGAGTAAATATGTTATCTTTTGTGCAAAATATATATGACATTTATATTCAAAATATTCCTGGTCTTACAAGGAATCCAGCAATGTCAATCATATTATCCTAACTTTAGTTTGAGGTATTATTTATTACTATACCTTAAAATCTAGTGGTTTTCCCCCAAACACATCTCAGAGAGGGAAGAGCCAGCAAGTGTGAGAAAGGGGGAGGGAGTCGAGTCCATTATTTGAATGGACATTAACTTGGCGACTGTATTTCTCTATTTCTCTTAAGTATTAATTGTGTGCATGTACCATCATAAAATTAAGATGTTATTTTTACTAGAACATTGGTATTGTGTCGGAAAAAGTGGAGTTTGGGGGTCAGCCGGTCTCTATTTCATTTAATCCCATATGTTATGTTGTTTACTTTACGCGTTTCTCGCTTTACGCGGGCCTCCGTGGGTTCAATTGACCGCGTAAAGTGAGGGTTCACTGTACAGGTAAAAGAAGTAATTGTCCTATGGGCAAACACATAAAGGGAATATACATTTCTTTGCATATGATTGAAAACTTTAACCCGGATTTGGCTATTCGCGGCCATTTTGAGACCCAAATCCCGACTAATTTTAAGGATTGCCAGGTAAAATTGCTAGCATGAGACCCAGGGTGGGGGTCAATACACCTTCGGTTGGTTGTACATGTATTTCATTTCCTACCTTTATTATTAGCTTAAAATCATTATGTACAGTCATTCAAACACTTATCTATACAAAATTGTGTGGAAAAATATGGCATAACGTAATGGATGAAGGATTTTGGCAACCCCACCTAGACACCAGGAGTTGCAGTGTTCATTTTGAAATTCAGGTACAGATAGTTTTTTGAGTAACTGTATACCAAAAATAGTTAATAAAAACATGTTTTTTTTTTTTGTTTTTTTCATTTTAAGACTTTTTGGAGATTTTTTTTTCATATGAACATATGTCAGCCTTTATAATGGGAGTCTGTGGGGAAAATGAGATCCAGTTTATGAAAAATTAATATGAAAGGTTTTTTCAGGAATGGAATAGATAAAACTAGTATGTATTTTCTGAGAGGTTGAGGAAGCAATGGTCATCTCCTGTTATAAATCCTTCTTTTAACCTGTTACTTGACAATCTGACAACAAATCCCTGGTGCATATACAGGCATACAAGTACTAGTGAAGAAGGTGCTGCATATACAGTACAGTATGTATACTGTACTATATATGAGGTGCTGAGTGTGACAAGGGGCCAAGTGCCACCCCCAAAAAATTTAGTTAATAGTATTATTTGTTCTCTTCAAACTTTCCTCTATCTCCAGAAAAACAAACTGTCCCAGTAATGCAATATTTGTAAGGCTGAGAGCCATATTAGTGAAGGCAGATGAAAGCGTCTCTATTGCACGTGATCTGCACCTCGAGGCAGACTGAGGTGGAGAAGGTAACAAGCGCCTGCGGCCTCCAATCGTAGCCTCTATCGCTTATAACGACTTATTATTTTCCCGTTTCTTAGCTAATAGGAGTCCATGTTTCTACAAAAATGTCAAAGGAATGCTGTGTGATATCACTTTAACCTTTTTTCTTTTTCTTTTTTTTTCCTCCAACTGGCAGAAAGGAGGGAGTGAGGGCCATTGAGAGAAAAATAAACAAAACAGAGAGGAGGGAGGGCTGGTGGCACGTGGCGTGTTATGCTCCTGTCCGAGTGACAAGTCTTATTGCACCAATAAGAGGGAAACAGAGGGAGGAGGAGGCAACTGGGAGCGAGGGTGGGTGGTGCGTGTTAGTAGGAGGCTTATAGCACTAAGTGAGGGAAGTGCCGTTCTGTTCTCCACGCATTATTCCTTCATCTTCCAATACAGTGGTCCCTAGGTTAATGAACTCAATCCGTTCCAGCAGGTTGTTCGTTAACCGAAACCATTGTTTCAATGGGTTTTTGGGTAATTGGTTCCAGCTCACCGAAAATTTCCTAAATTCAACAAAAATGGTAGAAAAGTTCACTTAGTACTTTGAGGTGTGTATGTAGAAGGCTCCTGGATGATGATGATGTGCATTTGAAGTGGGAGGTGGAAGAGGAGAAGGGAGAAGAGAAGGAAGTGGAGGTGGAGGAGAAGCATTTTACTGCTTCTTGGAAGGTGAGTCACCTTCCATGAAAATGTCAGGAACCTCTGGACTGACAGATTCTCCACCATGAACATCCTCTCTCCTTCTTGAAGTGGAAGGCTGAGGGCTAGCATCTTGTTCCTTCTGCCTTTTACTGAAGAAAGTGTCAATTGTGGTCTGTGGGGCATCTGTCCTCCTCACCATTAACTTATGTTTAAAGAAGGAGACCACTGAGTCCTCAACATGACACAAAGTTAGTTCAGTTTTTTCCACTTCTGGGTGCTTTGAAGTCAGTTCCCTGAACTTCTCCCAGTAGTAAATCACATCTTTCAACTGTTTAGCTGACATATGGTCATCACTTTCAATTTCCTCCTCACCACTGTCAGCTTCTACCTGTAACATCTCATCCAGTTGCTTCAAGTCATCAGGAGTAAGTTCCTCCTCATGAGACATCACAAGCTCTTCCACATCCTCCTCCTCCACTTCAAGGCCCAATGACTGACCAATGGACACAATCTCCTTGTCCAACTCTGTTTCTTCCTCAAATCCCTCAAAATCATGGACTACTGATGGCCACAGTGCTTTCCATGAAGAATTGAGGGATCTAGTGGAGACTTCTTGCCATGATGACACAATCAATTTTACAGCCTCCAGGATGTTGAATTGTGTCTTCCAGAACTGTTTCAGTGTTAGTTCAGGATCCGTGGAAGTTGCCTGATGACACCTCCTAAACATTTTCTTCATGTACAACTTCTTGAAGTTGCTGATCACATTCTGGTCCATTGGCTGTATGATTGATGTAGTGTTTGGAGGCAAAAACAACACTTTCACAAAGTCAAATTGATACTCCAAATTGCTGGCAAGGTCAGGGTCATGACCAGGAGCATTATCCATGAGGAGAAGAACCTTTAAAGGGAGTTTATTGGTGGTTAGGTAGCTCTTGACAGAAGGGCAAAACACATCAACAGCCCATTCATTACAGAGCTGTCTTGTCACCCATGCCTTACGGTTGGACTTCCAATAAACTCCAAGTTTTGTTCTTACCACTTTCTGTTGCTTGAACACCCTGGGGTTTTTAGAGTGGTAGACAAGCATAGGCTTCAGTTGGAAATCCCCTGAAGCATTGGCACCAAGCAATAGAGTGAGACGGTCTTTCATGGGTTTGTGCCCAGGTAAAGAGGCTTCATCTTTGGTGATGAATGTTCTTTTGGGCATCTTTTTCCAGAACAGCCCAGTTTTGTCCACATTGAACACTTGCTGTGGAAGATAATTTTCTTCTTCCATCAGTTTTTTAAATTCAACTAAAAACTTTGCTGCCCCTTCTTTATCAGCACTAGCAGCTTCACCATGCCTAACAACACTTAAAATGTCACTTCTTTTCTTAAATTTTTCGAACCAGCCTTTGCTGGCCTGAAAATCTTCAAATTCTGTGCCTGGAGAACCAGGTTGATCTGCCTTTAAATGTTCATAAATCTCCCTGGCTCTTTTACAAATGAATTCACTAGAAACTGAATCACCTTTCATCTGTTTTTCCCTAATCCAGATGATAAGTAACCTCTCAGTTTCTGCGATTAGGGATCTACTTTTAAACACTCTTGTAGATTTGTCTCTCACTTTCACTTCTTTAAATTTGTCTTTCTGTGCAAGAATTGTCGACACAGTTGATGCCGACATGCCATATTCTTTGCTAAGCACATTTTATTTAATGCCTTGTTCATGTTTTTTTATGATTTCCTGCTTGGTTTGGATTGAAATAGCTTTTCTTGATCTCTTAGGCACCATGCTGGATTCAAACAATGTCAACACGTGTTTTTCAAAGTTAAACTTGTTGTAAATAAAGAATATTTTCTTTAAAATAACACTGCACTGCGCTATATATTGTCAATATGTAAAATAAATTTCAAAATGACCAACAATTTGCTTGGAAACACAGAAAAAAACGTTTAGTTGAAGAGAGTCTCAAGCAAGATGTTACCTCCAGTGAAAACAGAGAGAGACTAACGCCTGTTTGCTGTGTTAAGAGGCTGGATGCCGCGCATTAAACTAGTCACTTTACCTTCAATTATGTTCAATAATTGTTAAAATGACTAAAAAATTGAATATTAAACTTTTAAAATTATTGAATAGTATAAACTTCTTGATATTTAATGAAATAGTAAGGAATTTAAGCCCTAGAACCGATTAATGTATTGGCGGACTGATACTAAAGCTGGTTGCCCGGCCAGTGCAAGCGAAAACATGTTGAGGTCGGTTCGTAAGAAATTCGTTAACCGAATTTTTGTTCGTTAACCGAATTGAAGATTCTTATGGAAGGCAGTTCGTTAACCGAAATTTCGTTAACCGAGGCGTTCGTTAACCGAGGGATCACTGTACAGTAATGTCAAGAGACAATAAACAGGAGGCCACTACCTCACAGCAGAAAGGTAGGAAGAGGGTGAGAGATCCATCCAGTTGGGCCAAGAATGTCACCAAAATGAAGAGAAACGGTGGGCAAGCCTATGTGAGTGTTAAGACCGGCAAGGACGAGTCGTGCTGTCAGGGAGCCTTGTTGAGATGGTTGCTTCAACAATGTGACTTTGCCAATAATAAAGAAACTCTTCAACAATTTCTGGGGCATGGCTAACTATGATGTCCAGAAGCTTGTCTGAAAAGTCATTATTTACTGTAATTTTTCTAATAATTACTAAGACTTAAGTACTCTCCCTACATTTTTTTTAGTGTCCTTTTTGGTTCTTGGCCCCTGGTCGAAATATTGATAATTCCTAATATGGCCTTTGACTTTCTGGTGTGGTCTTAATACATTATTGCTTCCATGTAATGAAAATTATGCCTAAACAATGCTTATTAATGAAACTGCAAACACTACCCATCAAAAAAATAAATTTGTTACTATAAATAATCTTTTCAATTAATATGACTTTAGTATCTGCGAAACCAGCATTAAAAGCTCTACACACTGCCACTTGAATGCACTCGATATCTTCATTGGTTCAAAATTTACGTCTTTTTCTCAATTGTGATTGTTGGCGCTTGTCCCCTTGTCACACTCGGCAGCTCATATACAGGTACTCCCCGACTTACGACGGGGTTAGAGACCAACATCCAGGTCGTAAGTCGGAAATGCTTAAATCACACATAGAAAATCGAAAAGGGGGGGGTCTCTTTTTCTTCTCAGCACCACAAAACACTCACTTTTAAGCGTGCCAGCCATTTTAAAGTGAATTACTGATGAAAATTTTGTCTGTGTACTGACTTTGGGACTCGAAAATACGTAATTTGACCAAATTTTGGTGCGACTGAGGCAGGTCGTAAGTGCGGGTGGACGTAAGTTGGGGAGTAGCTACTGTATGTGTAGAGTAGACCAAGGTGATGGGAGAAGATTACTTTTTTTCATTATTTCAAAGGCCAAAATTGCTGCTTCTTCCTTAATTACAGAGTTCATAGTTTTTTCTTATTTCCACAGTGCTCATCTCTACTTGATACCTCTTCATATGATGATTTTATTGATGAACTGAATGAAGACTATGACATGATCAGGGAAGAACATTATGAAAACTTACGAGAGAAGAAATATGTCAGTCTTGAGGAAGCCCGCAGAGGCAGGTTTAAGATAGACTGGGAAAGTATACCAAAGCCTGGTAAGTCCCTCATATTTCACCCAGAGTCAACCTGAGATTATTAAAGTACCAACTGTAGAGAGTTGATATGTAAAGTTATATATGTCATAGGGTGTGTTAAGCTGCACTTCTGTTTTCAGTGATCCCAAAGTTTTTTGGCACAAAAGCATTCAAGAATTATGACCTCACTG
Source organism: Homarus americanus (assembly GCF_018991925.1). Taxonomy (NCBI): domain Eukaryota; kingdom Metazoa; phylum Arthropoda; class Malacostraca; order Decapoda; family Nephropidae; genus Homarus; species Homarus americanus. The sequence goes on from NW_024723541.1 coordinate 7,704,040, forward strand.
CACTGTTGCCCTACATTGACTGGAAGCCATTCTTTGATGTATGGCAGCTACGAGGCAAATACCCCAACCGAGGCTATCCCAAAATTTTCAAGGATGCTACAGTCGGTGAGTTGGAATATATTTTTTATGAATGATTTTGGTTGATGGACAGAAAACCAGAACTTGCCATTATGCATCATGTATACCAGGGCTGTGGAGTCGAAGACAAAACCTCCGACTCCGACTCCTCAAATTTTTATGCTTCCGACTCCGACTCCGACTCCGACTCCTTGGCCTATTTGTAACAACTATTTCTACCATCCTAATTGTAATTTGTATGTCGTAACCTGCGTAGGTAAAAAGTAAAACACCGTGGCTATACTGCTACAGCTTTATTAATGATCTGGACGATATTTAAGAACTACAAAAAGATGATAGGCTTGACTTTCAAAGTTTCAATCAAAAGAAAAATAAATTTATTAAGAATTCAAGATATTAACTAGAAAACACCATTTACATGTATATCTAAAAGTTCGATCTCAGCACATGAATTTTGTTTAAGCTCATAATCTGATGTGGATCTAAATGATGATCCTACAATTCCTTTTAAAGTAAAGTTATATATTTATGTACATTAAAGAAATGAATACCTTATTAAGGAAAATGGATAAACCTTACATGATTAAGTTATTAAATTAAATTTGCCTTAATCTCACCAAAAACAGGTTGTAGCTAATTGTTTTGTAGCTGAGAGCCTCTGTGCAGTTTTCAACGAAACAAAATTTGATATAATTCAAAATTTCAAATGGTAAAGAAGAGACTATCGTCCAAAATTATAGTGCTATACTGTGCCTGCTACAATAAATTCATAATAATGCTTATAAAATGGAAATAAATTCTTTTAATAATTTAAGAAAATTAGTGGGATCAGTGGAATCACTGCAATGAATATGCCTGAGTTCATATATTTGTTCTTAGGAACAGAATAGCTTCAGTCAGATCTTCCTTCATGGAAGCCCTTAAATCTGATCTGATTATTTTCAGTGCAGAAAACAGTCTTTCTACACTGACCTGAGTGGGTGGCATTGCTGTCACAGCTCTAGCTACATCTTTTACAATCTCTGGGTAAGCAGGTATGGCTTCTTCCACTATCACTTTTGAAGACCGGTCAAATTTCTCCACTTCCATCAGTGCACCAAAGAAATCTTGCTGAAATCTCGTATTTTTAATGTCTACCGCTGCTGCGGTCGGAGTCGGAGTCGGAGTCTGGACAATTTTACCGACTCCGACTCCGACTCCACAAGCCGAAATTTCCTCCGACTCCTCGACTCCGACTCCGACTCCACAGCCCTGATGTATACCATATATTTTCTTGCAACTAATGGAGTTTGTTAACCATATGACAGGAAATGAAGCTAGACGAGTGTTTGATGATGCACAGAAGCTCTTGTCAAGAATCATATCAGAAGGATCCTTACAACCCCATGGTATTGTTGGTTTCTATCCTGCCAATTCTGTTGAGGACGACATAGAACTTTACAGCGATGAGTCCAGATCAGAAGTTATCGCCAAACTGTATGGTCTAAGACAGCAGGTACTTAAATATTCCGATATTTTAAACTTTAAGAACAAATTATCTCCCTAAAGTTAGTACAGTATAATGTTTTTAAGATATTTTGAATGTCATAGGAAAGAGAAAGTTGTGCAAGTCATATGTAGAAGGTAAAAGAAAAGGGCTCCAATAACAAGTAGAAATGTCTTCACATACTTGCAAAAATCTTCAATCTACATGTACACTAAATATGTTGATCCTCAATCTGAACATTAATTCATTGTGTGCATCATCTTCTCTCACCCAGGCAGTGAAAGAAAGTCAAGACCCATTCTGCTGCATGTCAGACTTTATTGCTCACAAAAATTCTGGGATTAAGGATTATATTGGTATGTTTGCTGTGACTGCAGGCTTTGGGGCAGATGAATTGTGTGCTGAGTAAGTATTAGCTGGACTTAGATGGCATCTTTCACTGTCTACTCTTGATTTTTTTTTTTATTATTAGTTATGAATATATTTTCAATTACTGTATATTAAACTAAAGATTATACCTTTTTTCATGAATATTTTTATATTTGAAAAAAGTATTATTGTATTGCATATATTAAAGATTACCCATCATGTGAAATAATGTAGATGTAAAATAAAAATGCTTCATCTTGCAGGTTCCAGGAAGACTTTGATGACTACAGTATAATTTTGGTGAAAGCAATTGCAGATAGATTAGCAGAAGCCTTTGCTGAAGAGCTCCATGAGAGAGTGAGGAAAGATTTATGGGGGTATGCTAGTGATGAATACCTGGAAGCTAATGACCTGCACAGACTTAAGTATATGGTAAGATACTTTTGATGGAGTTTTGATTGCTGCTAAGTGTTTGTACCCGACTCAGTTAATAGAAAGAGCGTGTGAAACACCTTATCTATTATTACTCTTAAGAGATGTTCAATGGAAGTAATCATGTAGAGAAGACTGTATACTACTCTATGCTGCCAGAAGACATAGTTTGTATTAGAGTAAGTGGTAGTATGAGTGCCTTCAGGTGAACTTGGAAGTGCAACAGTACTGTGTGTGAAGTTCTGTTACCATCATGGTTAAATATGAAGGCATAGAATAAGAGGAGAGGGTTTGTGTGGGTATAACTACACAGACTGGCATATGATTGAAGCTGCCTCATCTTTTCTATGTGGATAAAGTTGCCGTGTTGCTAGACTCAAATAATGAGGAGAGAAGTTGATTTTTTTTAAATCAAATGGGGTTACTGTATACAGACACTCCCAGGGTTATGGATTTTGACTTTACAGATAGTCTCCCATAAGTCCATTTTCGGGGTGCGGACGAGTATCCGCTGTTACGTCTCGAGTAGTGTAGCATAGTGCGGAAGAAACCCACAGAGTAATACGTAAGGCAGTTGGACATGGCGTCCCATAAGGCACCATTTTGCTCTCGGTCATGTACTTAGATACAGTGTACAGTCAGCAAAATATTATTCTGCACCTTTATGGGTTCCTACAGTATGACACACAGGACCAAGAATTCTGAAAACACTCAGGAGTCCAAGCGTATGTTAGTAGCCCTGGCTTACCGAGTTGCCAGTTACTCTGTACTTAGTATTTAGCATAAGGTGTTTCAGTGTGTCTGTGTGCAAAATGTGTTACAAGATGCGAATAGGGCAGTTAACATCATATAACTAAATTTATAAAATAATCAAATTAATATCAAAAGCAATTGCCATTACAACTCCTGCAGTTTGCTCTGATGGTCTGCCCTTTGCAGATCGAAACTGCTCCGTCTCGAACAGATTCATTACATTCTTTTAAACGATCACACTTCCTCTGGCAAAATTCTTTGCTACACTGTTTTAGATAACACTGATATGTTTTTAATTTGTGAATTTTACTACCAGTTACCCTCGGTCAACCCCCTATTCTTATCATATATTGTGATATATTAAAGAGATATAGCTCATTTCTTAACACATCTTTCCGGTAGCTCAGTTACCCAAGCATAATATTGTATAACTTTCCTACGTTACAAATGTTTCATTTTTTTTCTGGTTGAGGTCTTGTATTATGCCACTTCTCATCACTTTCTCAGATAGGGGTTATAATCATGAGTACAATATTTACACAATTTCGTTGCATCTCATAGTACAGTTGTACCCCACTTAACGCGGTCAATAGAACCCAGAGGGTCCCGTGTTAAGTGAAATCCGCGTTAAGTGAACAACAGAACATATGGGATTAATTCCAATAGAAACCAGCCCGACCCCCAAACTCCACTTTTTGAAGACGCATAACTATGTTGTAGTAAAAATAACATCTTAATTTTATGATGGTACATGCACACAATTAATACTTAAGAGAAATAGAGAATTACAGTCGCCAAGTTAATGTCCATTCAAATAATGGACTCGACTCCCTCCCCCTCTCACACTACACTCACTGGCTCTTCCCTCTGAGAAATTTTGGGGGGAAAAGCAGGTATAGTAATAAATAATTCCTCAAACTAAAGTTAGGATAATATAATTGACATTGCTGGGGTTCCTTGTAAGACCAGGAATATTTTGAATACAAATGTCATATATTTTTCACAAAAGATAACATATTTACTCAGAATAAACTTTACATCTAAAATTTGTATGTCTAATGCAAAATCTATGATGTTTATATTCAAAATGATCACCAAATTGTAAGAATTCCAGCAATGTAAATTATATTCTGGCCGGATAATTTGTATGAATTTTATGAGCTAAAACAAATATCTTCAGTTAATAAAAAAAAAAAATATTCTTCACAACACTATCTGTCAATCAAAGTACCCCACCTTGCCTTCCCCCTCTTCCAACCGCGTGGTCAGTCCCAACCCTCCCCCCCACCCCCCACCAATCCTCCCTTCAAGAGTTTTTAACATTTAGTATTAAATAATACCTCAGATTAAAGTTAGGATAATATAATTGACATTGCTGGATTCCTTGTAAGACCAGGAATATTTTGAATATAAATGTCATATATTTTTCACAAAAGATAACATATTTACTCAGAATAAACTTTACATCTAAAATTTGTATGTCTAATGCAAAATCTATGATGTTTATATTCAAAATGATCACCAAATTATAAGAATTCCAGCAATGTAAATTATATTCTGACCGGGTAATTTGTATGAATTTTATGAGCTAAAACAAATATCTTCAGTTAATAAAAAAAAAAATATTCTTCACTGTAACAGATGGTCGGTCGGTCCCTCCCTCCCCCCCACCCCCCACCAACCGTCTCACCAGATGTGTGGGAAAACCAGAATATTTACCTTTTAGTAATAAATAATACCTCAAACTAAAGTTAGGATAATATAATTGACATTGCTGGATTCCTTGTAAGACCAGGAATATTTTGAATATAAATGTCATATATTTTTCACAAAAGATAACATATTTACTCAGAATAAACTTTACATCTAAAATTTGTATGTCTAATGCAAAATCTATGATGTTTATATTCAAAATGATCACCAAATTATAAGAATTCCAGCAATGTAAATTATATTCTGGCTGGGTAATTTGTATGAATTTTATGAGCTAAAACAGGCAGTCAGGCAGGGTGGCGGGTGGGGCAAATCTAAAAATAGCGTCTCGAGCCGGACACTCACCACATATATGTGGAAAAAATCCGTGTTAAGTGAAAGTTCAGCTCTGGCGAGGCACCGCGTATATGAAAAAACGCGTTAAGTGAAACCGCGTTAGGCGGGGTAATACTGTATGTGAAATTCCTATACAGCACCTCAGTTTCTAGAGTGCCTGCCATTCCTACCATATGTGGGTGACTAAACGTAGTACAGTCGACCCTCGTTAATTCGGACTAATAAGGGGGGAAGGGTGTCCGTTTTAGCCGATTGTCCGAATTAACCGATTTAGGGGTTAATATTGCATTATATTTCAAAGTCATTGTTTTCGTCAATTTTATCCCACTTTCCACTGTAATACATAAGTAATTTCAGCAAAAATATTACATTTCCGTGAATGTATTATATGAAGCACAGTATGAATAGAATATCATTGTAATATAACAGTATTTTAACCGAAAACTATTAAAAAAAACGAGTAACATCTCAAGAACATCGGAAGCTTAGGTAAAGTCTTTTGTTTTCGTCATGTATTTTATCCTATTTTACATTAAAATACATCACGTTTCAGCAAAACTACCGTATATCACGGCCTATAAGACGAAATTTGAACATTAAAAAAATCTGCCCAAAGTTAGGGGGTCGTCTAAACCACCAAGTTTAAAATTCTTACCTCTTAAATATTGTGGTTTAGTGTGTCAAGAGTGGTGATGAAAACATCGTAAGCCACTCACAAGGTCTTACCACTAATTATTTTATACTGAAACTTACGTTTGGCAAGCTGGATTCAAATTAAGATTACCGGTATATTAAAATAATAAAAATGTATTATAAACCTGTCTAACATACCGTAAAAGAGATTTATACCCCTGTAATAAACACAGCTATCATCACACACCCCTCCCCACGCCCCCCCCATTTGCCAGTGAGGAGACAAGAAAGGGAAAGTGACCGCGAGATTGGGCTATTTTTAGCCGTGGAGGTGGTCAGTAATGCATACCGGTATCGGTATATTTACTCATAATAATATTTATCTCCTATAAATAATTGATTTAAATTTTATTTTTTTACAAAGAATATTCAGTAAATGAGTGCATTAATTCTTGAAACTATCGACGGTTAATTACAGACGCTCAAGTGACGTCACTAGTGTTTACACTACACCAGCTGGTAATATTTGATGCCATTACTTGAAGTGAATTGGCCTTATTTTAAGTAACTAACTATAAATAAATACAAAAATTAAAAAAAAAGATCAAAACTGAGAAATAATATACTGTATGTATGTTGTGTTGTCAAAGTAAGAGGAACAATTGTGTAAGTACGTAATATTTTTTCACTCAAATCCTAATGAAACACTACTGGAGAACATTCCTTTGTCGCAAAACAGTTTATAAATTAAAGAAAATAATTACAGTGTGTTTAATATATTACAGTATATTATAAATAAATAAATAAAACAAATAATTCGGTAAATCTATTTAAAGTAAATGGAAAATAAGCAAACATGTTATTTACCAAGACGCTTCCGTCTGGCTCAGGGTGAGATGGAGGGGAGATAACAAGGCTATTTATAGCCCATCTGAAGTGGCCAGTACCCTAATGCACCATAAATAATTCATTGAACATTCATTTTTTGTACATAGTATATTCAGTATATATATATATATATATATATATATATATATATATATATATATATATATATATATATATATATATATATATATTTGTGTAATAAATGTATGTAGTAAGTACATACTGGTAACCTTTTTCACTCAAATCCTAATGAAACACCACAATTAGAATACGGTGGTTGCTGTTGAACCACATGTTGTATAAATAGTCGGAACACAGCCACACCACCGAGACGAGGGAACACTCCCACCACGCTTCAGTGACGTCACTAGTGTTTACACTACACCAGCGGGTATAATTTGATGACATTACTTGAAGTGAATTGGCCTTATTTTAAAAAATCAAGGATGGTTGGTAAAGGACTACTGAGTCAGTGGGTAAGTGTCACATTTGGGGTACTGGTCTTATACAGCAAATAGAGCTCAAAAGCTACTTTTTAAATGGAAATTTGGGGGGGGCGTCTTATGCACCCCGCCGCCTTATAGGCCGTGATATACGGTAATGTATACATACATATACATATCATAATATAAATATACATACATATTATTAATACATATACATATATATACATATAAACATATATACACATATATATATATATATATATATATATATATATATATATATATATATATATATATATATATATATATATATATATATACACACCTAGACCCCGACTTACGACTACGTGGACTTACGACCGTCGGGACTACGACCGCCTCAGATATAGATAAAAAAAATGACACGCATTTTCTATACCGAAACGTTTCCAGTTAATGTAGTCTCCATGTATAATTAGAAAATTATGGGGGCCCCATGTGCATTCAGCTGACTACATTAAAGGTTAAGTGCTCAGTCACACTGTATCCATTCCTTATTATTTATTACTTTCACTGTACTGTATCCATTCATCATTATTCATTACTTTTACTGTACTGTATTTCATTGTAGATTTTTTATATCTATGTCGGACTTACGACCATGTCGGACTTACGACCTGGATTTGGGTCCCTAACCCCGTCGTAAGTCGGGGTCTAGGTGTATTGTAGTATTTATTCAAGTCAATTAGGATAGAATATTATTGTAATACAACAGTTTTTTTAACTGAAAACCAATCGAAAAGCGATTACGGTAACATCTTTTCAACGAAAGAAAGCGAAAGTCATTGTTTTTGTCATGATTTTATCCCACTTTCCACTGTAATACGCACGTCATTTCAGCAAAAATATGACATTTCCGTGAATGCATTATATCAAGCACAGTATGAATAGAATACCATTGTAATATAACAGTATTTTAACCAAAACTATTAAAAAAACGAGTAACTTCTCTTGAACATCGGAAGGTTAGGTAAAATCTTTTGTTTTCGTCATGTATTTTATCCTATTTTACATTAAAATACATCACGTTTCAGCAAAACTACTATTTATTTCCGAGAATATATTCATTCAGGCACAGTTAAGGTAAAATGTACATGTGATGTAACAGTTTGTTAACTGAAAACGATTCGAAAAACACGTGTACCGTGTAGCTGATACTCAACAGCTGGTGGTGCCTTCATGCATCGTTGTAAACAATAGGAGGTTGAAGTAGATTACCGGGTATTATATTAAGTGTGAAATACCGAAAAGGTTTTTTTTCCAGTATTTTTTGTAGATCAATGAGAACTGTGATACTGTATATGATATGATAAGTTAGCCTGTGCTAAGAACTTCAACATAGACTACTGAAAACACGTTGTAAGGTAATTTAGCCTATTGTAAGTTGGTGAGCTTCATTTGCTGAAGGAACTGCACAACTTTTCATTACTAATTGGTACATTTTTACGTTTCCATTGTTTACTGGCAGTAAATGGTAAATATTTTTCATGTCTGAAGCTAAAAGTTGCATCCCCCCCCCCCCCACACTAGTGGTGGAGATGTTAGATTTAACCAAAAAGACGCTGGTGTTTTATCCCAGCAGTGGGTGGACCAACATTTTAGCTTAAGGTCTGCATAGGTAATATTTCTGCAAATCTAAAAAAAAAAAAAAAAGTTCAGATTTTGTCCGAATTATCCGAAATCCGGATTAAAGGGGTCCGAATTAACGAGGGTTGACTGTACTACTGTATAGTATATAATGCTATGACATTATCTGGTTTAAGTGCTATGGGTTTTATATGTATTCCTGATAATTTCTCGGTGGTTACTACACATGATATAAGGGATAACAGCACATTAGTTTTACTATGAATCACACAATCAGAGATACCAACCCTACCAATACATGGCGACAGTCTCAGTGTTCATTGTGAGAGTCATCGCACCCAGGGGTGCAGAATAATTTTTTGTTGACTGTACAATCCCCCAGGTATTCATAAATCGCCCTTAATTGTGTTGAAAAATGACTGGAGGTCCTCGTTATAAGAGTATTCACTCTTCGTGGTTTTGCAGTCAACCATCTACGTAAAAAGTTCCCTCATTTAAGTGGATTTCACTCTAAAACTCTGAAAACTCCTGATGAAATCTCCAGATTTAAAACTCAAGATAAAATCTATGAATTTTTAGCTGAAGCGTTTGAAATTTCATCTTCTTTCTGGCATCATGCATGCACACCCTTGTCCCCGTGCCAGCCTCTCGCTTTGTTTTCTCCAGACCAGTGCTGTGTTGTGTTTACTCCTACCTTTGTTGAGTTCCCAACTCAAACAGGGTGGTGCAGCACTCAAAAGGAAGCACACTAGCTATAGTATAGATGTAAAATTAGAAATGATTAGACAAAAGAAGAATGGGAGTGGACAATCCACCTAGTCCTGTTTCTTTTTCATCCTCCAAATACTCCTCCATCCCCCAGCACCCACCTCCATCAATCTAATCAAGCCAAACATCTCTACCTTTGAAGCTAAGTAAATAAAAATATTTGATTATGTTAAAATTATTTATTTTTAAAACATTGTCTCAATGAACCACTGGAGTGAGTGTGCACCAGCAACGGTTGCTGTGGACCACCTGGTCTCTGGCACAACTTATGCTGCCTCAACACACCGACCCCAATGAACTTTAAAGATGTTAGATAACTTGTAAAGTTAAATAATTTCTGAAAATAATATGTTATCAAATGTTTGACAAATGTTTCTAAGGTAAATAATTGTTAAAGATATCATATAAATTTTTTTTGAGTGTTGTGTACAATGTCATGGTCCCAATTTGACCTATTTCCATTATTTCTTATGGGATTACTTCCTCGTTTTAAGTGGATTCATTATCAGAGGCGTTTTTCTGGTCCCAATTAACCGCGGATAACGAGGACCCCCTATAATTACTCTACTGTTTTCCTTGCATTCATCTTGGTTAACTGCTTTATTGTGAGGAACTGAGCTGCAGGAACAAAAGAGAGTAGGTTATTAAGGTTTAGGAATAAGAGATATTGTTTATATATACACAGGCTGTTAGGATTAGAGCTGATTAGGGTTAAGATAAAGAAATAAGAGAATTTCCCAAATAAAAAAATTAATACATTACCTTATTTCTTAATCTTCACTGATCCTAACCCTGTTTAGTTCCAGCACACAAATAAGGTACTGGGTCCTCTACCTGTAATAAAAGGCTAACCAGCCCTGAGCCTTGAGTCAGACTAACCAGCTCTCTACAGCTGTTTTATCAATCTAGCCTGATTAGAGGAACAAACTTGTGTGTTGGCTGTAAGTAAAAACCATGATTCTGGTATTGTGACTATTCCATGGTCATTGTCAACTCTTATTCGTTCATTATTTCTTTAAGGGAATACGACCAGCTCCTGGATACCCAATCCAGCCAGATCATCAAGAAAAATTAACTATGTGGAACGTCATGAACGTGGAGGATCTGACAGGAATTGGTCTGACAGAGGCGCTAGCTATGACTCCCGCAGCCTCAGTCTCAGGACTCTACTTTGCCAATCCTAAAAGTCATTACTTCTCTGTAGGGAAGGTGGCGAGGGACCAGGTAAATACATCTTCCTAGAATTTATACTTCTTTACCTACCTAATATCTATACTCCTCTCCCAGTTTTGTTTGGGATGGATCAGCATGTACAGCAACCTCAAAGAAGATACGGAAAACTAAGGAAGAGTGACAGGAAAATGGCTAATTGATAAGTAGAAACGTTCACAAAAATTTAGTTATATCCTCAACTTACTTTCAATTTATTATTATTATTATTTTTTGGAGATGCAGTAATCAAGTTTTATGCTGTAAATGGTGCAGTACAGTACTAACCCACAGTTTGTTTATTGAAAATTTAGATAACATAATATGCTGTGTAGCAGGTAGTATGATGGTGTAGAGTGTAACAGAGTAGAGCAGGGTCATTATAGATACAGTATTATGCATAGTGACCATTTCTGTTGCCTTACAGGTCGTGAGTTACTCTCAGCGTCGTGGTGCAGACATCTCAGAAGTTGAAAGGTGGTTAAGCACGAACTTGTCATATGATCCAACTGAGGAGTGAGGTGATGAAGCCAAACATTTACTGGTTATTGATCCTAAACCTCCAAGTCTACCTTAACTCATTGAATATGATATCACCATACTCAAGAGGTTAAGTCATTGTACTGAGGGGATTCAGTCATCATACTAAGGGAGCTCACTTATTCTGAAAAGGTTAAAACAGTTGAACATCAATGTCCTGGTGTGACTAATGCTGTTTGTGGAAGATGGTACAATATGCTTAAAAAAGAAAAAGAAAAAAAGAATTTAAACTTCTGCATCAGATATTATAAGTATTGCACAGCATAAGATTTTGCAGGTTTAGTATAGTAATTTTATATCATGAAAGAGAGCAGTAATTTCAAGTGAAAATGGTATGATATGTATGTCAAATATTCGCATAAGAAATTAGGGAAGGACGTTTACCAGTAGATGTTTATTTTTACATATTTCAAGATGTATAAATCAGTGTACCTGTAAGTGTTTGTGTTTGTGTATGTTTGATGCTAAATAGGGATAATCATCCTAATAAGCCTTAAAATGCAGTTGACATTTTTGACTGATGAATATTTTGTAGTCGTAACATAATAGAAATTACTCGCACTGTTGTTTGTTTCATAAAATTTGCTTATTATTTCTTAACACTCTTGCACATAACCGAGGGGGGGTGGGTCTGTGGTTTTTTTTTTTACCTAAACACATTAGGTCCAGTGGGCAAGTGAGGATCGCTTGGTAGCTGATATGAGAAGCATCTGGGTTCTGCTTTATAGCTTCGCTATTTATGAATGTTGAATAACATAGTTTGTTGTGTTAAGTAGCTAAGTCTTTTCTCTGTCCCCTCCACATAGGGAAGAAGAAGAAAAGAGACTTCTATCAGTTTGTGTAAGTAAATACACCTACTGTAAGATGTACCAAATATATGTCTATTAACTCACTTTCTCCCTCTATATTACTCATTATCTTCTGAAAGCAGCATTTTTGCTACATCAGGAGGTACAAAATTTAATTCTGAAGAGAAGGGTGTAAAACAAATTGAATTAAGGGTAAAAGTAAATATTTTATGTTAAAAATAAAAATAAATCTTGAAATTTGACTGCATATACAGTACTCATGAAAAATTATGATGAGTAATTATGTACAGTATAAGTAACTGCTTTAAAAAATAAACAATTACAAGTAAATGAGAACACAAAAACAGCATAGAGAATGGGAATGTCATGTGGAACCAAAGGTAATAAATCCTCGTGTACCCGGGCTGTTATCACCCTAGGCCTCCCCAGAGAATAACTCAGCAAGCTAAGTTCAGCCCCTAACCTACCCACTTGATTCAAATGTATGCATCTAAGACATCATCGATACACATACAGATTTACTTTAAAAATATTTTAAATCGATGCACTCGCGGTGCCCAGAATGCTCGAGTGCACCTAATTTTCATTGACACACGAGTGGCATTCAAAATGCACGAATGTTAAGACGGGTTCTAAACTTGGGGTCCATGGTCCCCCAGGAAGTATGTGAAGCCTCATCAGGAGGTACATGAGATACATTTCAAGGAGCCAAAGGCATATTGGGCATATACAGTGCAAAATACTGTATGATAAATGTAACTTATTCTGAAGATACATGTACTGTACAGTAGTTAATTAACCCTGAAACTGTAGCTATGGAAAAATTGGGTAATCGCTGTATGTGGAAAAATTTTGTTTTTTAATTCTTAAGCAAATTAAATAAAATTTTCTGAATGAATTACAGTATAAACAAGCAGGCAAAGTAACAGAATATGGAGACAAAATTTACGTACCATACAACTCGTCTGGTAGATGTTTCTTTTCTATTCATGCACAATCTTATTATATTAACATGTAATAATGATCAAGGAACCCCTTCCTTCCCTCCTGGCAGGAAAGCATGAAGTTCTCTCACTGAGACCAAGTGGTACACTGAGCATAAAAGGTTCAGAGTTACCGATTTAAGACATAATTTATTGTCATAACATGACCATACTGTACTATACCAAAATTAGGTTAGGTTAGTAGTGATACTGCACTGTACCCTCATTAACTCGGATAGTTATTAATCAGATTTCAGGTTAATTTATGTTTTTTTTTTTTTTTTATTAATTAATTAAATGATATGAATTTGGAATGAATCTGAAATAACAGTGATTCCAAAAAGTCAGTTATTATTACGTGTACAGTATATGAATATGTTATGAAATAGACGAGATCAGTGAATTATAAGAATAGAATATGACATATTAAGATAATGTACAAAACTACGTTTGGGTGCATAAGCCAGAAGAGGGGAGGAGAGGAAGACTTCCCTCCCGCGCTCCCTCTATAACGACAGTACCTGTTTGCAATTTCACCATAATTCATATATTATTATTGAAAAATAATTAATTTTCCCCCAAAATACCACACTCAATCCCAGATGAGCTATTGCGCCATAGTATATTCCTAGAGCGGTAATAGCTGATCATTCCTGCTCTCCCTAACAATGTTGCCAGCACTCACCATCTCTTAAGCACCATTGTTGTCACTGCTCAAGAGGGTTGATGCTTACCACAGGATCTGTCTTAAGCACTTAGTAAATAATATTGTAGCATATTATTCAGAACTTAATCAATATTATTGTTGTGTATAATATGTCTCCATATGCCTTGGTTTATTCACTGATCAGTTGTCTTAAGTGCAATAGCCAAATCGAGCCATCGTATAAAAATTTATTTTAAGATAGCAATTATAAATTAAAATGTATAAGACAATCGTTCAGTAGTGTTATTAATAAGTGCTGTGTAAATGCATTGTCATTTCACCTCGCCTCTCGTCTCTTCAACTCACTTCGCAGTGTTACATTTATTTATTACAGGTACTATTATTTACTTTATTATTAATGTTTGTTTATTTAAAAAAATATTTATTTTTGCACAGTATTTATAAATAGATTATTTTATGTGGCAGCCAAGGCATGGCAGGTGCAAAAACTGAATAGAAAACAAACGAATAATCAAACAAACAAAATTCGGAAATGTCGAATAATGTCAAAATATTCCAGATTCGGTTAATTCGGATTTTCCGGTAGTTCAAGTGACCCAGAGCCCCTTTTTTTGTTGAATTAACGAAGGTATAGTGTATTAATTTATGTTTGTGTTAGGCTCATTTGTTCTAATGAACTGATTACTACACTCTGTACTCAGTGACGTTAGATGTAGTCATTAACATTTTCATTCATCTTACAATATTCTTCACAACAGTGCTGTACTAGCAAAATGTGCATCCTTTACTCTCATTTGTCCAGTAAGGTGTAAGTCCCCCACTAACTTGTGCCCTTTGTTTTTCCCCCATTTAGCTTATACATACCTTCCATGTCATGCCATATTAACATATGCTTACTCATATTTTTTTGTTCTATGCATTACCTTAGCTCCTTCCTGTCTCATTCTGCACTTATCTTGCTTCATTATGCTCCAAATTCCCATTCCATATTAGTGAGTAATTTTATTTGCATCATTTGTGTGTAAAAAAATATAAAAATATTCTAATTTTTGTGCATTTTCCACATTTTTCCGAGTGTCCACCGATTTCTTTCCAACTTGTGCACTCACAAGTACAGTACTTGGTAGTACTGTACAGTACAATTTACTGTACCTGTATACTGTACTACCTTTTATAAATCCTCTCAGGAAGCTGTTTTTATTTATGACTCGGGAATTGATGAAATATCCAAAACTCCAGCTTCCTCCTCCATACTGTTTTTCCTGAACATAATTTTGTGTTCCCCAGATGTTCTCTCCAACCCTTGTTTTAGAAAGCCAAGAAAGAATTTAGTACATAACATCCAACAATCAGATAAGTATAAATAATCAAGTGCTGTACTGAATGTAATTTTGAGCCCGGTGAAGGTGCTTTTAAGAGTACTACAATATTTATATAGTAGCATCTATTTTGCAGTTATAACCTATATATCCTATACTAGGTATGTTTCAAATTAGAATTATGTAGTGTTACCATGCAAGAATCAAGGAAAGATATTTCTTCAAAATTTGCTGCACATATTCTTTTTGGTTATTATATTTATCTAATTACATGTTCACTTTATGAAGCAATTAATGGAATGCTGGTGTCTTAATTTTAACACTAACCCCTCTTGTTTAGTTGAGAACAGAACAAGGCCACAATAGATAGCTAGAATTGCAGTAAAGTACAGTACAGTACAGTATCTGTCAACTGAGGGACCAAGAGTCCTCTGTACAATGGATAATTATGCAAAGTTGATACAGTACCATCATTAACATGTGCCCAAGAAAATCATTTAAAAAATCAATGTATTTGTGTTTGTTTGGTTATACTTTTTTCTTCAAATACAGTAGTATTTATAATTTAACTTACTTCATTATTATTTAACACACACTTCATTGTTAAATCTACAAATAAGCTTTCAATGTGTCATTATTTTCCTACAATAACCACATAAATTACTTCACAAACTCACATAAAGACTAGTAGAATCATCACTTACACCACCACACAGTCACCGAGCCAGTTCCTCTCATGTAACCTGCAGTTCCACCACCCAGAGAGATTAGAACACCTGCAGTTGCCTAGTTTATAAATATACTAATGCACTTTAGGGGGAAATTACTCAATCAAAGATAAAGTAAAGTACAGTACAACAGATAGGTGGAAAATGAAATAAGAGAAAACAATTCTATGCTAAAATCTTTTGTAGAATAAATAATTTGTGTAAATTTTCAGATGGCAGATACTTTACTGGATATCCAGAGATACTATCTGGCCGGATATCTTGATAACCAGTCCAATCTTAGAATGGAATATGGATGGTAATAGGAAATTTGTATGACTGTTCAGTAAGTTAAATTTATTTTTATTTCGATCAAAGCACAATGATTATTGTACCCCCATAATTGCAGTAATGTCTTACAGGTTGACAACCCTTTATCCGAAAACCGAAAAGCTCTGAAAACCGAAGAAAAAAAAGTTTGTGGAGCAAATTTTTTTTTTTTTTTTTTTTTAGCCCACCCGGGCACAGGTCACTGACCCACATCGGGGCCTGAGGGGGTGAAAATGTAATAGTAATAATAATTATAATAATACAGGTAATAATGATAATACAGTAATACAGGTTGTACATCTCTAGTCCGGCATTATGTGGTCCGGAACGATTTTAGTTTGTCCAATAGGTAGATAGGCAGTTTTTTTTTTTTACTTATCTGAATTATTATTATTATTACAGGAGTATTAAATTTTTGCCCCTCAGGCCCCAATGTGGGTCAGTGACCTATGCCCGGGTGGGCTAATCCCCTTAAAAAAAAAAGCCGCGGGAAATTAAGGTTTGTTTACATCCAGCAGTTCGGCTGCTCTCTCTCTCTCTGCTTGTCTATACAGAGTACAACATTTAACCCTTCAATATATATGAGCAGTAAATAAGTGTTGCTTTCATATTCTTATGTAGAGTAATGACGATATATTTTCACATGTGCGCACTTACATACGAGCAGTCTCACTTTTTTTTTTCCATTAATGGTTAGCTACTTATATTGTTCCATTTATTAACATTAAATAACATTACAGGTACTTCAAGCAACCATATTCATTTTTTACATTAATTTTACTACAGCTAAAATCAGGGTCTTATTTTCTTCAGTTTTATATGTAGAACCAATCAGTCACTGGTTTCGTAAGACTTTAACATAAACAATGCCGGCAGCCGTCTCGTCTCCTCTAATATTCCACGTATTATTAATAAATTGTATTGTTAATTTTGCACACACATACACACATTAATTCAATAAAAAGAAATTCAGAAACATTAATTAAAATATATATGAACAGTAAATAAGTGTTGCTTTCATATTCTTATGTAAAGTAATGACGATATGTTTTCATGTGTGCTCATGCGCACTTACATACGCGATCTCTCTTTTCTCTTTACCATTATCGTTAGCTACTTCTATTGTTCCATTTATTAACATTAAATAACATTACTTAAAACAACCATATTAATTTTACTACAGCTACAACCAAGGTCTTATTTTCTTCAGTTTTATATGTAGAACCAGTCAGTCACTGGTTTTGTAATCAACAAAAACAATGCTGTCATTTCTTCGTGTGTTTTAATATTCTACGTATTATTAATGAATTGTATTGCTCATTTTGCACACATAAACATTAATTCAATAAAAAAGACCTTCAGTAATAAACAATAATGAATGTTTTGTACATAAGAGAAATGACGCTGTTTACACGATTATGCACGTCGTCTGCACGTTGGCGGGCCGTTCAAACCCGTTGAAATTCAAGTTTCCGCCTTCAAAATTGTTATTTATTTATTTTTTTGTGTGTTCCAATAAAATACGTCAAGAATTAAAAACTCACGAAATTTGAGAAGCTACTGTACGACATTTAACCCTTCAATATGTCTTCAAAGAGACCATGATGCAGAGAAAGTGGTGCTAGTGCTTCCAGGCATAAGCACAAGTCACTATCTATCCAGGAAAAGGGTGAATTTCCATGGTCCGGCACCGGTCAGGTCCCGAGGTTGCCGGACTAGAGAGGTACAACCTGTAATAACAATTATTCATAGTAAATAAAATTTTCAATAAAAAATACACAAAAATAAAATAAGAATGATAACAATAATAACAATAATACTGTAATAATGAAATAATAATAATAATTAAGAAATACAAGAATGAAAAAAAGATCAAAAGTGAGAAACATGACCTAGACCTATGAATTATTATTATTATTACTGTATTATTATTTTATTATTAATATAATTATTATTATTATTATATTTTAGGCCCCAATGTGGGTCAGTGACCTGTGTCCGGGTGGGCTGATCCCTGTAAAAAAAATAAAATAAAATAAAAAAATAACCATTCTGAAATCCGAAAAATTCCAAAAACCGGAATGCATCTGGTCCTAAGGATTTCGGATAAGGGATTGTCAACCTGTAATTATTTTATTACCTGTACCTGAATTTGAAGGTACCATATTTATACCAAATTCCATAATTAGTTACATTTTTTAATTTAATCCTTGTATACGTACTTGAATTTTTAGGAAAAGGCTTTATTCGGATGTCCAACTACATAAAGGAAATAATAAAGGTGCACTAAGTTATCAATTACAGTACAGTACTATTCTAGAGGAGTGCAGCAGCTAGTTCTATTCCTTGGCACTCCCAGTACTTGCAGCTGTAAATGGTTACTTAAATATAGTGGTCAAGTGCAGTGTTTGCCATGTTGCCTCATTATATATTGAAGGCTTAGTAGACAGTGTGTTGTATCCACACTGTCCCAAATGGTTAGTTACTTTTCACTTATATAAAGATTTCAAGATGGAGTGAGGTAATTTTAAGCTAGTTGTCTTCTGAAATTTCTTAAAATATTTGTATTATTTAGTGAGCTGCATAACGAGAAATGCCATATTTAATCTTGATGTAATTGACTTAAAATTATGCTACCTGAATACCACTTTTGACCTCAAACAGGAGGTGAAATAACTGGTCTCTTATTGTGATGCAAGTGTAAAATTATGTATCATAAAAGATTGTTATTTTATTGATGTTTTGTATTTGTTTGAGTATCAAATCATGGTTGAAATTACCTGGCTTATTAATGTATACTGTGCTACTTCAATCATTCTACAGATTTCACATCCAGTACTGTACAGGTATTGTGTTCTGCACACGTCAAGAATTGTGCTAAGAGCTGTAGAAAGTATATATATCAAGTTATTCTTGGTGGCCGAGGGACTCGGTAGGCCCACACCACCAGAGGGTGTGTGTGATTCTCAAATGTTCAGAAGTTTTGTCCTGAATATTCAGTTTGTCATGTTTTATCAGATACAGTACTGTACAAGCTATCTAGACTCAGTGAATATTGCATTTTTAATTTTTGAAACTTGAAGTCTTGTGATCTGATTATGCGATAGATGTATGACTTTTATATAGCTGAGCTATTTTTTATATAGCTAAATGAGAATGCTGAAGAGGTATTGAAGCTAGTATTTAATTATATAGTGTCCTGTTATACAGGAAACAATAAAGAGTTAATTTTAGATGGAAATAAATTTATTATCCAGTCGTGATATTTAAAGTTTGGGGGGATGGCTACTGTCTAGCTTATCCATATGGTGGCACTACATACAGAGCCTCCACTCATTCCAGGTTATTAATATAATCCTAAACAAATGTGCTAACACCAAAGAAAATAATAACTTCCCAACACATCTTGATTGCAGGAGTGAAAAGTGCTAATTGTCCATGCTAAAGAGTCTTAAGAACCATATGGATTACTTTTATCATTAAATGAACTATACATTCAAACTTGATCTGGCCATCCCTAGGAGACATGTTCATGTAAATATGAGCATCTTGGTTGTAACTCCTTAGAGTACAAGGTCACACTATGATTGAAGAACAGTTGGTATGGCAGGCAGGGACTTGCCCACTTTCAGCAGCATCCTTGTATACTTACTTCACAACTCCCACAAGGTGCTGTGGTACTTCATCCCATATTTCATTAAAGGCCGTTTCACACAGGGTGCGATGCTAGCTACACTGCAGATTTTCTGTCACGATGCTTACTATGAGAGTGTTCACACCGGATAATATGCAAGCCATGTATTTTGAGACCCTATCGGTATCATTGCCATCAGTGAAGATGGAAGGCAGTGCACAGTGATTTTATGAGGAAGAGGAGGAAAACTTTTACTGCCGACTCTAGGAATGTCTAAGAAAAGAAAAAAAAAGAAGTGGGTACATGAAACAAATGTGAAAAGACCAAACTTTGGCAAATACCACCATCTTGTGCAGGAGCTTTCAGCTAGAGAAAAATTTAGACAATATTTCGGATTACCCCACACTCAGTTCAATGAAGTTTTATTAATAATTGAAAAGGATATCAAGAAACAAGATACAAACTACAGGCAGTCTATAAGCCCCACAGAAAGGCTGGTCTGAAGCAGGCGCTATGTGCCGTCTCTCTCAACTGTCAGTTCGACTGCCAAAATGCTCCGGTGCGCGACGAAGCCAATCTGGAAGAGTACATATCCAGTCTGAACAGACTCATTGAAAAGCAACAGAAGCAATTCAAAGCCACGTAATTTCCATCTGCAGTTTAGCTAGCATCGCATCCGGTGTTAACGGCCTTTATGCAATGATCATTAATTTTGGTTACTCACTACATATGAGGCGTGGGAACAATCGATCATAGATTTATATTACTGCAATTTAAAATTTAAGGTAAATTTGAAAAAAAAATCAAACCATCTCGAACTTTACTTTTGTCTATACATGTTGCCTCGAAATAGAAATTATTTAAATTAATAAAGTATGTCATTATCCAGCTTCAAATACTCTGTATGTTAAATAATTCATAACTTTTAGTTCAGGAGAGTTAAAATTCTTCAGGAATATGTATGCTGACTGGGTTGTCTGTTGAAATGCCACTAAAGAAGTCTGGAACTGCATGGCTGCACACACTCCAAAAACCAACAACTGTAGAGGATGAGTTTTTAGATACACCTCATATCATATACTGTATAGTATAGGTTATGGTATGAATTCTATAATAGTCACCACATACAAATGACTGCACAGGTAACTGCAACTGTTTACATTAATCTGATTTTTTTACAATGTACATGTTATAATTATGTCTACAGTATCATCGTGGTACAGTCAGTCCTGTACAGTTGCTCATAAAAGTATCTGAAAAGTGGGGTCCGATAGATGTCAAAATGAACAATACAACCCCTGTTGTCTAGGCGCTGTTGCCTGGTCCTCTACCATTTCCCAAAGACATACTTCCGATGTGTCATGTTGTCAGGAACAATATTTTTCAGATACTCTTGAGCGACTGTACAGTACATGTATGGTATGGCAAAGTCAAATCTTACTCAGTCAACCAAGATCACAATTTAAATCAAATCTGATAATTTTATTACAAAAATAAAACTAGATCTAAAATACAACAACAGATACAAAGGAACATTACAGGAAAGGTTTAGTAATATATTAATATGAATGGTTAAGCTTATTAGGCTTGTAGCGTACTGTAAGTGGCCAGTTGTCATATTCTCTTTGTTTGTCTATTATCTGTTTCTATGGGCTCACATACGTACGTACCTGTAGATATCTCGCACTCAGGATTGAGGTAGAATAGAAACTCACAATGCATTTCTTGTATATATTGTATGTACAGTGCAGTGCTAGGGAGTTGCCATGTGGTGAGAAGCTTACTCAGAGGTCCTGTTGGGTGAGGAGCTTGCTGAGGGTGCTGGTTGGTGAGGAGCTTGTTTGGAGGTCTTGCCGGTTCAGGAATGTAGAGTAGAATAGACTTCAACAGTGAGACTAGGAGCTTATATACATGGCCACCGGATGTAAGCGTCGCAGGTGGCGACCCCCCTCCCCTTGAGAAACTCGCCGATTGGCTGAACCCCGCTGCTACTATATGCGGCTAGGCTTGTCAGTTGTAGGGGAGAGTATCCACTACAATACTCCCCCCCTCCCCTCCGAGCGCTGCAGGAGACTTGTTGTCGGCAGGGTTGTATCCCACATGTGAGACATAACGGGCAGGGGTGTGGACGACTCGGCCGCTCCGGGTGACGACTCCGTCTAGTGATACAGAACCTGTGGGAGAAACAGGGGGGGAAGGAGGATTGTAGATGAGAGAAGGTTGGACAGGCGAGGAATGTGGTGCTTCTCTCGCGGCAGGGGCAAGGTCCTCCGGGTCGCTGGTTGGGGTGTCTGGGTCCACGACAGGGGAAGGATCCACGACAGGAGCAGGGTCCACGACAGGAACAGGGTCCACGACAGGAGCAGGGTCCACGACAGGATCAGGGTCCACGACAGGATCAGGGTCCACGACAGGAGCAGGGTCCACGACAGGATCAGGGTCCACGACAGGAGCAGTAGGTACCTGAGGATGAAAAGAAGGTGCCCAGAAATGTTGTGGGCGGGGTGTTGCTGCAAGTGGTAACTGCGGGCAGACTGGTGTAGGCGTAGTTTGTTGGGGGTAATGCTCGGCTGGGGATTCAATGGGTAAGGTGGCCGGCTTCACTTGATCTATGCTGACGGTGTTGTTTCTGCCATAGCGGATGATCGTCAGGAGCTTCGCTGAACGTGCAACAACCTGGAAGGGTCCGTCGTAGGGGCATTAAAGTGGGTTGCGGTGAGCATCGCACCTGACGAAAACATACTCAGCGTTGAGTAGAGCAGGAGGGATGTGTTCAGGGCGCCGGGAAGGCTGACATGGGGCAGTGGCTCTGAATGTAGAAACTGCTTGTCGTAGTTTTTGCAGTAGGTCGTGACGGACGGCAGGAATGGAGTGATCGAGGTCAGGAGGGAGTGAAAAGTCTCCAGGTAGGCGAAGGGGCTCACCTAGGGTGAGATCTGCTGGGCTGCAATCCATGTCCTCCTTGTGTGATGCACAGATGCCAAGGAGCACTAAGGGTAGAACATCCGTCCAGCTGTAAGGGTCGTGCTGTGCCTTGATTGCGTCCCTCAGCTGCCGGTGGAACCGCTCTACCATGCCGTTTGATTGAGGGTGGTAAGTGGTAGTGCGGTGCTTAGAAGTGCTGAGGAACTGTAGGAGGCTGTGCCAGAGTTGTGACTCAAACTGGGCTCCTCGGTCAGTGATGACGGTTGTGGGGGGACCAAAACGGGAGACCCACCCGGACAGGAAGGCGCGGACGGCAGACTCTGCTGTAGCATTGGGCTTCTGTCCACCTGGTGAAACGGTCAATGCAGGTGAAGATGTAGGTGTTGCCGCAAGATGATGGAAGAGGTCCCACGATGTCGAGGTGCACTACCTGGAAGCGTCCTTTGGGTATAGGAAAGGTTTCTAAGGGAGCCCGTGTGTGTCGATGTATTTTAGAGGACTGGCAGGCCAGGCGCTGGGCATCCCATTTCTTAGTATCAGCCTTGTTGCTGGGCCAGACGACACGTTGCGTGAGGAGGCGCTGAGAGGCCCGCACACCTGGGTGGCTGTGTCGCTGGTGAACTCCAAGATGTAAGCCAAGTGGCGAAGGACACGATGTATGTGTGACTGGGAGGCTGAAGCAATGGCGTGGACAAGGGGCTTGTGATAGGTGAATTTGGTGAACTGACGGGCCTCGAGGAAGTGCTGGAAATGCTTGACAGCCAGGTATACGGCCAGGAGTTCTCGATCGAAGGCACTGTACTTGAGGTGTGGTGGTTGAAGCCACTGTGAGAAGAAGGCAATGGGCATGAGAATTCCATTGATCTCCTGTTGTAAGACGGCGCCCATAGTAGTAGAAGAAGCGTCTGCTGTGAGAGTGGTCCGGGCATTGGGTGCAGGGTGAGCCAGGCGGGTAAGGCGTGTGATGTGCTGCTTGATAGTGGTGAACTCCGTAACAGCCTCTTGAGTCCAAATGAGAGGCTTGTGAGACGTTTTGGGGAGTCCCTTGAGAAGATCGTAGTGGGGGACGAGGACGGTAGCAGCGTGGGTAATGAAGCGGTGGTAGTAATTGACTAAACCCAGGAATTCTCGGAGTTTCTTCGCCGTTTCAGGTCTGGGGAACTCCTTGATGGCAGTTACCTTCTGTGGTAGGGGTTGGATGCCGCTCGGCGAGACTCTGTAACCAAGGAAGTCGATGGAGGAGGCTCCGAAGACTCACTTGGCAGGGTGAGCTTTCATGTTGTCCTGCAGGCGTTGGAGAAGGAGCTGTAGGTTGTGATGATGCTCGGCAGGCATTGGAGAAGGAGCTGTAGGTGGTGATGATGCTCGGCAGGTGTTGGAGATGTGACGAGAATATCGTCTATGTAGACAGTGACAAAATCGAGGTCGCAAAGCACGTGGTCCATGTACCTCTGGAAAGTCTGGGCTGCATTGCGTAGACCAAAACTCATGAAGGCATACTCGAAGAGACCAAACAGAGTGGTGAGGGCTGTCTTCTGAGTATCTGCAGGTGCTACTGGGATCTGATGGAAGGCACACTCCAAGTCGATCTTCGAGAAGATGGTCTTGCCATGGAGTTTGTGGTGGAAGTCCTGGACATGCGGGATAGGGTACCTGTCAGGTTTGGTGACGAGGTTCAGAGCTCTGTAATCACCACATACCCTCCAGTCGTTGGATGATGGCGATGCCCAGGTACTCTCTGAAGGGCGAATGATGCTGTCTTGCAGGAGTCTGTTGAATTCCGCCTTGGCTGCGTTCATGAGCTCAGGGCAAAGGCGGTGAGAAGACTGGGGGACCTGTAGTCTCAATGTGGTGGAAGATTCCCGACGTAGGTGATGGTGGAGAGACTTGTGGTGAGAAAAGTTCCTTGAACTTCTCGAGCAGGGAGAACTCGTTGGACGGCGAGAGGCAGGTGATAATGTCAGCGGCTACGGCACGTGTACCCCGGATCGTGTGTGCTGTAGGCTAATGGATGAGGCAGAGGTTGCTTGGGTCGACGACGAGTTTGTGGAAGGTGAGGAAGTCGAAGCCAAGAACGGGTTGAGAGACGTCTGCCACCACGAACAACCAGCACAGAGTCTTGGGAAGACCGAGGTCTAAGGCGAGGATGTGTGTGCAGTAGGACGCGATGGGGTTACCGTTGGCAGCGAACAAGTTGTAAGAGGGTTGCTTTGATGTGTCTTGAAGTGAGGGAGGGATGATGCTGACCGATGAACCTGTGTCGACGAGGAATTTCATGCAGGAGATGCGGTTGGTGATATGCAGTAGTGAGACGCCTGAAGTGACGGAGGCTGTGGCGTCTACCAATCCCAGTTGATGCCGTTTCCCGAGTAGTTACAGGGAGCCTCACAGTTTCTAGCATTGGCACCGAAGCGTTGGTGGCACCAGCAGAGGGTAGGTCCACTGTGCTGGGAGCTGGCGGCGGTGTCCGGGGCAGGACAAAGATGTCGGGGTTTGTAGGACGTGGTGCATGGGGCAGGAACAGGCCCAGCAGCACGTGTGGAGGAGCAGAACTGCTCAATGGAGTCCATCCTGCGGTGTAGGGACTGCAGCAGACCTCTGATGTCTTGTGAGGTGTCGCTCGACTGAGGAGTGTTGATCCGGTTGACAAGATCGGAGGTAAGTAATGGTGTGGCCGTAGGGTTGTCCGCGGCAGCAAGGGATGCAGCATTGCACTCAAAGAATACTCTGTCTGCCGAGGTTGCGTAGGTATCTGGTGCCGTAGAGTAATCTACTGCGGACAGGGCGATGCGAACTTGTGTGGGGAGCTTCTGTGCGTGAAGCTGGCGCAGGACAGTGTCGGGAAGCCTGTCCGTGTGCAGGGAGTTCAGTCTACACATCTCGTCCCAGAGACATGCAGGCGTGGAGTTGCCGAGGGTGAGACATGTTAGGGTTTGGAGAAGACTGGTGTGGGACCGCTGGTAACGTGTCTTCAGAGCATCCTGCAGGGCATCGAACTTGTTGTCAGCTGGAGGGTTGGTAATGATCTCTGAGACTTGCGTGGCGACTTCCGTGGGCAAGGAACAGAGCAGGGTGACGTACTTTTGCGCGTCATTAGCTGCTGAGCCGGTGAGGACTGCCTCCACATGAATTTACCAGTCCTCGATGTTGTGGTTGAAGGTTGGTAGAGATCTAATTGTCGTCCATTCTTGCAAGAGTGCGTCACACCTGTTAGGTTCACAATCTCCTGGGAGGGAGGTGAACAGTTGCAGGGGGGACTTCAGGATGAATACACTTTTTGAGGGTGCAGGTCCCTAGGCCAGAGTAAAAAAACAAAAGAAAAATGGTAGGAGTAGGCAAAAGAGCTCAAACCACGTCTGGAATATCGCGCTAATAGCAGTTCTCCGAGTGTGATGTGGGTCACTCACACCGCCAGTGGGGAGAACAGACTAATGCGCGATAAACCCAACAGTCGTGAGATGGTGTCGGCGCTGAAGTAGTGGTTTGGCTGAGGGTACAGCAGGTCAGTTGGCCCACAATGGCAGCAGACAGGGCAGTCCTCACAGCTCCAGGGGCACGGCAGCAGAGAGAGAGAGAGTGTGGTGTTCACAGCTCCAGGGGTCACCAATTATAGCGTACTGTAAGTGGCCAGTTGTCATATTCTCTTTGTTTGTCTATTATCTCTTTCTATGGGCCCACATACGTACGTACATGTAGATATCTCGCACTTAGGATTGAGGTAGAATAGAAACTCACAATGCATTTCTTGTATATATTGTATGTACACTGCAGTGCTAGGAGCTTGCTGAGGGAGCTGGTTGGTGAGAAGCTTGTTTGGAGGTCTTGCCGGTTCAGGAACGTAGAGTAGAATAGACTTCAACAGTGAGACTAGGAGCTTATATACATGGCCACCGGATGTAAGCGTCGCAGGTGGCGACCCCCCTCCCCTTGAGAAACTCGCCGGTTGGCTGAATCCCGCCGCTACTCTACAGTATGCGGCTAGGCTTGTCAGTTGTAGGGGAGAGTATTCACTACAGGCTGTCCAGCATTGTGGATGAGGAAATAGTGGTAAGGCTGCCCAGTATCTGCTGACAGTATAAACTTGAAGGCTGTGCTCATGATGTAAATGCAACAAAAAGTTTTCCAACAGCTGGGCATGACAGAGTTCAGAATGAGCACTATGGCTCATGTCATCTCAGTGGTTGGTATGCCTGGTTGTGAAGTGACTCAATATTTTGTAATAAAATATGTTGCTTGTCTAATAGTGTTTACAGGTAAAAAGAAGTACAGTACTGTACTGTAATTTAATTTTGCATTAAAACTTCCTCAGAGAACAATGTTCAGATTTCTCATTTATTTTGTCATATCATATGACCCTCAGAGCATTTGAGAACTTTGTTGTGGTGAGTGTACATACAATATTACAGTATAACATTACTGATTGACTCATTTAAATAAAACATTAATTTAAGTTCATAAGTACTTGGCTCAGTACTTGGACCATTATTATTTATTACAGTATATACATAAATGACATAGATATCGGCATAGACAGCAACATAAGTAAATTTGCTGATGACACTAAAATAGGACGTGTTATTAAATCTGACGAGGACTCCACAAAACTACAGGAAGATCTAAGCAAATTTTTCGAATGGTCTGAAAAATAGCAGATGAAATTTAACGTGGACAAATGTAAAGTACTCAGTATAGGAGATGTAAACAGGGAAACCAGATACCAGATGAACTACGATGCCATAGAGAAATCCGACTGCGAGAGAGATTTAGGAGTAATGATAAGTAGGAACCTTAAGCCAAGTAAACAATGTGTTTTTGCTCGTAATAAGGCTAATAAAGTACTTGGGTTCATACAAAGGAGTGTTAATTACAAGACTAGCGAGGTCATCCTAAAACTGTATCTTGCTCTTGTGAGACCGCACCTGGATTACGCAGTTCAGTTCTGGTCACCATGTTACAGAATGGATATAGAATCCTTGGAAAGAATTCAGAGGAGAATGACAAGACTAATCCCGGGCATTAGGAACCTTGAGTATAGAGACAGGTTAAAGCATCTTAATTTGCACTCCCTCGAGAGACGTAGAGCGAGGGGCGACCTGATAGAGATGTATAAGTGGAAGGCAGGGCTAAACAAAGGGGACATTGCAAAGGTACTCAAACTATCCAACCAGGAGCGAACTCGTAACAATGGTTTTAAAGTAGACAAATTTAGATTTAGGCGTGAAATAGGTAAACACTGGTTTTTTAACAGAGTAGTGGATGAATGGAACAAGTTACCAAATATCATCATTAACTCGAATACGCTGAATAGCTTCAAACATAGGTTGGATGCTTATACGAGCAATAGGGGTTGGGTGTAAACGGGACTGCCCAGTATGGGCCAATAGGCCCGCTGCAGTTTCCTCCATTCTTATGTTCTTATGTTCTTAAATCAGTACAGTCCATCAGTTATATCATTGCAAAATGTAGGGCTAAAGCATTCTTCTGACATATTATATGTCATAAGAATATATAATTAATATGTCATGAGAATGCTTTAGGAACATTTTGTAATGATATAACTGATGGACTGTACTGATTTACCTTATACAGGTACTGTTCAGCAAATCAGCCCAGCTCAACTACAGCCACTTGATTGACTTGAACTGAATGATTGACAGATTGTAATATTAATCCATACTCCTGTAGTTAAAAAATGATCTATATTAATGAAATAAGGTACAAGAATTGCATTAAAATAAGAAACCGAGTGTCAGTTGCATCTCACCAAGTCACCAGTGATAGGGTTGTAGTGGATTCCTCCCCTACAAGCACCGAACCTTCTCGAATTCCCCAGCCTACGCCTCCAGCGCCGCCCACGGAGCGGGGGTCAACTATCTACTCACGCCTACCCCCGCCTTATAAGGCCTGACACCGCTGTGACCACCCTCTTTTCTACCCAGTGCCCCCAGAAAGCAACACCTCCTCCTCCTCGCCAGCCGTGCGGCTGCCGCTCCCGCCAGCGACCTTGGCGTCCCTCAAGCCGCGTGCCCTCACTCTGTGCACCCTCACCACCCAGCTCTCTCTACTCAACGCTTATTACCATGCTACCTACCCAGCAACAAGCTGCATTGTACATCCAATACAATATGTATACAGTGAGCACATTGTGAGTTTCCTTTCTCCATACCATCCTGAGTGTGAACCAACATCTTGTAGTGGAATTCTCCCCTACAAACGCTGTTTGTCGCTGCCTAGCCGACCCCACCAATTCCCCAGTGTATGCCTCGTGGTCTAGGTCAACCAGCGCCGCCATACACCACGGAGCGGGGGTCAACTGCTAAGCCACGCCTACCCCCGCTATTTAAGACCTGACCTCGTGGTGATCTGCCTCTCCTTCTACCTACACCAACCAGCCAGCAACACCTCCTCCGCCGCTGCCTGGCGGCCTTCGCTTCTCCTCCGCCTGCCTGGCGGTCCTCTCTCCCGCTGGCGAGCATGGCGACCCACAAGCTGTCCTTCTCTGAGCGTCCTCACCAACCAGCTCTCTCAACATCACGCTTGTAACCATGCTGCCTTCCCAGCACCAAGCTGCATTGTACATCCAATACAACATGTATATAGAGAGCACATCGTGAGTTTCCTTTCTCCATTCCATCCTGAGTGTGAACCAAACATCTCATACCCCACAATCTCATAACCCTACAAATGGTGACCCCGGAGTGACCACTCACACAGGATGGAGGAGAAACTAATCACTCTCCCAGTCTTCAAGCAACATGGAAGACTGGCTTACCCACGCAGAGGCAGCTCTCATCGGCTCTACAACTACTGTCTCTACACCGCAGGTTAGACACCCTAGAGCAGCTCTGCTTCTCTAAGCAGACAGCCGCTCCTCTTCTTGCCCCAAGCACCACGTCCTACCGACCCCAACACACCCGTCCTGCCTCAGACGCCGCCCCCGGCCCAGCAGTACCCCCTGCCGCTCTCCCAATTGTTTATCTGTGATCAGGGATCACTGATAAGTAAGTACTGTATTTTCAAATGACTGAAGTTATCATAATTTATAATTCATTGTAATAATGACGCAAATAATATATATGCTAGGGACTGTCAGTTGGTTGAAAATGTTCAAAGGAGGGCCACCAGACTGGTGCCTGCACTTCGGCACCTCAGCTACCATGAGAGATTGGAGCGCCTGAACTTGCCTAGCTTATATTTCAGATGGGCAAGGGGGACCTAGTTGAGGTGTATAAACATCTCAGGGGGCACTACTCAGTTGAGTGTCCTTACTTGGAGCTGGCGGACGCTCGCCCCACAAGGGGTCACAGCTCAAGATTGAAGAAGCTGCAAGTCCAGAAAACCGTGAGGGCAAACTTTTTTGGAGTGAGGGTTGTGTAATGGGCCCGTCTCATCAACAGAACATATTATATAAATGGGTCAATACATCTGATAATATATTCAGATTCACCACCCTGTAACCTTCCACTGTCTATGAGTATGACATGAGTTGTACACGTGAGCGGGCAACTCTCCCAGGAGGGAGTGACCCGTAGTCAGCATATCTGTAAGTAGTCAGCATATCTGTAAGCCCGCACAGCGAGGCCCTCACTCTTTAGTCGCTCACAACAACTTATATCGTAAGGACGTGACCTAACGTTTATTATCCATAAACGCCGTCCCTTTCTCATTCACTCCTATACAGTGGGACTTACGGTCGATCTACACTCAGGAAATATATATATACAACCCTTTTATAATAAAACAAGGAACTACCGTTTGGGTTTCGTTACTTAAACCCAAATAATAAATATATGTGAATGGCCTGATTAATTGCACAAGCAGCCGATTCATATAGGTGGCAAGCGGTGTGTACGGATTCTTCAAACTGGTAGTCGTATGAACCGTCTGTGTTTTGAGAAAAACTGAAAACACACAGCAGTGACGCGTTACATAATCCGAGTGTTTAAAACTATATCCCGTATTGAGACGATATTTAGTGAGTGCTCCTTATCTCTGTCACATACAAAACGTGCAAAATTCGTAATATACATATATTACAGCCCGTTGGTAAATATCCAGATTGTGCCGGTTGAAGTAGACCCCACTCAGCATTTTCTAGTTACAGTGTTGCAGTGTTGAAGAAAGGTTTCATAACCTGGACTAACAATTGGTATATCACAAGCAGCTGAACAGTTTTGTTGTGTCGCCAGCGTTAATTACGAAGTTCCAGTGTCATCATACAAGATCTCCATATATACGTAGAATGTGAAGACTTGGCACACGGCAGTCTCGCTAGCGACCTAGCAACGAACAGAGTGATAACCAATCATCAGCAGTTTTTGATCGACGGTGGAGAAACTCCCCTAGTTTGAAGTGGACTCGTCTCTCGCCAAGGCAGAAGCGTCTCATCGTTGCCAAGGAAACCAGGAGCAGCGCGCGCATCACCAGGAAGAGGCCCCGCCCACCCTCCACCCAAGACTCGACTCAGAACTCGGCTTGAAGGATCACATTTTCTATACAGACGTAACACCCTGTATAAATAGGTATTTAAATTACATAATTCTACACACATGAACACGTTCGAGGGATATCTTCACACCGATAGGTTCGTCGGATAGGATTATTTCAATGATAAAGTGTCGATTGTAAGATTAATGTATTGAAATTCTATAATTTACAGTGGTTTATAAGTGTCTGTCTTCTTATTGATAGTTTAATTATTAACTACAATTCATATTCGTTTATCTTGTAAATGAGAGGCAAGTGATCTGCTTTTACTGTGAAGTATTCATTGACCCACGAGGGACTAATAGATAATTTCTAAGTTTCCCATGTCTAATGTTGATGACATTGAACGCCTAGCGCAACTGTTTGCTTATAACCAACTCGTCGATGATCAAGCCCAGACTGACATTGATTTTGAGTCGGGATCACAGTTAAATGATTCGGTAGGAAGTAGTGAGAAAGTTATTGAGGAATCATTTGACGACTTAAACCGCCGTACCCTACGATCTGGTAATCAATATAGTACTTCACCTAAGTATACAAAAACAGTTACCCCTGTTACAGGTGATAGTGTGTCTGTTGCTTAATCGGTAACAACCTTATTAACCCAGCCTTCTGTTAGGAGTAAGAATACTAACTTGCTTAATACTAACACTACAATGGCTGCCTCTAACGGAGGTGTCGTATAGGCGCAAGCAGAATTGTCCCCAGCACTTCTATAGCGGCCTCGTTAGTAGCGGCGCTTAGCAAAGTGGAAGTGTTGTCAGTGCCGGTGAGAGTGGATAATACCAGATTGGCTCTTGATATAGACACAGGTGCTTGCACTAATGTATTGGCCTTGACATCATATCACGAGTTACAACGTAAATTCCCTCACCGTAACTTCAAATGGAGGCCTCGTAACGCTGAGCTCAAAGGAGTTTCTGGTACTCAGCTGAGCATCAAAGGAATGGTGACGTTACCACTCAGATTCTCAAGACGTGGTTCTCCCTTCTACGCGGACTTCTGTATAGTCCAGCAGTTTAGTTTGCCAGCCGCCGGGTTACTTGGTCTACCAACTCTTCGAAAGAACATGATAGATGTTCTTCCACGTAATAATAGTGTTACGTTTAAAGGTGTTTCCTACACAGCAATGAGTCATTCTGAACCAATGCTCACAGCTTGGACGAAAGTGTTGTCCACCAATCCTTTTAAGAGGAAGGCGGACCTCAATCACACACTTTCCCAGCGTGATTACAGCAGCAAGAGTTGGACGATCGTACCAGCAGTGTTGAAGAGTACTCTCCATTCCCAAAATGAGGAAATCACCAAAGCAACTGTCGAACTACCCAACGTGTACACGAGCACAGATGTTGTGTGTCTCCCGGAAACATGCAAGGTAAAAGGGCTGTCATGTGAATCTACCCTGAGCACTATACGCCCTGGTGGTTTGGCCAAAGTACTGATTCTAAATCGAACAGGCGTTCAACGAATCTTAAAGAAAAGATGTTATTTGTGTGATTTTCTAGTATATCACAACAATATCGAAGTGCAACCTACTAAATTCCCAATTCGAGGTATAATTGCGAATTGCCAACAGACTCGACTGGCCAGGATAGATCAAATCGCGCCACATGTTCAGGTGATCGATCATCCTCAGGGCAAGACACGCCTTTTAGAGCTGCTTGCCGACTATAGACATATAGTAGCCTTGCCAGGGGAAACGCTAGGTCAGACAGATTTAACATCCCATCATATAGCGTTAAAGGAGGGAACCAACCATTTACGTACCAGCTTATAGACTACCTCATAGCCAGCGCGCTGTAGTGCAAGATATGGTACAGGGTATGTTAGATGAGAATGTCATTAGACACTCAAAATCCCCCTTTAATAGCCCATTATTCCTAGTCCCGAAAAAGGATGGTGGATGGCGCCCTGTCATAGATTTCAGGCGCGTAAATGATCAAACAATCCCTGATAGGTACCCAATGCCTATCTTGAGTGACATATTGCAATCCTTAGGCAAAGATAATGCTGTATTTAGCAACTTAGATTTGCTTAGTGGGTATTGGCAAATACCACTCGATGAGAAATCACGGGAAATCACGGCATTTAGCACGCCTCTAGGCCACTTTGAGTTTCTACGAATGCCATTTGGTCTCAGAAATGCCCCACTAACATTTCAAAGAATGATCAACACTCTGTTTGCCGGACTAATTGGTACCACAGTCTGCGCTTATTTGGATGGTCTAATAGTAGTCAGTAAGGACGTCGATTCCCATGTGATTAAACTGCGTGAAGTTTTGGCCAAACTTTCCACAGCAGGCCTCAAAATAAAACTCGAAGTGCGAGTTTTCAAAATGCAGAATCCATTTCTTTGGTCACGTAGTTGACGGTGAGGGCATACATACAGTTAATGATAAAGTCAAAGCTGTATCTCCGTTCCTGCGTCCTACCTCAAATGATCATGTGCGTAGCTTTCTCGGATTATCTGATTATTATCGTTCCTTTATCAAGGACTATGCAACATTAGCATCGCCCCTAACGAGGTTGCTCAAAAAAGATGCAATGTTTATATGGGATGCTGAACACGAAGAAAGTTTTACGGCATTGAAGACAGCGCTAACCAATGCCCCGGTTCTAGCATTCCCAGACTACACTCAACCTTTCACTCTC
This sequence comes from Homarus americanus, assembly GCF_018991925.1. NCBI lineage: Eukaryota > Metazoa > Arthropoda > Malacostraca > Decapoda > Nephropidae > Homarus > Homarus americanus. Next base: position 7,737,830 of record NW_024723541.1, read on the forward strand.
TGTACTGACACTTCCGGAATTGGAGTCGGAGCAGTGCTCATGCAAGAGGATACGCGTAGGAAGTTTAGAGTGATAGCATTTGCAAGTCGCAAACTAATCGATGCTGAAACACGTTATTCGGTGACGCATTTAGAAACGTTAGCCGTTGTGTGGGCACTTAAGAAGTTCAAAGACATTATCTTTGGCTACAAGATAACTGTTTTTACTGATCATGCGGCAGTCACCGAACTGTTCCATGGCAGAAACTTATCAGGCAGATTAGCATGCTGGTATCTGACAATTCAAGAGTTTGACCCCGAATTTAGGTATTTACCTGGGAGGGCGAACGTTGTCGCCGACGCTCTGTCAAGAAATATAGCACCAGTAATGCCTGTATCAACATTCACTCTTTCGCACCTGGAAGATGAGCAACGACGCGACCCATTTAGTCAGCTGTTATTTTTACTCTCGAATCGGGTGAGTATATTAAACTCCCCAAGTTATTTTTTCCCTTAAGTCAGTTTGAATTACGACATAACATACTCAATAGGACGAGAAAATCTCCTGAGGGTAATGTGTCTCAAATAGTCGTACCTGACACGTTGCGCAAAGCAGTAATGACATTGTTCCACGATGTCCCACAAGCAGGTCACCAAGGTCGTGATAAATGCTTAGCGGATTGACGAAAGAAGTATTTCTGGAACACTATGAAGAAAGACATAGAATTACACATAGCTAATTGTTTGGCGTGTGCTCAACATAAAGGTTCAACAGGATCACCTGCTCCGATTCTACAATATTGTAGTGGACGTCTCCCCTACAACTGCGTATCCGCATTCCAATGTGACAGTATCCTAGCAACCAAACGATCGGCCCAGGGGTGGGGGGGGGCGTCACCAGATGCCACAGTATCCTAGCAACCAGCCACCTGCTACGTCTTCCCTAGCAACAGAGTCGAGAAACCGGCGAGTTCCCACTGGTTTACTTCCGGCTGCTGTGTATATAAGCTCTGTCTCTCCATTAAGATTCATTCTGGCCTCGGTTCCTGAACACGCAACACCTCCTCCAAGCAAGCTCCTCGCTGTCCAGCTCTCATTCAACCTGGAGGCCAGCAACAGGCAACATCTCCTCTAACGAAGCTCCTGCACATCTACCTCCTTCAGCACGCTACTCACCGAACATGTCTACTAAGCAGCTCCTCACCACACGGCATCTCCAGCACCAGACTGTCTTTCATATAATTTATATTATATAAGAAAACCACCACCAAGAGTTTCCATCAATCCCATCCTGAGTGCAAGACAACATAATATCACGAAAACCCTACAAGTGGTGACTCCCGGAGATTCACACTCACACAAGATGGAGGTGAAACTGATCACGCTCCCAGTCTTCAAGCAGCATAGAAGACTGGCTTATCCACACAGAAGCAGCTCTGCTACTCTAAGCAGACACCAGCTCCTCTTCCTGCCCCAAGCACCACATCCTACCGACCCCAGCACACCCGTCCTACCTCAGACGCCGACCCCGGCCCAGTAGTAACCCCTGCCGCCCCTGATGCGGCCTCTGTTCCTGAGTGCAGACCCACACACCCCTCTTTTCTCCCTCAGGCTAATGTCCTGCACCCTGCTGCTGTCGTGGACCCAGCTGCTGTCACGAGCCCTCATCCGCTTCTGCTGACGCAGCCCCTGCTCCTGACCCAGGCCCACACACCCCAGCAGGCGCATCTGACGACTCTGCACCTGCCGTGAGGGAAGCACAACATTCATCGCCTCCACATACCCTTTTTCTCCCTCCATTCTCCCACAGATAGTGTGTATATAGACAGTTGTATCCAGCGACCGGCTCATCCACGCCATCGCCGTTGTCTCACATGAGGCATGCACCGCCCGGTCTGCCTCACATGTGCTAAGCAAATCTGCAGACAACAAGTCTCCTACACCGCCTGGAGGGAAGGGGGAGTGTTGTAGTGGACGTCTCCCCTACAACTGCGTATCCGCATTCCAATGCGACAGTATCCTAGCAACCAAACGAGCGGCCCAGGGGGGGTGGGGGGGGGGGGCGTCACCAGATGCCACAGCATCCTAGCAACCAGCCACCTGCTACATCTTCCCTAGCAACGGAGTCGAGAAACCGGCGAGTTCCCACTGGTTTACTTCTGGCTGCTGTGTATATAAGCTCTGTCTCTCCATTAAGATTCATTTTGGCCTCGGTTCCTGAACACGCAACACCTCCTCCAAGCAAGCTCCTCGCTGTCCAGCTCTCATTCAACCTGGAGGCCAGCAACAGGCAACATCTCCTCTAACGAAGCTCCTGCACATCTACCTCCTTCAGCACGCTACTCACCGAACATGTCTACTAAGCAGCTCCTCACCACACGGCATCTCCAGCACCAGACTGTCTTTCATATAATTTATATTATATAAGAAAACCACCACCAAGAGTTTCCATCAATCCCATCCTGAGTGCAAGACAACATAATATCACGAAAACCCTACAATATCCTACACCAGACCGTCCGTTTGACACAGTCGCTATTGACTTGTTACAACTCCCAATGAGTCATCAGGGATCAGGATACGTCTTAGTGTGTGTGGATCATTTTTCCAGGTTCGTGGTCTTGGTCCCACTAAAAAGCAAAACGGCCGAAGCAGTAGCCTATGCATTAGTGATGAATCTAATATGTCCATATACTACGCCTAAAGTTCTACTCTCTGACAATGGAACAGAGTTCAAGAATGAGCTAATAGAGCATATATGTATACAATATGGCATTACACAAACTTTTGTGACAGCTTATCATCCACAGGCTAATGGCCTTGTTGAAAGAACCAATCGTAAAATCCTAGAAATACTACGTCCAATTGTCAGTGGTTTTCAATACGCATGGGAGGATTGGTTACCGCAGGTTGCAGCATCTATTAATGGGTCAGTTAATAGCTCTACGGGCAAAATACCCTACTACATTGTCTATGGTACAGATAAACGTCTACCTTACGACATTCTTACAGATGCGCCATACCCGGTATATAATACGGATGATTTCGCGGCAAAACAAATTCATGTCTTTACAGATATTCATAACCAAGTACGATCACATCTAGCGGCGTCACTCGCCGAAATGATCATCAAACAACATAAACATGCTAAACCTGTTGCACTAAACATTGGGGACGCTGTTATGTTAAGAGAACCTGAAAGGAACTCCAAACTTTTGGCAAAATTTTCTGGTCCATTCCGCATAATCTCAAAAGAAGCAGGGAACAAATTCAAAATTTGGAAGCCTAATGCACAGATCGCAGATGTCGTGCACGCGGATCGTCTGAAGAAGACCCAGATAAATGCACCTCCAGTTGATGATGATGTGATTGATACATCCTTACAGATTGTCCAGAAGCAAAATGTCCCAAATGACTATTGTATGAAACTACGTTCTGCGAGTAGACGTTAACGCGTTTGTAATTCCTTACAGAATGGCTTGGATTGTCAGTGTCTTGCTTCTACTCTGTTGTGGCACTGTTGTGTTGACGAAAATGTCCACATCAGTCCTCAAACCAGGTGCACTTGTGGCACCTCTCGGACGCGTTCTCATAGTTGAGGACGTGGTGAACATCAAGTATGAACTACAGCCACTACTCCAACTTCCGCGTCAGATGGAAAACGTCAACGGCCAACTACAATCAGCATTGGACATCCTTCATAGTCTCAGCACAGCTTCGAAGAATTCGACAATAGTTTCACAAACTATAGACCTTCTACACTTTCGTCTCCGGAATCTCTGCAGCGCATTTTTTTACTGTGTTGGGGCAGACCGTGTAGCGGTGTCCTGGGCTGCCGCACAGGGAGCAGGTGTCCTCCTGCGCCTCACACTTGTTGACAGTGTGTCCGTAGTGCTGGCATTTGTAACAGCGTTTCGGTCTGCAGTAGGGTTTGACTGGCACAGTTTCCCACGCCAGTTGAGCCTCCTTGGGTAAGGTTGTATGGTGTCCGATGAGGGTAGTGGTGTCGGACAGCTTCTTCACAACTTGGAGTTGCCCCTTGAGGAGCTCACTCAGCTCTGCTTGGTCCACGTGGGCAATTTCGGCGTGGGAGATTACTCCCAGCTTCAGGTTGTCCCACTTGTAGGCAATCATTTTAAATGGAATGCAGTTCATGTCTGGGATCTCCGCGAGCTGTACGGGCATACTGTAGTGGATTTCTCCCCTACAAACGCTGTTTGTCGCTGAGTAGCCAACCCCACCAATTCCCCAGTGTATGCCTCGTGGTCTGGGTCAACCAGCGCCGCCATACATCACGTAGCGGGGGTCAACTACTAAGCCACGCCTACCCCCCGCTATTTAAGACCTGACCTCGTGGTGACCTGCCCTCTTTCTACCTACACCAACCAGCCAGCAACACACCTCCTCCGCCGCTGCCTGGCGGCCCTCGCTCCTCCTCCGCCTGCCTGGCGGTCCTCTCTCCCGCCGGCGAGCATGGCGACCCACAAGCTGTCCTTCTCTGAGCGTCCTCACCAACCAGCTCTCTCTACATCACGCTTGTAACCACGCTGCCTTCCCAGCACCAAGCTGCATTGTACATCCAATACAACATGTATATAGAGAGCACATTGTGAGTTTCCTTTCTCCATTCCATCCTGAGTGTGAACCAAACATCTCATACCCCACAATACCCTTCTCGGCGAAGGTGATCTTGATGTCACCATGGAGCTTCAGTTGTTCCACCTTGGTGACCCCCACGATCTCATTAGTTTCAAAGAACTTCTTGAGAACAAGGAGTTTTAATTTCTTGGGGCAGATCGGCGTGTCCGGACGTATCCGCGCCACGTTATCAAACTCGTAACCGTTCATGGTGAGAGAGGGTTAGAGGGGAGCGATCACCACGAGGTCAGGTCTTTAATAGCGGGGTTTGGCGTGGCTTAGTAGTTGATCCCCGCTCTGTGGGCGGCGCTGGTTGACCCAGACCACGAGGCATACACTGGGGAATTCGTGGGGTCGGCTACACAGAGACAAACAGCGTTTGTAGGGGAGAAATCCACTACAGGCACACTTGTCCCAAAGCACTAGAATAATATGAAAAGTTTAATAAAATAGGAAAACAAACTGAATTAACCTATGTATAAAAGTTTTGAAGAAACAGTACACATTTTTCCTGTATATGTAATTTTAAGGTTATATTAAAGTTTTATCTTCTCATATAGAATTACAAAAATCAACCTTTGGTAGTGTGGGGTTCAAGATGTTTGGTTCACACTCAGGATGGGATGGAGAAAGGAAACTCACAATGTGCTCTCTATATACATGTTGTATTGGATGTACAATGCAGCTTGGTGCTGGGAAGGCAGCATGGTTACAAGCGTGATGTAGAGAGAGCTGGTTGGTGAGGATGCTCACAGGAGGACAGCTTGTGGGTCGCCATGCTCGCCAGCGGGAGAGAGGACCGCCAGGCAGGCGGAGGAGGGAGGGCCGCCAGGCAGCGGCAGAGGAGGAGGTGTTGCTGGCTGTGGCTGTAGGTAGAGAGAGAGATCACCACGAGGTCAGGTCTTAAATAGCGGGGGTAGGCGTGGCTTAGCAGTTGACCCCCGCTCCGTGGTGTATGGCGGCGCTGGTTGACCTAGACCACGAGGCATACACTGGGGAATTGGTGGGGTCGGCTAGGCAGCGACAAACAGCGTTTGTAGGGGAGAATTCCACTACAATACTCCCCCTTCCCTCCAGGCTGTGTAGGAGACTTGTTGTCTGCAGAGTTGCATAGCACATGTGAGGCAGAACGGGCGGTGCGTGCCTCATGTGAGACAACGGCGATGGCGTGATGAGCCGGTCGCTGGATACAACTGTCTAGATACACAATATCTGTGGGAGTAGAGAGGGAGAATAAGGGTGTGTGGAGGCGATGAATGTTGTGCTTCCCTCACGGCAGGTACAGAGTCGACAGATGCGCCTGCTGGGGTGTGTGGACCTGGGTCAGGAGCAGGGGCTGTGTCAGCAGCAGCGGATGAGGGCTCGTGACAGCAGCTGGGTCCACGACAGCAGCAGGGTGCAGGACATTAGCAGGGAGTACCTGAGGGAGAAAAGAGGGGTGTGTGGGTCCGCACTCAGGAACAGAGGCCGCATCAGGGGCGGCAGGGGTTACTGCTGGGCCGGGGTCGGCGTCTGAGGCAGGACGGGTGTGCTGGGGTCGGTAGGACGTGGTGCTTGGGGCAGGAAGAGGAGCTGGTGTCTGCTTAGAGTAGCAGAGCTGCTCTAGGGTGTCTAACCTGCGGTGTAGAGACAGTAGCTGTAGAGCCGATGAGAGCTGCTTCTGGGTGGATAAGCCAGTCTTCCATGTTGCTTGAAGACTGGGAGCGTGATCAGTTTCTCCTCCATCCTGTGTGAGTGCGAATCTCCGGGAGTCACCATTTGTGGGGTTCAAGATGTTTGGTTCACACTCAGGATGGGATGGAGAAAGGAAACTCACAATGTGCTCTCTATATACATGTTGTATTGGATGTACAATGCAGCTTGGTGCTGGGAAGGCAGCATGGTTACAAGCGTGATGTAGAGAGAGCTGGTTGGTGAGGATGCTCACAGGAGGACAGCTTGTGGGTCGCCATGCTCGCCAGCGGGAGAGAGGACCGCCAGGCAGGCGGAGGAGGGAGGGCCGCCAGGCAGCGGCAGAGGAGGAGGTGTTGCTGGCTGTGGCTGTAGGTAGAGAGAGAGCGATCACCACGAGGTCAGGTCTTAAATAGCGGGGGTAGGCGTGGCTTAGCAGTTGACCCCCGCTCCGTGGTGTATGGCGGCGCTGGTTGACCTAGACCACGAGGCATACACTTGGGAATTGGTGGGGTCGGCTAGGCAGCGACAAACAGCGTTTGTAGGGGAGAATTCCACTACAGTAGAAATGTGAACTGCATTTTGTATGTGTATCACCATTTTATTTTCTTACACTGGAAATATATTTTTATGTAAAATTTATATTAAGTAAATAAGAAACAAAAGGAATTCACTATCATTAGTATAACGTTACTCGTCGATTAATGTGTCTTCTTGTATTTGATTTGTTTTTGGTTTTCAGGAATCAAGGTCAGAGTTGCCAACTTCGCGACTTTGTAGCTAGATCTAGAGCTTTTAGTTTTGTTCTAGCGACATTTTAGAGCGATTTGCGACTTGTCGCAAATCTAGAGATATCCACAGAAATCTAGCGACTTTCTGGATACTTTTGGACTGTCCATGAAAACTCAGTTTTCCTAATTTCGAGCCATAATATATAGCAACGGGGTTACAGGGACAATAAATAATAAGAAAAGTTTAATACATTTGAACGGGTCGTGGTACAGAAGGAGGGACACGTCTATTTCCTGATCACTTGATGTCAGCCCGTCCATGCATCTAACACCCTAAAATTGTGGTCAGAAGTGGCAAATTACAGAGATGCGACAGGTGAAAACCCTTACCATGATCTGGCTGAAATTGCACTCGCTGCCTTATCTCTTCCGCATTCAAACGCAGATGTAGAGCGCACATTTAGTAATATGAACTTTGTGAAATCAAAATTGCGCAACAAAATGAAACTATCGACATTAAAGGCAATTCTTACAATAAAGTATGGGTTAAAAAGACAGAACACCTGTTGTGCAAGTTATGAACTTCCTAGTGATATTTTAAGAAAGATAGGGACTGTGGAGGCATACAGTTACAAGAGAACCTGAACCACGCACTTCACATGCTTCCAGCTCTACAGTTGTTCACACTGCCGACTACTACGAAGAGGACTGGGATGCAATTACTATTGAATAATAGGTAAGTGTGCACATTAAACTTTAAAAAAAATACAGATAATATTTTTATTTTTACATAATGCATTTTATTTATACTCCGTCCATTATAGTCGTCATTATGAAAATATTATTTGCATCAAATTACTGAAGGGGGGGAATAATAGCTAGCGACTTTCCATGGAAGATTTAGCGACATTTAGCTACTTTTAGGTACCAGCCTAGCGACAGTTGAAAATCCGAGTTGGCAACCCTGATCAAGGTTCAGGAGGCTCCAGTGGCCCAGTTAACAGAACAAGCACAGGTTGTGTTGTTGTTGCTGCTGATGACTGGCCTTAACAAAATACCTTATTTTATCATGGATAGATCAAGCAGGTAATGTAAACAGTTATGAAATTTACGTCATAAAGAATTTGTTGACATTAGAGATAAGGTAGACTTGGTGACAGTTGCTGTAGTGTTTGGTAGAGTGTGGAAGACTCGAATTGCTTACTCGACAGTAGTAGATAATCAGCTTGCCTAAGATAATTGTGTAAGTTGATATAATGGTTAATTGATATCTTGGATTATTGTTTACTAAAGTACTCAGTTTATGTCTTTTTACTTTGTGTTTTTTATTTGTCTGAATAAATTGATTTCTCGTTAATTGATTATTCCACCAACCCTACATGAGGATCCTAATGAAAGAATGCATATAAACTTTTAATAGCAGTAAAGGCTTACCACCAACATCCCTAGTTCTTTGTTAATTTTTATAATTTGTAACGGTATTATTTTACTTTTGGACATCACAGGAATCTTAAGAAATTTATATTTGCAATAAATAGTGGTAATTATTGACGATTGACCCGTTTCCTATTTTTCATATGAAAGGATTATAAAAACGCCGCAATATCACTGTTTTATAGTGGACTGTCGAAGTTTGTGCAAATGTGTGAAAAGGGGGCTATTTATAAATTAAACCTAACCTAACCTTACCTTATTTGATATGAAAAACAAACAGCAGAAGCATTATTAGAAGACCTCACCAACCTAACCAAATAAACCAACCTAGCCTTCTCACAAGGGGGCTCTGCCCTCTGGTATATTAAACAGAAAGAACTTACTATGATATGGCGGTCCGACTAATTACCCAAATGTACCCAAATGTAGCCGCAATGAAGTCGAATATTGGTCCTACACGAATTAATCGGACTGCCAACCACTTCTCGAATGGTATTTGGTGTCACGAAGTCACAAAAAAATGGAAAACTTAATTTAAACTGAGTTAATAGATCGCGTGCTTGTACTGAGGGAGCGAGTAATTACCCAAATGTAGTTGCAATGAAGTTAAATGATGGTCCTACAAGTGTAAATCGGGCTGTGAATCACTTCTCGATTATTATTTGGTGTCATAAAGTCACAAAAAATTGGTAAACTTAATTTAATCTGAGTTGTGTTAGGTTAGGTACATGCACTCGATCTATTAACTCAGATTAAATTAACTTTACCAATTTTTTGTGACTTCGTGACACCAAATACTAGTCGAGGTTAGGTTAGGTACAAGCACTCGATCTATTAACTCAGATTAAATTAAGTTTACCAATTTTTTGTGACTTCGTGAAACCAAATACTAGTCGAGGTTAGGTTAGGTACAAGCACTCGATCTATTAACTCAGATTAAATTAAGTTTACCAATTTTTTGTGACTTTGTGAAACCAAATACTAGTCAACAAGTGATTGGCAGTCTGATTTATTCATGTAGGACCATTATTTGACTTCATTGCGGCTACATTTGGATACATTTGGGTACATTTGGGTAATTAGTCGGACCCTGATATGGTGTAATTTTAGGTTTTTTGTGGACGTGAGAGCATCTGCCCATACCGAAGGGTTCATAAGCATACACTGAACATCGACATCAATCCAGCCCGGGCGGCGGAGTGTTTTGGGTATTATTGCAGTTTCGGCCAATACACGGCCAACTGTTTTGACCATCTCCAACCTTTCGATCTCCTTCTTTGGAGGATTTCTAACCCCATTTCAACCAGGGGGCAAAGAATAATGTCAGAAATGAATTTGAAAGTCTTCCATACTTTGGGTGGGGGATAATTCTAAAATGGGTACTTTCCCCTGGAAATAAATGTCAAATTCTATTAAATCACACCAAAATACATAGGATTAACTAATTTCTAAACTGCTAGGGCATATTGATCAAAACTGCAATTTTACCGTGTTTTGAAATACCCTGTACATTAATATGATTCGCTGTTTACATCCTGGGATGAGACATCGCCACTGCATTATCACAGAAGACAACGTCAGTATTAACCAAATTAGTTTAGACACTTCTAAGACACTTTTCTTTTCTGTTGTTTCCTTTGCAAACAACAAAGGTAGTAGGCAGCTACCAAACAGGGAGATACTACCACCTGGAAAGATATTGAAAGCATAATGTATTGTTTAATGGTAGACCCTGCCGCTATATGTGACACAGTCCCAGGTTGCTGATCCGACTTTCTGCTTCATTTACACACAATTGACAACACACGTGATCCAGGTACTGTATATGCTGATAGCCACAAGGAAAAAAGAAAACATGAAGTTCCCAAGCACTTTCGTGTAATTCACATCTTCAGGGGTGGGTACAGACTAAGGAGAAGTACAAAACAAGGTGTATATATACAGAGGAGGGTGAGATCAGGTCCACAATGGTCAGGTATTAGGTAATGACCCTACTAATCTTTAAAAAGCACTGCAACGGTCGGTCGGTAGTCAGGTTAGAGGGTAAGGTGACCCAACCTTCTCACCTGGTTGCAAATCTTAATTACAAAATTGTCCAGTTTGTACATGCCATTACTCAAATTCATGTTGACTGCTTTGGTATGTTTAATGAGACTAGATTCTATAATGTTCCTTCTGTCAACTGAATTACAAGGTAATATTGAGGAGGCATTATCCCAGTCAATGCAATGCTTGTTGTCCCTCAAATGAACAAACAGAGCATTGGAGCATTGGATTCCTGGCCTGTCCTAACACTATATTTATGTTGTTTAAGTCTAGTTACAAGATCTTTACCTGTCTGGCCTAAGTAAAACATATTACATTCCTTGCAAGGAACTTTATAAATGCAACCAATTGTGTTGTTGGGGGAGTTCTTGATTAACATTTGTTTAACAGTGCATAAGTTTTTAAATGCCACATTGACGTTACAGGTTTTTAGTTGTAAAGGAATTTGAGAGAAATTTTTGTGAAATGGTAATACTAAGAGATTCTTATGGTCATGGGTGGGCTTGGGATCAGTTCTATAAAAAGATTTCTTAGTAATGTTAAGGCATTTGTCTATAAAAGATCTAGGGTATTAAGGTTTCAAGCCAATATTAAGAGATATTTATATTATCAAAAGCGCTTGGAATGGTTATCAGCATATACCTGGATCATGCGCACCTACTGTGATTTCCTGTATATATATATATATATATATATATATATATATATATATATATATATATATATATATATATATATATATATATATATATATATATATATATATATATATATGAGGGCCGATAATAAGACGCAAAAATAAGATAATATATTGTGAAGCCTGTCCTGGGATGCGAATGTCAAAACGCTTGGTTTGTTGGCAAGTGCTGACATTTGGCAACTGAGAACACGTCACGGCTTGTAGTCAGTGCGCCTCTGGCAGCTGTGAGGGGAAGGGTTTTTGTGTGGGTTCCCGCGCCAGGTGCCCATGTTTTGTCTAGTTTAAGGTGCATTAACCTGACATAGTGGCCATCAGAGATGTCCAGGAGGGTTACTACAAGAGACGATATTGCAGCAGTGATTGCATTGTACAAAGCGAACCATGTACTGAGAGAAATATCGGCTCAGACTGGTGTGGCATTACGAGTTGTTCAAAATCTTGTCAAACGTTTCCGTGACCTTGGAGAGGACGAGTTACCAGCTCCATTACCTAAGTCTGGTAGGCCTAAATTATTGTCTCCACGGACACTTAAGGTTATTTCTCGACAAGTTCGGTCCAATCCCTCACTCACAGCACGTGAAGTGAAAGAGAGAAACCCCCGTCTTTTGAGTCACGTCTCGTTACGTTGTGTTCAACAAGCCCTACACGATGACCTGGGATTTAAGAGCTTTCATGCCCGCCGTAAACCTCTGTTGACAAAGAGACAGAAGGAAAATAGAGTGAAATTTTGCAAGAAATATGAAGTGTGGGATTTAGAGACATGGAGGAGTGTATTATGGTCAGATGAGGCTACGTTTTCTGTGACTGGGAGTAATGGAGGGAGGGTGTACCGCCCCCCCCCACTCAGACGCGCACCTCCCACAGTACACAGTGAAGACTGTTAAGCACCCTGCCTCGCTTATGGTTTGGGCTTCCTTTACGTATTATGGTGTTGGTGAACTAGTAATCCTCCCTAAGAACCAGATGATGAATCAGTACAACTATCTTGAACTGCTCAGTGATTTCTTACCTGAATCATTTGATAAAGCTAAGGCAAGCCTTTTCATGCAGGACGGTGCCCCATGCCACACTGCTAAAAGTGTCATACAGTGGCTCAAAGACTGTGAGGTACCTTTCCTTAATGACTGGCCTGGCAGTAGCCCAGATCTTAACCCAATAGAAAATTTGTGGTCCATTGTTAAGCGTCGTCTGCGCGACGCTGACACATCATCAATCCCGAAGCTAGAGGCAGCCATCAAGGATACCTGGGCTAACTTGCCACCTGACCTCTTGCAAAACCTTGCTGACAGTGTTCCTCAAAGGCTAAAAGACTGTCTGAAGCGCAGAGGAAACACTACAAAGTATTAATTGAAGTGGTAAGTGTTACTTAACTTTATTTATATAACATAATCGTAAATATCAATATTTTTTCAGCACACGAACTAACATTTCCGTGAGATTTTACATATATATATATATATATATATATATATATATATATATATATATATATATATATATATATATATATATATATATATATATATATATATATATATATATATATATATATATATATATATATATATATATATATATATATATATATATATATATATATATATATATATATATATATATATATATATATATATATATATATACATTAGGGTGTTTCACACAACGATCACAATTACAAGCATAACTCCAGCTGTGCTTGAACGTGTTCTTCAGCAGTGGAGGACACGCATTGAAGAGTGTTTTCAACAGAATGGTAGTCATGTAGAGCATATTACAGTTGTACCCTGCTTAATGCTGTCAATTGAACCCACAGGGTACCGCGTTAAGTGAAAACCGCGTTAAGTGAACAACAGAACATATGGGATTAATTCCAATAGAAACTGGCCCGACCCCCAAACTCCACTTTTTGACGACACAACTATGTTGTAGTAAAAATATTATCTTAACTTTATTATGGTATGCACACAAAATCTATAATTAAGAGAAGTATCAATAATATTAGGTTTTTTAACACTTACATTAGTAGAAAAGATGGCTGGGCACACGGGGATGGGGGGTTGGTTCCGAGGTAGAGGGCAGATTATTGGCCCTCACCTGTATCACTTGTATCAATTGTATCACTATCCACCACAGGTTAATATTCTTCGGTAATTCAGACCGTGAACGTCAACTGTTTTTCATTGAAAATGTGTTAAAAATACACAGTTTTCACTGGTTTTATAAAAGGGTATTATGTTGGGAAAAACATAAAAAAGGCTGAATTCATGTGCTAACCGAACCTAACCTATATCTATCTTAACTTGCCTATATCTGGAAAACTAAGCATTTACACAAGAAAATTAATAGAACTGAAAGTAATCAGTGTACAAAACTGTGTCTATAAACACCCCCATGATTATTGAACCCCTGATGATCAACAGTCGTACACAGGTGTATTAGCCTATTCTTCTTTCACCCATTTCTCTTCTAGTGATTCTAATTACTCTAAATATTTTATTTGTTTAATTATGAGTTGTTATTTAAGAGTAACGTTTCTTGTGCAAATACTTAGTTTTTAATATATTTACCCTCAAACATTGGGTTAGGCTAGGTAGTATCTGCCTTTGTTGGCTTGTTTTGTTGTCTGCTCTCCTATAACAACCGACCCGCTCGGTCCGAGCATACTCTGACATCCACAAAAAAATTTAAAATTACACCATGACTCTTCAAGAAAGTTGCTTTAATTTCTACCAGATATCAAAATAAATACTTTGTTAATATGGCAAGGAGGGGGGGGGGGGTCTGCCCCCCTCCCCCTCCAGCTAGGAAGTTATGTAAGGTTAGGTCGATTTTTTAGAAAAAAAAAGCTCTTGTGCACAAAAAATGAAGGTCATACTTGACTACAACATACCAAAATGCACCAGAAAAAAAATTTCTCTTATCTAAATAGGGAATGAGTGAAAAACGAATAATTACCGAAGAAAAGTGTCTTCAAATTGTCTAAACTACTGATTGCAAAGATAAAATTCCCAAGATCCCTTGTTGTTCGAAAGTTAAACTTTACTGGCATCAGTTTAGATAGATAATGACATTAGTTGTTAATAATTGTTTAGGGACTTTCCTCTTGCTAGGTGGAGTCTTGACCACTGAAGATCTTCACTTGCAATACAGTAAAGCCTCCGATAATAACGGTTCGACCAATAATTTTTCATATTTAAAACCCTGGTTAATTTAGGACCCAATTCAATTTACATCCTTATTTCATTCATATTTAAGACCAAAATATAATAAAAATAAAATAAAATTACATTTTCATATAAATAATAACTAAATCCTGATATGTATTAAAAAAAAAAAATTACTGAACTGTAAAAAAATAATTAGGAGCGTCTTGCGCAAAGAAGCTGCCTGGCTAATGAGTGGTAAGCAACAGTCGGAGATTGGCGGGCCTATTGTTTTCGCGCATCTAGAACAGGAACAGGAGAAAAACTTTCTCAGGTTTCTTACAGCATTTTTGCATCCCTATTCAGCATGAGCAAGAGAGCAAGTGATGGTAGTGTTGTTTCAAAAGCTAATAGAAAGTGTATAAGCTTAGCCGAGAAACTAGATGTGTTAAAACGATATGAAAAAGGCGATAGGTCTGTGGATATTATATGGAGCAAGCAATGAACATATTTTCTGAAGTGGATCCATTAACAGAACAAAGCATTAAAATTTAATAAATGCAAATGACCTCTACATAAAGATGTATAATGAGAAAAGAAAGCAGCTGTGCATGGTTCTTTCGGCAACTTTATTATTCAAAGGCTTAAACCATCAACTTCAGCTACACCATCAAATTCAGCATCATAAGCAGTTTCAACATCAACTTCAGGCTCAGTAACATTTTCAGCAACAGCTTTATGTAAAGCTACAGCTTCAGCCAGAGTTGAACCTGATGACTTCGTCATCTGAGTAAAAACTCGCACAATATTCATTGACTGTCCTTATGTTTTAGACTTTACCACCATTGGTGAGTAGAACTTTTGCTTTACATTCGTAAATATTATTTAAAACATACTGTATATGAACAGTTAGTAAGTGTTGCTTTCATATTCATATGTAGAGAAATGACGATATGTTTTCACATACAGTGATCCCTCGGTTAACGAGATTTCGGTTAACGATTTATCTTCCATAAGATTCTTAACTTCGGTTAATGAGCAATCCCTAGAATTAACTAGTTTTTTACGCGCCGACTTCAACATGTTTTCGCTTGCATTTGGCGGTCCACCAGCTGTAGTATTAGTCCGCCAATACAATAATTGGTTTTAGGGCTTAAATTCCTTACTATTTTAGTAAATATCAAGAAGTTTATACCATTCAATAATTTTAAAAGTTTAATATTAACTTTTTTTTAGTCATTTTAACAATTATTGAACATAATTGAAGGTAAAGAAACTAGTTTCTGGCGTGCCATCCATCCTGTTAACACACCAGACAGGCGTTAGTCTCTCTCTGTTTTCAGTGGAGGTAACATTTTGCTTGAGACTCTTCAACTAAATGCCTTTTTTCTGTGTTTCCAAGCAAATTATTGGTCATTTTGAAATTTATTTTACATATTGACAATATATAATGCAGTGCAGTGTTGATTTAAAAAAAATAATCTTGAATTACACCAAGAGAACTAAAATTTCATGGGTGAAATGGTGCCATGGGGTGACTTCTCTTCCACCCCAAAGCCTTCTCTTCTCCCTTCTCCTCCACCCCCATTCTAATTTCCATCATCATCATCATCATCCAGGAGCCTTCTACATACACACCTCAAAGTAATTGTACTTTTCTACCTTTTTTTTGTTGAATTTAGGCAATTTTCGGTGAGCTGGAACCAATTACCCAAAAACCCATTGAAACAATGGTTTCGGTTAACGAGTTTTTCGGTTAACGAGCAACCTGCTGGAACGGATTGTGCTCGTTAACCGAGGGACCACTGTATACGCACTAACTGTTCATACTTTGGCGTTCCCAATCGTCTCGCTGTATTTCTTTACCATTAGTGGTTAGCTACTTCCAGTGTTCCATTTATTAACATTAAATAACATTACTTAAAACATACATAACAGGTATTCAATTTTTTAAAAATTAAGTTCACCACAGCTACAACCAGGGTCTTATGTAGAACCATCGTCACTCACGAAAACAATGCCGTCTTGTCTCGTGTGTGTTTTAATATTCTATGTATTATTAATGAATTGCATTGTTCATTTCACATATATAAACATTAACTCAATCAAATACATATTCAGTAATAAACAATAATGAATCTTTTGTACATATTCTTAAGATAAATGACTATGTTTCCTTCAGTGTGCACTTATGCGTTGGCGTTCCACTATCAGTCTCACTTTTCTTTAATATCACTGGTTACTTCTACTGTACACTAAATAACATTAATTAAAACATACATATTTTTTACATTAATTTAACTACAACAATAACCAGGGTCTGATTTTCTTCAGTTTAAGGTGGATAAGTGACATTATGGGTGTAAACCCTGACAACAATGCCGTCTCTTATCCTCTTGTGTGTTTTAATATTCTACGTACAGTATTATTAATGAATTGTATTGTTCATTTCACATATATAAAGATTAATTCAATCAAATACATATTCAGTAATAAACGATAATGACACTTTTGTACATTTCTTAAAAAGATAAATGACGCGGTATCCTTAAATGCTCACTTATACGTTGGCGTTCCCAATCCATCTCTTTTTTTTTGCCATTAGTGGTTAGCTACTGCTATTGTTCCATTTATTAGCATTAAAGATTGTTACTTAAAACATATACCCTGTACTGTATAGTCATTGTTTTACATTAATTAATTTAGATACAGCTATAACCAGGGTCTTATTTTCTTCATTTTCTCGTGTAGAACTATCGTCCCGGACTCCCGGCTGTAAACACAAACAAAAACAATGGCCACCCATCTCCTCTTGTGTGACCATATTATTATTCATATACAGTCGACCCTCGTTAATTCGGACTAATAGGGGGGGGAGGGTGTCCGTTTTAGCCGATTGTCCGAATTAACCGATTTAGGGATTAATATCGCATTATATTTCAAAGTCATTGTTTTCGTCACGATTTTATCCCACTTTCCACTGTAATACGTAAGTAATTTCCGCAAAATATTACATTTCCGTGAATGTATTATATCAAGCACAGTATGAATAGAATATCATTGTAATATAACAGTATTTTAACCGAAAACTAGTAAAAAAACGAATAACATCTCAAGAACATGGAAAGCATAGGTAAAGTCTTTTGTATTTCGTCATGTATTTTATCCTATTTTACATTGAAATACATCACGTTTCAGCAGAACTACTATTTATTTCCGAGAATATATTCATTCAGGCGAAGTTTAGGTAAAATATACGTGTGATGTAGCAGTTTTTTAACTGAAAACGATTCGAAAAACACGTGTACCGTCTAGCTGATTGATACTCAACAGCTGGTGGTGCGTCATGCGTTGTAAACAATAGGAGGTTGAAGTAGATTACCGGGTATTATATTACGTGTGAAATATCGAAAAGGTTTTTATTGCCGGTATTTTTTTGTAGATCAATGAGTACTAATAATAATAATAATTAATGGTTTATTGAAAGAGCTTGGTAGCCAGAAGGCTGAAAATATACAGTTACATATTTGGGGAATGGGTTACGAATTACAAATAATATACAAGTAACATAAGTGACACAAATAAGACATATAATAACTAGATTGGGAAAGGCTCAAACTACAGTTCATTTCAACATAGTGACAGTGTAAGGAGCAGTGTTTACTGGGAGTGAGTACACTGATTTATTACAAGTTATTGATAATTTTTACAATGGTTGGGACTGGGCTGTTCTTATAGCGATCAGTTCGTGCACGTATGGGCTGGATGCGGTTGTGGTGTCGAACAGCAATTCTCGGACAAGGGATCTCAGGTGGTAGTAGGAGCCGGTGTCGGGGATGGTGTAGAAGCTTCTTACCAAATTTGCAGATGAGGTCGTGGTGATGGTCAGTGAGAGTCGAAAGGGTCAGTGTGTTGAGCGCTTCTTGATATGTGGAGTAGGAAGGGGAGAGAATAATCTTGCATGCCCTCTTTTGCACTTTTTCTAGGTGTTTACGTTGTGTGGCATTTAGGGAGGAAGACCAGGTGGGGGAGGCATAGGTGAGCTTGGGAAGTATGAATGTTGTGTAAACACTGAGGAGCTCGTGTGCAGGAACTCCGAGGGACTTGAGTCGGTGGAGGAGGTGGAGACGGAAACTGGAGGATTTGACAACTTCACTGACGTGTGGTTTCCAATTTAGTTTGTTGTCTATGGTGACGCCGAGGAGCTTCGTGGAATCTACAACCTGGAGTGTGTTCGGACCTAGAGTAATGGAAGGAGGTGGGACGATGTCGGAGGAGAGGTTGATGTGCATAACCATGGTCTTGGTATGGTTGATGGTGACATGGTTGTTGGTGGCCCAGTTTTGGAGACTGTTCAATAAATCCTGAAGGGCGGTATAGTTGGGAGCAGAATTGTTGACGCTGATCCCAATGGTGGAGTCGTCGACATATTTCCAGCGAGCAGGGGTTTCTCTTAGGGCATCATTGATGAGCATAAGGAAGCAGAGTGGTCCCATCTTGGTGCCTTGGGGGATGCCACAGGTGAGTGACTGAAAGGTGGAGACTGTGATACTGTATATGATATGATAAGTTAGCCTATGCTAAGAACTTCAACATAGACTACTGAAAACACGTTGTAAGGTAATTTAGCCTATTGTAAGTTGGTGAGCTTCATTTGCTGAAGGAACTGCACAACTTTTCATTACTAATTGGTACATATTTTACGTTTCCATTGCTTACTGGCAGTAAATGGTAAATATTTTTCATGTCTGAAGCTAAAAGTTGCATCTCACCCCCACACTAGTGGTGATGTTACATTTGACCAAAAAGACGCTGGTGTTTTATCCCAGCAGTGGGTGGACCAGCATTTTAGCTTAAGGTCCGCGTAGGTAATATTCCTACAAATCTTTAAAAAAAAAAAAAAAAAAAGTTTGTTCAGATTTTGTCCGAATTATCCGAAATCCGGATTAAAGGGGTCCGAATTAACGAGGGTCGACTGTATGTATATTGTATAAGGTGCATTCAGAAACATTATTTAAAGAATATAGTTTGCAATGTTCACAAATTGTATTGTTTTGGGGGGAAAAGAGGGTAAAAAGCCACACAAAAGACATGAAAAGGTCACAATTGGGAATGCATCTCATTATTATTGCTTTATTTTGATGGTAATTAATGATTCGCTATAAGACAATTCACCTTACTGCAATATTGGAGGACACATTAACGTCGTTATTTGAGGCTTTACTGTACTGTATGTGTAATTTAGAATAATGTCTGGGATTTTGTGGTATATTGGTAGTATGGGTATTACTTGAGGTCTTATTACCTCTCATATAGCTATAAATTTTTTAGTTTTAAATTTATTTTCTCCTCTGTTAGAGTTGTGTCAGCAAGTTATGGTCTTTTACGGAGAAAGTTGGTGAGAAGTGTGGTGGGGAGGAGTGTAGCCTGGCAGCAGGAGAGGTCTTACCGCCCACCTCCATCGGTACTAGATAAGTTTAAGGTATATATACTGTACAAATAATGCTCACCCATTTGCAAGATTTTATGAAGGTTTTGTTTATAATTCATGTGAATGTGTGTGTTAGAATGTATTAAATTTATAAACTTTTCTATTTTGTATTAAAAATTTATGCCCTGTATACTGTAGTTGAAACTAAATCTGATTATTACAATTTCATGACATCTTTAAATGGTCTTTAGATACATGGTACAGTACGGGTATTAGTATTGCACAGTATAGTATAGTATATTTAAAGTTAATTTTGTTTCCATTTTAGTAATGCTTGTGGTTTATGTGAACCCCATTTATTGAAAAGAAATTTGTGAGTAAAGTGCTGCTAGGAAATTTTGGTTTAAAACTTTTCAATGGCTTTAACCTTATCAGTGTAATTTGTAATATATTATGAGTAAATTTAGTCAAATACACTATAACAGTACAGTATTCAGATTACGCGAATCATAACCAGGGATGGAGTGAATACAGGAGTTCAGTATTCAAATACAAATACAGTACTGTAGTAGTACAGTACTGTACAGTACTTCAATTTCTTATGAATGTGAATACAGTACACTACAATTTTTTTTCTCCGAATAAGAATGTAAATACAGCTCCTCCCCGACTTACGACGGGGTTAGGGACCCAAATCCAGGTCGTAAGTCGAAAATGCTTAAATAATACATAGAAAATCTAAAATGGGAGTCTCTTTTTCTTCTCAGCTCCACAAAACTCTCACTTTTAAGCTTGCCAGCCATTTTAAAGTGAATTACAAACGAAAATTTTTGTCTGTGTACTGAAGTTGGGACTTGAAAATACGTAATTTGACAAAATTTTGGTACGACTGAGGCAGGTCGTAAGTCGAGTAGATCGTAAGTCAGGGAGGAGCTGTAATATAGCACGGACTTGAGTGTAGACTGTCATATTTTTAATAGATTTGTTTCTGATTATTTGTGAGAGTACAGGGGTCCCCCAAATTCGCGGGAGTAAGGTTCTCAAAATGGCCGAATCGCCAAATCCGCGAATAACATTTGTGGACTGGGGGAGGGGGGGGGTACATTTTTACTTGAGTACAAAGAAATGTATACTGTATTCCCTTTATGTGTTTGCTCTTAGGACAATTATTTCTTTTACCTGTAGTACATTATTGTATATAAGTGTGTGTGTGTGTAGACACATGGACTTGGGGGTAGACTCGCATTTTTAATAAATTTGTTTCTGATTATTTGTGAGAGTATTTTCCCATTACCTGTATTATTTATTTGTATGTGTTTTGTGTGTGCAGGTAAAAGAAATAATTGTCCTAAGAGCAAACACATAAAGGGAATACGGTATACATTTCTTTGTATTCAAGTAAAAATGTACTCCCCCCACACCATATCAGCATATGTTGTTTGCTGACTTGGCGATTTGTGGCCATTTTCAGAACCTAACCCCCACGAATTTGGGGGGCCCTTGTACTTTAGTTGTTTATAGCAATGTATTCAAATACAAATATGAGTAATTTAATTTTCTGTACAATATTTGAATGCATATAAATATGAATACCCGGTACTGTACACTATCCCTGTTCATATCTGTACAGTATTTGACCAGATAAAGGATGGAAGATTTTGAACTGCTTGGAACTTGAACTATAACTTTGGCTTTGCTTGGTTTGGTGCACCTGCCATTAACACCGCAGCTCACCACTGACTGCCTGCACCCATTACAGAAATATCTTGGTACATGTAGGATTGGGCACACTACAAATACTGTATGTACAGTACTTTAAACTTTGATTAAAGCCATTTAACATAATGGAAACTGTAACCTCATCTTTCTGTCTCTTCTTCCTCTCCTATTTTAATTACAGTGGTAAGCATGGCTGAATGACAATAATTGAAGAGAATATGTGTACTGTATTTGCTATAAGCTCCAGCCATTGTAAAATATACTGTACATACATACTGTAGTTGAAAAAGGCTTGCAATAAAAAGTCCTGTACAGGCAGACTCTAATGTATAAGGCAAGGGCGGGTTCTGGGGGTCCTCCCCTCTTTTCACCAGAAAATTCCAATACGGTACTTTTTCTTAATGCAGTATTGTACTCAGGCATGTTTGTACAGGGCATACTGTAGTAAAAAGTGTTTACTATTGACTTCAGAATATCTCCTAATATCAAGTGCGCATGGCTTCAAAATGCCTATGATGTTGATCAGATTTATGACATATTTACCCCCCCAAACCCCCCAGCTGGGTGGGCTTGCTGCGCTCGCCATGTTCCCCCACCCACAATTTCTTGGAACCCCCTTTTTTTATATTCCTGGATCTGTCCCTGTAAGGATTTGATTTACAAATTTAAGTAATTATGAAAAAGATTATTCTGTAACAATATTTTAGGTACAGGTACACTCGCACCAAAAAGTATCGGTGCAGGGTGAGATCGACGACTTCCGAAACGATTCGTATACACTGTGATATGTCGGGAAGGTTGGTAAGTGTATCCTCATAACCCCCCCCCCTCCACTAGGTGTTGCCATATGGCTGACAATCAGTGTGTTTGTTTCCTCTTTTCGGATTGTTGCTTTGTGTCGACTGAATGATGAGCGAGGGTTCGGTCTCGGTGAACGTGGGTATAAAACAGAGGCAATATGAAGCAGTAGAGATCTATACATGCCAGACGACATGGAAACCTCAGAGGGAACACGAGGAGCTATTATTGCCCTTCATAACGAAGGGTTTGGCGTCACAGATATTAGCTGGCGGGTTGGTGTCCACAGGAACACCGCTGCATGATGGATTCATTCAATGGATTCATTCGGCGATACCTCGAAACTGGTGCTACAGATGACAGGTCTCGGAGCGGCCGTCCACGCTGCACCACCCCTCAGGACGACCAGGTTGAGTGGTTTATTTGGTAGCATAAATTAATGTGGCAATATTCACAAGTATCACAAATAATTTTGTTAACAGGGAGCTCCTCATATTTCATACTGTCTATTTATCACTTCCCGACCTTATTTATAACGGTTTGTTTCACTTGACCAAGGCTGCCAACATACGGCTGGAACAACTCGCCTTTCCCAATACCTATCGTCACTGGTCTCAAATTGTTCACACTACAGTATGCACCGATACTTTTTGTTGCGAGTGTACAATGCTTAGGTTTGTGTTTTCTACAAAGGCTTAATGCCTCTGTATTATATAAACTTACTGTATTAATGATAAGTTTCATATGTATATTTTTCCAGGGGCATGTTGTAGATTTGCGTTCTGACACCTTAACTAAACCCAGTCCCGGCATGAAGAAGGCCATGATGGATGCACTACTTGGGGATGATGTCTATCGTGAAGATCCAACAGTGTCAGGTATAAACATTACTCTCTTTATATGTCTTTATATGAAGCAGGGTGGCTGGACGTATGTTGATCCTCTGATTCTTACCATTCAGCAGCTAATGAATTTTTCCATTCCTTAAGTATGATGCTAAATGCTTGAATAGAATGAGTTAACCCATTAAATATTGGTACAGTGACTTATCCTTTTATTTTAGATGACATTGTGGTCATGGGGTTAAAGTTGTACAGTCAACACTCACTTTACACGGTTAATATAACCCACAGGGTACCGCGGAAAGTGAGAAACGCGTAAAGTGAACAACATAACATATGGGATTAATTGAAATAGAGACCGGGCCGACCCCCAAACTCCACTTTTTGACCACACACAACTATGTTGTAGTAAAAATTTTATCTTAACTTTATGATGGTATGCACAAACAATTAATATAGAAGAGGTTAGGTTAGGAAAAATAAAGGTTAAGTTAGGAAAAATAAAGGTTAGGTTAGGAAAACTAAAAGTTAGGTTGAACACTTACGTTAGTAGAAGAGATGGATCGGCATACGGGGATGGAGGCTGGTTCCGAGGCAGAGGGCAGGCTACTGGCTCTCAGGTGAGTCACCATCACTGTCATCCACACTTGTCAGGGCCTCCCTGACAAATCCCTCAAAGTCATCTTCACTGTCTCTACCTCTGTCAATATCACTGGCTTGGGCTGGCTGTGGTGGGTTGCGGGCGAAGAACTCTGTTATGCTTTGCTGACGGCTGGTGTTTATGTTGTCGTGATAAACCTTGAAGTAGGGCTCCATAGTCTGCAACAGCTGGGTAGTGAAGATTTCATACCTGTTTGCGTCAGGGTCGTCGGAAAGGAGGAGCTTGATTTTCTCAACACACTCGATGGCACCCCTAACATTACTATGGGATAAGCGGTGTTCTTCTTGGGATGACGCACCACCTGCCTCTTCACTGACGTCATCATCATCTACCATCTCGTCGGTAGTCACATCAGGATCCCTTATCACCTCCAGGATGTCGTCGTTGGTGGTCTTGGAGAAGCCTGCAGCTGTAACACTGCGCAGCTTCTCTGGCAAGGTCCACTGCTACTGCAACAGTCTGAACCTCACCAGTCACAGATTGACTCTGCCTTACGCCCGGAATGCCTTGCAACACATGTCTCCATGCGTGACGAACAGTTGCTACAGACAGCTGATCCCATGCCTCCACCAAGAAGTCCACAGCTTTCTTGATGTTGAATATTCTCCAGATTTGTTTGAAAAGTATTTTTTGCTCTGCCAACTGTTGATCCTCGTCGTCTTCGCTCTTGCTATCGGTGGTGGTGTCACTCAGGTTACGCAACTCTTCCCTGGTGTTGGTGTAGTCATTCAGGAGCTTGAATTTTTTTGTTGAGAATGCAGCTTTTACATTACAGATTAACTCTTGGTCCATGGGCTGTAATATAGACGTAGTGTAGGGAGGAAGGAAGACCACTTTTACGTTGGGGTGACGATCTAACAGTAGGGGCGAGTGTCCTGGTGAGTTGTCCAGCAGCAACAAAATCTTGAATGGCACATTCTGTTGCTCACAGAATTTCTTTACATCGGGAATGAAAGTCATCAAACCGGGAGAGGGACAGTGTAGAGAACATCCACGCCTTACGTGCGGTCAGCCAGTGGACATTTAGCTTGGTCATGTCCATGCTCTTGTAGGCGTGCGGCTTGCGGGCTGTGTGGATCACCGATAACTTGAGCTTACAGGTACCAGAGGCATTGGTGGTAAACAGGACGGTGATGCGCTCCTTCTGCATCTTCTGGCCCCGAATATTGCTGGCATTCTTCACAACGAAGGTCTTGGAAGGTAGCTTTTTCCAAAAAAGACCAGATTCGTCCATGTTAAACACCTGGTCGTCGGTGTACTGTCCTTCCTCCATAATCTCACTTAAAAACGGAGGAAATTCCCTAGCCGCAGCACGGTCAGCACTAGCTTCTTCACCACCAATGTTTATATTGGTGATCTTGTTCTGCATCTTAAACCTCTGTAACCACCCAGAGGAAGCATTAAAGGGTTTGGGCTCTGTAATTCCCATCTTTCGTGACACTGCAGCATACAGTTCACGTGCGTACTCCTTAACAGAGCGCGTGTCGACCGCCATGTTCCGTCGCGCCTGACGCACCAAGTAGCTCACAAGTAATTTTTCCGTCTTGAGAAGCACCTGGTTGTGGAAATACTTGATCATAGAAGCACCTGTAGACTTTGTGATCTTCATGTGCTCCTTTATCTTGGCTGCATCCTTCTTTATCGTCCGGATCGTAGATTCGTTCGCACCATGTTGGCGCGCCAAATCAACCTGTCTTGTTCCTTTCTCTAACTCTTGGATGATCTTGTACTTCACCTCGTAGCTCAAGGAACGTCGTGTCTTCTTGGGCTTAGGGCGGTGTGGCCTGGAGGGATGAAACTGCCGCGGCTAGGTCAAGAGTCGTCTTTCCTCCCGCCCTCCCTCCCCTGGGTGGACACATCATATTACTTTAAACCAATTACAGCTAGCAGCGGAGGGAGGTAGGGATGCATGGCCAATCACAGTCCGATACTTCATATGACGTCACTGATAACGCAACAGAGACATGCACTGCGCAACCTTACCGCGCGGCTTGCCCAGGCGGAGGCGGGAGCAGGCGGGTGGGGCGAATCTAAAAATAGCGTCGAGTTGGACACTCTCCGAGTAAAGGGGTACACGACCGCGGAATGTGAGCATCCTGGTTTCCGGCAGGGTACCGCGTAAACGTGGAAACGCGGAATGTGGGACCGCGTAAAGTGAGGGTTGACTGTATTGAGTACTGAACATGTTATTAACAGACAAGTCTCGGCTCTTACTTTCATCTTCAAACATCACGTGAATGAACGCATGTGAATATGACCTAATTCTTAATTATAGTTTTTCTTCTAAGGATATTTTTTCTCATTTTCATAGAGCTGGAGAATTGTATGGCAGCTTGTACGGGAAAGGACTCGGCCCTGTTTGTACCATCAGGCACTATGGGAAACCTTATTTGTGGTAATTTATTATTATAGAAAAAGAAATCAGTAGCAAAGACAAATTGCATGCTTTAACCTGCTGTTAGTGCTTGCCTACACAAAATAGATTAGAGATAAAAAAGTATTTAATTTATCAGAAAGTTAATTATATTATGAATACCTGTAGTATGAGTGTTCCATTTGCTTGAGTTAAGTTGTATATCAAGATTAAGGGGGCACTTTATTTTTGTATGGTTTGGAGTTAGACACACACATGGTATGAGGGCTTTTAGTGCAGTAGAGCACACAGGAAGGGAGTGTACTTTTACTGTACTGTACCTATAGATGGGAAGAACACCTTGGGAGGGAGAAGGATTACTGTATATCTGTTGCATAGCAAAGCACACAGGGTGGAGGGCAGCTTGATAGAACGTACAAAACGTATAGAATCTGGATGACTGATGCTCTTTGTAACTGCCAAATAGGAAGTACAGTACTGTACAGTTTGACTATAATTCTTGAACAAAGTTTTGCATAAAAACAGCCACAACCAGAATCCTAAGTAGATCTACAGTTCCTCCTTGAGGCCAGTCTAATGTGGACCTGGAACCTGGCCCAGATTTTTCTACTAATGCTATTGGTTTGCTTAGATTGTGTCAGGGATAGGGTAGCTTTGGTTAGGTTCAAGGTCTGCTTTTTATTGAGCTCCCCTTCTTATGGCTATACACTGTACTTGTTGATGTGACTGAATATTTTTAATTGACTAATTAAAATTTCAATTGTTTTCTACATTCCTATGAAAGGGAAATATAAATAAGCACTCTACTGCATTTTAAAGTAATGAGATTATAGTCAAATAATTTCAATGTAATGTATAGTTTGGCAAGGGGATCAGAGAAGTAGGTTGTATTTACCCAGATAGGGTGCTGCAGGTTGGTGGATATAGTGCTCACCTGTCCTTAAAGTCACTGGTTCAATCCTGGGGCATCTTATTACAGTATACTGTACAAATTGGGGAATTAAAGGTGGTTGAGTGCAGATCTGGCCATGCTGCCACCTTGTATACCTAAGGCATACATTGTGCTGTATCCACACTGTTCCTAATGGGTAGACATGACTGTGGGACCAACTTTCTCTTTCATTTATCCAAATGCTGCAGTATTAGGCCACTGTGAGCATCGAGGATCAGAAGTACTACTGGGTGATCAAGCACACATCTTCCTCTATGAACAGGCTGGTATGGCTCAGGTCAGTTCTTCAGAGTTGGTATAGTCTTAGGTTACAATACATGTGTATGTGACTGTACATGTGCAACTGTTTAATTCAGGATAGACTTAAAGTTTTTTTTAACTTGTATTTTAGCTCTGTGGAAGGGTTACTGTGTGTAGTTGACACATTGCTGGTTGAATTGTGAAGTATGATAAAGGAACATTTATAATAACATTAGCTTAGGGATCGTGTAAGGAATTGTTGTGACAATAATAATTTTGTAATCATGGTTGTTCAGTCCTATGTGAAAAATAGTGATGGTGATGGTATTTAAGGTTGCAGGAGTGTTATTGACTGTACAGTAGATACTGTAGTGTATTTGAGGCAGCACACTGTAGAGAAGTTGTATAATTAGAAAAAGAAGAATTCTTAGGCAATTTTTATGTTAAGTAAGGCAGTGAGAAATAATGAATGACAGTAAGTGAATGAGATTCTGTATTGGTTATGATTTTAGTTACTCTGTGCTGCAGCAGGAAAGGGCCTATAACAGTAAAAAATATCAGAAAATAATGGTGTATTTGTTCTTGAGCTGAAGCCTGTAGTGAAATTTTTCTAAGTTAATACTGGACAAAATGCCACATGATTTTAATCTGCAGTGATTTGTAAATTAATTGCAGATTTTTTTAATTGAAACCTATTGAATGAATTGACTTCATAATTATATTACACACGGATACAAAGAATTTGGTAGTTCTTGGCTGTTGCAGACAAACACGCCATGACTTGATCAACATTCTTGGAAGGATACAGCACTATGTTCTTGTGTTTTTCCAGCTTGGTGGTATACAGCCTCACATCATCCCCACTGAACCAAATGGAACATTTGATGTTAATGAGATATCAGCAAGGTTGCGTGTTGAAGATGTACACTGCCCAAGAACCACACTTATATGTATTGAAAATACTCAAAATGTATGTGGTGGGAAGGTTGTGCCTTGTCACTGGATTGATGAGGTAAATATTGTGATTCCACTTGTTTCATTTAGCTGAAGTTGTGGTGAAATTATTATTATTTTTTATTTATTTTATTTTATTTTATTTATTTATTTATTTTCCTCCTGGGAATAGCCCACCTGGGCACAGGTCATCGACCTACAATGGGGACTAGGGGGCAAAAAAAATAAGAGTAAAAAGAAATTAAGAATAGAAAAGAAGAACATTATATAACTACACCACGAAGATGCTGGAAAACCAGCTTGTTAAAGTGAGACATTGTATGAGTATGGAAAAACAGAAAAAGGCAGAGCATTCCACAGTTTAGCTGTGTGAGGAAAGAAGGATGTACTATAGTGGGTTATTCTAGTGTGACCGACATGCACAGAGAAACAGTGGGCACCGCGGGCAAGACGAGTGTTACAAGCCCACAGCCTTGCCTGCGGTAGTTAGTTAGTAGTTTATTGAAAAAAGTATAAATACATGGTAAATATATACAGTGATCCCTCGGTTAACGAGCGCCTCGGTTAACGAGATTTCGGTTAACGATTCACCTTCCTTAGGATTCTTAACTTCGGTTAACGAGCAATCCCTCGATTAACGAGTTTTTTACGAGCCGACTTCAACGTGTTTTTGCTTGCATTTGGCGGTCCACCAGCTGTAGTATTAGTCCGCCAATACAGTAATCGGTTTTAGGGCTTAAATTCCTTACTATTTTAGTAAATATGAAGAAGTTTATACTATTCAATAATTTTAAAAGTTTTTTACAGGTTGACAATCCCTTATCCGAAATCCTTGGGACCAGAGGCATTTCGGATTTTGGAATTTTTCGGTATTCAGAATGGTTAGGGTTTTTTTTTATTAGCCCATCCGGGCACAAGTCACTGACCCACATTGGGACCTGGAGGGGGGCGAAAATATAATAATAATTATAATAATAATGATAATACAGGTAATAATAATAATTCATAGGTCTAGGTCGTGTTTCTCACTTTTTATCTTTTTTCATTCTTGTATTTCTTTATTATTATTATTATTATTATTATTATTTTATTAATACAGTATTATTGTTACCATTATTATTTTATTTTGGTGTATTTTGTAATTAAAATTTTTATTTACTATGAATAATAATAATAATAATTATTATTATTATTATTATTATTATTATTATTATTATTATTATAATTATAATTAGTATTACCATTACATTTTCACCCCCCAGGCCCCGATGTGGGTCAGTGATCTATGCCTGGGTGGGCTAATCCCTTTAAAAAAAAAAAAAAAAAAATATGCTCCACAAAAAACTTTCGGTTTTCAGAGCTTTTTGGTATTCGGAATTTTGGATAAAGGTTTGTCAACCTGTATTAACTTTTTTAGTAATTTCAACAATTATTGAACATAATTGAAGGTAAAGAAACTAGTTTCTGGCGTGCCATCCAGCCTGTTAACACACCAGACAGGCGTTAATCTCTCTCTGTTTTCAGTGGAGGTAACATTTTGCTTGAGACTCTCTTCAACTAAATGGTTTTTTTGTGTGTTTCCAAGCAAATTATTGGTCATTTTGAAATTTATTTTACATATTGAAAATATATAATGCAGTGCAGTGTTGATTTAAAGAAAATAATCTTGAATTACACCAAGAGAACTAAAATTTTATGGGTGAAATGGTGCCATGGGGTGACTTCTCTTCCACCCCAATGCCTTCTCTTCTCCCTTCTCCTCCACCCCCATTCTAATTCCCATCATCATCATCCAGGAGCCTTCTACATACACACCTCAAAGTAAGTGTACTTTTCTACCTTTTTTGTTGAATTTAGGAAATTTTTGGTGAGCTGGAACCAATTACCCAAAAACCCATTGAAACAATGGTTTCGGTTAACGAGCAACCTGCTGGAACAGATTGTGCTCGTTAACCGAGGGACCACTGTACAAAGATTTCAAAATACATTTGTCCAACAAAATATTTTAAATAAAAAATAACATGTAAGGGCAATTTCAAACCTAACTATAGATTCCTATTACCTCATGTACAAAATTACATAATTCAGGCACATACCGTATAC
>NW_024723541.1:7768344-7780104 GCF_018991925.1 Homarus americanus
TGTTGCTTTAATATTCTTATGTAAAGTAATGACGATATGTGCTCATGCGCACTTACATACGCGATCTCTCTTTTTTCTTTACCATTACCGTTAGCTACTTCTATTATTCCATTTATTAACATTAAATAACATTACTTAAAACAACCATATTAATTTTACTACAGCTACAACCAAGGTCTTATTTTCTTCAGTTTTATATGTAGAACCAGTCAGTCACTGGTTTTGTAATCAACAAAAACAATGCTGTCATTTCCTCGTGTGTTTTAATATTCTATGTATTATTAATGAATTGTATTGCTCATTTTGCACACATAAACATTAATTCAATAAAAAAGACATTCAGTAATAAACAATAATGAATCTTTTGTATATAAGAGAAATGACGCTGTTTACACGATTATGCCCGTCGTCTGCACGTTGGCGGGCCGTTCAAACCCGTCGAAATTCAAGTTTCCGCCGTCAAAATTTTTATTTATTTATTTTTTTGTGTGTTCCAATAAAATACGTTAAGAATAAAAAACTCGCGAAATTTGAGAAGCTACTATACGACATTTAACCCTTCAATATGTCTTCAAAGAGACCATGATGCAGAGAAAGTGGTGCTAGTGCTTCCAAGCATAAGCACAAGTCACTATCTATCCAGGAAAAGGGTGAATTTCCATGGTTCGGCACTGGTCAGGTCCCGAGGTTGCCGGACTAGAGAGGTGCAACCTGTACAACAGTTTTTTAACTAAACCATTCGAAAAGCGATTAGGGTAACATCTTTTGAACGAAAGAAAGCGAAGGCCATTGTTTTCGTCACGAATTTATCCCACTTTCCACTGTAATACGGACGTAATTTCAGCAAAAATATTACATTTCCATGAATGTATTATATCAAGCACAGTATGAATAGAATATCACTAATATAAGAGTATTTTAACCGAAAACTATTAAAAAAACGAGTAACTTCTCTTGGACATCGGAAGGTTAGGTAAAATCTTTTGTTTTCGTCATGTATTTTATGCTATTTTACATTGAAATACATCATGTTTCAGCAAAACTACTATTTATTTCCGAGAATATATTCATTCAGGCACAGTTAAGGTAAAATATACATGTGATGTAACAGTTTTTTAACTGAAAACGATTTGAAAAACACGTGTACCGTCTAGCTGATACACAACAGCTGGTGGTGCGTCATGCGTCATTGTAAACAATAGGAGGTTGCAGTAGATTACCGGGTATTATATTAAGTGTGAAATATCGAAAAGGTTTTTATTGCCAGTATTTTTTTGTAGATCAATGAGTACTGTGATACTGTATATGATATGATAAGTTAGCCTATGCTAAGAACTTCAACATAGACTACTGAATGCACATTGTAAGGTAATTTAGCCTATTATAAGTTGGTGAGCTTCATTTGCTGAAGGAACTCCACAACTTTTCATTACTAATTGGTACATATTTTATGCTTCCATTGTTTACTGGAAGTAAATGGTAAATATTTTTCATGTCTGAAGCTAAAAGTTGCTCCTCGCCCTTCCCATCATGCATGGGTTCAACCTAACAAAACTATTACGCATGTATAGGATGACCCCCAATTTTTTGCCAAAAAATTTGGTCTTAAAAATTCGAACTATACACGAGTATATACGGTAACTTATAATTTTACTTTACAATAAATGAAAAATGAAAAGGAAGCACACATAACATTTATTACACATGAGAATACAAATTTAAGGGTTATGGGTGGGGGGGGGGTTGCTAATGAGTGGCTGTTTGTTCTCAGTGATTGGGCCCCCCCTCCAAATAAACATGGTAAAGGTCTGGACAATCAGCGAGACCAGACCCTCTTTCCCCCCAAATTGTCTGGACTTTCAAAGGTTTACTTTATTCACAAAGAAATAAAAGTGGCAGTATAATACAGTAGTGAGCTTAATAGGGTAATATAACATTGAAATTAAACAATATAAACTAAGTATAGGTAAACTATGGTACAGTACCTCTAATATGGGGTTTAGTGTCATAATGTTCTCTAGGAGCAAAGAGGTTAATGTTGGATGGCCCAGAGAGAATTTGAAGAGGGTTGACTAGAAGGGTGGTGCAGCTTACGCACTGTTAATCATTGAGACAAACTGTAACAATTCTGAGTGATAGAATGAATACAGTAATGTGTAGAGAATAAATAAGGCTGAGTCATTAAGTTTTCTATTACTGTATTGGTTAAATGTAGAATTTGGTCCTGAAACACTTTGAATTGGTTTAATTATCAGTACAGTATATTATGGTATACGTTGGTTTATCCCACCACAAACGTGTTACAGTTCTCATGTTGTGCAGGTGTGTAATCTTGTACCAGGGAGCACACATGTTATTACTGGTACAAATTCGACATTAGAAAATATTATAGATACATCAGAGCAAGCAGGAAAAAAAAAAAACTGTATAATTGCTTTTTTTTATGTATTGCATGAAAAGTTGGCTCTGATAATTAGTTGGTGTTAAGTATCTGGGCAGTTACTGTATATGTGGTATGTACAGTATTTAATCTTAAAAAGGCTTGTGTAGGAGTAAGAAAATGCGGCATCACAAATTTGGCCTAACAATGAAGTGGGAAGATGAGGGGGGTTACTTTGTGTTAGATATAAACATTTCTACCACAGTGATTTTAGGCTTTGTTTTATTACTTTATTCTTTGTTTTCTCACTATCTGGTCACCTATGTTATTATATACGTTACTCTTATGTTTTATTAATTCTGTAGTTGTATTTTTTATTTTTTTCTGTAAGGGTTTATTTCTTGTAGATGGAGTACTGTATACTTAAGTGTATCAAACATTGTTATGACCGGTCAGGCAAATCCAGAGGGGGTCTGGGCCCCACTTTTCATCAGAAAATTCCAATACTTTTTCTTCAATGGAATTTTGTACTTAAGCATTTTTGTACAGTATATAAAAACATATTAATTACTGTTGATTTCAGCATATTTCCTACTATCAAGTGCACATGGCTTAAAAATGGCTTCAAAATGCCCATGATATTGGTCAAATTTAAAAAAAAAATTCTGGGGGGGGTGCTTACAGCATCACCCAAAACCCCCCCTGTTGTGTGGGCTTGCTTTACACGCCACGTTTCCTGACCCACAAATTCTTGGGGTACCCCCCATTGATAATCCTGGATCTGCCCCTGCCAGTTTTGAAACTATGTACTATGCTGGTACTGTGTGTGTTTTCTATAGGTTGGTAGTGTGGCCAAGTCTAGTGGTATTCCTTTACACATGGATGGAGCACGTTTGATGAATGCTGTAATTGCCAGCGGAGTGAGTGCTGCTCGTATCCTTCAAGGGTGTGATACTGCTTCCATATGTTTTAGCAAAGGACTCGGCACCCCGGTTGGCTCCGTCATTGTTGGTCCTGAAGATTTCATGTACAAGTCAGTAAACTTACTAACGTATATTTATGCAAAACTGATTGAAATTTGGGAAAGTTATCCTATCCTTTGTGTAAAAGAATAACAAAGGATTCATTAAAACATGTTAAGTGGAGAAATATACAAGGGACAGGTCACTTAAGAATAAAGACCCACAGTTTCCACTCCCTGAGGCACAAACATTAATTCTTTGTACTCAACTACATGTAATAAGTGATGCTGTCAAAATGCCTCATGTCCTGGACAGAGTTTTATCCAAAGCCTTGTTTAAAGGGCAAGAATAGGCATACACAGTTGAATATGCTTATAGAAGGTAGTCGACCATTCACTTGACTAATATACAGTCAAGGCAACCCACAATCTGTTATATGCAATGGATTTAAGGATTAGCTTTAGAACAGCTTTTCTTGAAATATCATTCTGTCCATATAGACGCTGTGTAATTTTATTTAAATTTTTTTTTTCAGAGCTATACGTCTCCGTAAAGTATTGGGTGGTGGCATGAGGCAAGCAGGCATGTTGGCTGCTGCAGCATTATACGCTCTAGAACACATGGTTGAACGTTTGGCTGATGATCACAAGCATGCTAAACTTCTTGCTCAAGGTGAGTTTCATTTTTGTATTTTTTTTCAGATTTGATTGTGATAACCAGTGGCTCTCTTGGATAAAAATTTGATTTTGGAATATGTAATTTCTGCACTGTAGCTGTGCTCCTTGATATGTATCATTACTGTAGTGTCTCAAGAACAGCAGTGGGTCATAACATGTTGAGTGTTGTCACAAGTCTGAGGAAGTATTGCTAGTGTGAAGTGTGAACAGTTGAGAAGTTCCAGTAAACTTCCTCTAATTCGGACTAATTGGAGGGAAGGCCGTCAGATATCGTCTATATCGGGTTCCCGAGCATTTACCAGTGTGACCCCATTTAGTTATGTCACTTATCCAGTACGACCCCAAGTCATTACATACTGTATACAGTATACATGAGGATTCTTAGAATAACTACGGACATATTTTTTAACTGTAAAAACAAGTAAGGAAAATGTAATGCAGTACATAATTGAGGAGTCTAAAAGTAAACACTGGCACAAACATTACAGCTCTGTCATGTTTATATCATTTAATGTTCTATACCTGGGGGGTATAATTACATGGTTAAGCAACATAATCTAAAATTTTCTTAGTTACAACTCGGTCATATTTAATAATAATAATAATAATTAACGGTTTATTGAAAAAGTTCTGCAGCCCGAAGGCTGAAAATATACATTGGGCATAAAAGACTTATTACATACATTGGTGGTTTAACAAGAGCCTTCATTAGAGAAAGGTGAAGGAACATACAGTGAACATACAGATTAGTGTAGGTGTTGAACAGCAAACACGTAGTGTAGTAACTCCCTCCCAGATGGTGTTAGGAGGGACCTCACGTGGTGTAGTAGTTCCCTCACAGATGGTGTTATGAGGGGCCTCACGTGGTGTAGTAATTCCCTCACAGATGGTGTTATGAGGGGCCTCACGTGGTGTAGTAATTCCCTCACAGATGGTGTTATGCGGGGCCTCACATGGTGTAGTAATTCCCTCACAGATGGTGTTATGAGGGGCCTCACGTGGTGTAGTAATTCCCTCACAGATGGTGTTATGAGGGGCCTCACGTGGTGTAGGAATTCCCTCACAGATGGTGTTAAGAGGAGCCTCACGTGGTGTAGTAATTCCCTCACAGATGGTGTTATGAGGGGCCTCACGTGGTGTAGTAATTCCCTCACAGATGGTGTTATGAGGGGCCTCACACGGTGTAGTAATTCCCTCACAGATGGTGTTATAAGGGGCCTCACGTGGTGTAGTAGTTCCCTCACAGACGGTGTTCTATGAGTGAGGTGTGGTCCCAGGCCTTCCTATCGTAGACGGATTAACACATCGCTGGTTGTTGGGTAGGGCCGTTATCACTGGGTACCTGGGACCTCACCGTGTGAACGTCAACTTGGGTACCACTGTTACTGTTGAGTTGTTCTCACTGACTTAAGCACTGTTCACCACTGTTCACCTCTGTTTAACACTGGTTCCATTCCTTTCCTAAATGAAATAGTAACTTCTGGCGTGAACTTGTTGATATTCCGGTGGGGAGGAGGGTTCAGGGGAGGGAGTTGGTATGGGCCAACTTAACAGTTGACCTGGCTGCTCCGAGAGGAGCGCCAGGTACGTCTTGACCCTTCGTATGTGATGTGTGCATTATCATTTAATAAGTTTTCTATCCAAGGTACTGTACAGTACATCAGTCATAATTCATATGTGGCATGTGCATTGTCATTCGTTAATTTTTTTTATTAAAGGGGGGATATGTTATGTGACTAAACAATATAGCATATAATTAGGGTTTCTGATTTCTTGAACAATACAGCATGGGGTTGCAATTTAACAGCATTTCTTAAGATAATAGGAACAGGAATTAATACATTCTGTAAAATTCTACTTATTTTACTGAGTAATATGTTCATATACAGTAGTATAGCACATTATATATGATAGACCTTTGACAGAATTACAGTAGACAGTTTTTAAGGACTTAACCTACCTTTAATGCACTAAATATAATCTTTCATTCCATTTACGAGCACAATTGGTTCCACAGAGTCACTCTTTAACTGAAAATCTTGTTGACTGAATCTATTATTTCAATGGGATATTGGGTAATTGGTTCCAACTCACAGACTTCCCTTAAAATGAATTAAAAAGTACATACAAAGTACTGTATACCGGTATTAGAATTAACAATATGTATTAAGGATGGTGTGTGCATGTAAATAAGTAAAAATAAATGAAGAAAGTTACGTATATCTACCCAAAAACACAAGTTGAATAACTTGCACTTTAATGTACAGTACATACTACACTTTAGGACTAAAATTTTTATTTCTTGTGCAAAATATATGATATCTATATTAAAATTATTCGCTGTCTTCCAAGGATTCCAGCAATGCAAGTTATATTCTGCTAATTTTAGTCTGTGCCATTTTATAAGATAAAAACTTTAAGCCTAAAACCACATTCACCCTGGCTGGGAGGGAGGGGACGTGAGGTGTTTTGACAGCCTGCGTCGAAGGGTAAGGTTACCCCGTGCATATTTATTTATGTCATGTAGAGTGACTAAGTTTTTCGCTTATAAAATGTCACTGAATTGACTTGGGAGAATATAACTTAAATTGCAGGAGTTCTTGTAAGATAGTGATTAATTTGAATATAAACATGCTATAGTTTGTACTAGACATAAAATATTTAGTACTGTAATTATATTAGTACATTTGAGCACAGTACAGGTTCGCCTTTAGGAAAATTATTTCCTTTGCTGTTTTCACAATATGTATTTTGGATGGTGTGCGCAAGTAAATGAGTAAAAATAAATGAAGAAAGTTAGTATATCTACCCATAAATACGGGTTGAAAAATGTGTACTAAAATGTACTACACTTTAGGAATAAAAAAATTTTCTCTGCAAAATATATGATGTCTATATTCAAATTATTCGCTGCTAATTTTAGTCTGATGTTTTATAAGATAAAAACTTTAAGCCTAAAACTACTTTCACCCTCTTTTGGAAATGCTTCTTAGGGAGGCTGCTTAGTCCAGAACCCCCAATTTTTTTGTCTCCTGTGTCCTTAGTGAAATGATTGCCAAATGGTAAGGCAGTATTTTTTTTATTATTATTTTTTGTTTTTTTTATTTATTCCTCACATTTATGGAGGAATACATTAGACCGCAGAAGGATATAGACGCCAGACTAATCTGCAGATACATAATACTAAATGCTGCGGTTGATGAAATGGTGAAAACCGTGGATACATTGAATCTGTGGTTGGCGAGGGTCTTCTGTAATGCAGGGTGAAAAAATCCAGAGGATGGGGATTTCTGATTCAATCTACCAAAGAACACCGAACCTACTGCAACTTTTAGCCTTGACTTACACCCTCTGGGTTTTTATATGCTGTACAGTATGAACTTCTTTTTTGCCACTTAGGGTTTTACCATCTGTGGAAATAAAGTAAATTTTTCCTTGGTCTCTCATATGCTCTCAATAGTTTGGTGCTGGCTTTCATTACAAAATTTGCAAGGTACAGTCCTGTACCTTAATGTACTATGCAAGTCACTGAACTGCAGCAGTGTCTGCTGTCTCAGCTATCACACACGGCTCCATTCAAGCCTCGTGCCCCAAATATACCTCCATTTGATGACCCATTACATAGATTTTGTGTATATATATATATATATATATATATATATATATATATATATATATATATATATATATATATATATATATATATATATATATATATATATATATATATATATATATATATATATATATATATATATATATATATATATATATATATACATATATATATATATATACATGCATATACATACATACACACACACACACACACACACACACACACACACACACACAAATGTCCTTAACATACGCTGGGGTTACGAACAGAGATACCTGTGATGCTAAAAATCACAGATATGTGCTGCCCCCAAAACCTGGTCCCCCATGTCCTTATTTACCGTATATACCTGTGTGTAGTTCAAGTTTTTAAGACCAAATTATTTGGCAAAAAATTGGGGGTCGACCTCTAAACGGGTAATAGCTTCGTTAGGTTGAAAATTATTTACCAGTAACTACCAGTAAACAATGGAAATGACACACCACCACACCACCAGCTGTGAGTGTCGGTACAGTTGCTAGGGCAGATCTCTTGCGTCATCATAGCAAGCCCAAAGTAGCCAAATGCATGGTATGGTATGCACAGGACGATGTAAAACATAAAGTATTCATTTTTTAAAGTTTATTTATAGATACTGTACATAAATTTTTGTTCATTACATTTGAAACATCAATCTTTGTTAATTAAATTTGAAACAAAAGAAAACTACGATACCGTATTTCTAAATACCTGGTATTTTCATTAAAATATAACATCACAAGTATATTTTACCTTAACTGTGACTGAATGAATATAGGTATTCTCAGAAATAAATATGGAAATATAATATTTTTGCTGGAATGACGTATATATTACAGTGGAAAGACGAAAACAATGACTTTCGCTTTCTTTCGTTATTCAAAAGATTTTACCGTAATCGCTTTTCGAATGATTTTCAGTTAAAAAACTGTTGTACTCGTACTGTATTACAATAATATTCTATCCTATCATTAGCCTTATAATCCCACAACTGAAAACCATTCGAAAAGCGATTACGGTAACATCTTTTGAACGAAAGAGAGAGAGTCATTGCTTTCGTCACAATTTTATCCCACTTTCCACTGTAATATGTACATCATTTCAGCAAAAATATTACATTTCCATGTTCTCAGAAATAAATGGTAGTTTTGTTGAAACGCAACGTACAATATTTAATATTAAAATGCAAAAATAGCTATAAAACAATTAATACACCCGTAATGTACTGGCTGGCATCTCCACTCTTCCCTGCTCCCGCGTCCAAGGTCACCACTCCTCCTAACTCGCTCCCTCCGCTCCCTCCTCACCTCCTCCACCTCCTCTGCCTCCTCCACCCCCCTCTGCCTCCTCCCCGTCACTACTGCCGACAACGAACACAAATGTTTTGTGAATAACTGCAATTCCACTTCCTATGTACAGTACTGAACTGTACTGTGCTGTGCATTTTTACAACCAATAAACATGGCAAGAAAAGCTATTAAAAAAA
This sequence comes from Homarus americanus, assembly GCF_018991925.1. Lineage (NCBI taxonomy): Eukaryota > Metazoa > Arthropoda > Malacostraca > Decapoda > Nephropidae > Homarus > Homarus americanus. The sequence goes on from NW_024723541.1 coordinate 7,777,487, forward strand.
AGAGATAAAAATTTCACTTTACTGTACAGTACATATCCTCGGCGACAGGACGGGTGTCATCGGGCTCATCGTCACTCAATTCCATAACGAGTGGTGAAGTGGGGGCGACGGTGGATTCAGCTGCTTCCTCACTGCCGCCAGTGATTGATGGTGTTAAATCTCTCCTTCGGTGATCAAAGAACATGGTGATGGGGAGTTGTCGTCTCTTTCTTTCATTTCTTCCATGATGTTTTTGTATGGAGCGAAAACGTCATCCATCCCTCGCATGAATTTCAGGGCACACACCATGGAGGGGTCCATACTATAGGCCAGGTTTTTCAGTGCCTCAATATTCCTGGTCATCTCCCCCAACTTCTCCAACGCTATTTCTTGGTGCTCTTCCTACATCCTCTCTCCCTTTCGCTTCCTCTTCCTTGCCTGAGTCTACTAACTACTGTAGATCCTCCTCGGTCAGCTCAGTGTCGTGCTCTTCAATTAGCTCCCTAATCTCGTCCTCTGCCATGTCCCGGAAGCCTTCAGCAGCCACTTTCCTAGACAGTGCCAGGGTCTTTCTGAATATTTTCATTAAAATCCATCAAAATCATTTTCCTTGTCATCGTCTTAAGCACCAAACAGCTCCTCCCAGTCTTCTCCTTGAACAGGGCTAGAGGGTACGTGTTTTTCGAATCGTTTTCAATTAAAAAAAATGTTACAGCACATGTATATTTTACCTAAACTGTGCCTGAATGAATATATTCTCAGAAATAAATAGTAGTTTTGCTGAAACGTGATGTATTTCAATGTAAAATAGGATAAAATACATGACGAAAACAAAAGACTTTACCTAACCTTCCAATGTTCAAGAGATGTTACTCGTTCTTTTAATAGTTTTCGTTTAAAATACTGTTACAGTGGGGTATGCTATAACGAACGGATCCTACTACGAATATTCCTATAACGAACGGTTTTACCTATAAAATTGAGAATGCTATAACGAACGAAACTCCTACAACGAACATTATTTAAAATGTTTTTTTTTTTTTTTTTTACTACAGTTAACCCTCACTTTACGCGGTTAATGTAACCCGGAGGGTACCGCGGAAAGCGAGAAACGCGTTAAGTGAATAACATAACATATGGGATTAATTGAAATGGAGTTCAGGCCGATCCCCAAACTCCACTTTTTGACGACACATAACTATGTTGTAGTAAAAATAACATCTTAATTTCATGATGGTACATGCACACAATTAATACTTAAGAGAAATAGAGAAATACAGTCGCCAAGCTAATGTCCATTCAAATAATGGACTCAACTCCCTCCCCCTCTTCTCACACTACACTGCTGGCTCTTCCCTCTGAGAAATTTTGGGGGGAAAACCAGGTATAGTAATAAATAATACCTCAAACTAAAGTTAGGATAATATAATTGACATTGCTGGATTCCTTGTAAGACCAGGAATATTTTGAATATAAATGTCATATATTTTTCACAAAAGATAACATATTTACTCAGATTAAACATTACATCTAAAATTTGTATGTCTAATGCAAAATCTATGATGTTTATATTCAAAATGATCATCAAATTGTAAGAATTCCAGCAATGTAAATTATATTCTGGCCGGGTAATTTGTATGAATTTTATGAGCTAAAACAAATATCTTCAGTTAATAAAAAAAAAAAATATTCTTCACGACACTATCTGTCAATCAAAGTACCCCACCTTGCCTCCCCCCTCTTCCAACCGCGTGGTCAGTCCCAACCCTCCCCCCACCCCCCACCAATCCTCCCTTCAAGAGAAAGGTTGGGTGAAAAAAATAAATTTTAACATTTTGTATTAAATAATACCTCAGATTAAAGTTAGGATAATATAATTGACATTGCTGGATTCCTTGTAAGACCAGGAATATTTTGAATATAAACTTCATATATTTTGCACAAAAGATAACGTATTTACTCAGAGTGAACATTATATCTAAAAATTTTATGTCTAATGAAAAATATATGATGTTTATATTCAAAATGATCATCAAATTGTAAGAATTCCAGCAATGTAAATTATATTCTGGCCGGGTAATTTGTATGAATTTTATGAGCTAAAATAAAAATCTTCAGTTAATAAAAAAAAAAATATTCTTCACACGGTAACAGATGGTCGGTCACCGGTCCCTCCCTCCCTCCCCCCCACCCCCCACCAACGTCCCTACTAGATAAATGTGTGGGAATACCAGACTGTTTACCTTTTTAGTAATAAATAATAAATCAGACTAAAGTTAGGATAATATAATTGACATTGCTAGATTCCTTGTAAGACCAGGAATATTTTGAATATAAATATCATATATTTTGCACAAAAGATAACATATTTACTCAAGAGTAAACATTATATCTAAAATTTGTATGTCTAATGCAAAATATATGATGTTTATATTCAAAATGATCATCAAATTGTAAGAATTCCAGCAATGTAAATTATATTCTGGCTGGATAATTTGTATGAATTTTATGAACTAAATAAAAAAATTATACTTCACCCGTGTAAAGGGGTACACCCACCGCGGAATGTGAGCATCCTGGGTTCTGGCAGGGCACCGCATAAACGTGGAAACGCGGAATGTGGGACCGCGTAAAGTGAG